>NC_061862.1:146708265-147308265 GCF_907164915.1 Impatiens glandulifera
CAAAAAAATGTGAAACATCGATTCAACATTCATAAGGCGCAACAACTAACCATAATATATTTTTTTCATTCATTTGTCATCTATTAAAATCCCATCATTAATAAATAGCGCACCAACCAAATAATAAAGTCATTGAAAGAATCTTAATTCTCACATTTTTTCCAATATAACAACTCAAGAAATAAGTTATAACAATGTCTCATATGTAAATCATCTATATTTTGTCACCACATAACATCATGCTTAGACGATGCCACATCCTTATTCTACACCATGATCAACACCCTATCACGAGAAAAGTTCTCCCTCGTATTCAACTTCTTTCTGAATTTGATGCGGCTAGAAAATTCATTATTTTGAAAATCAAATATGCCCTTAATCGTAACATCCCTACAAATGACGATGGAAAAACTCATAAAATGCTAATCTCAAAAGCTAATCGAGGCCTAATCCCTCGTCATGAATCTCTTAAATTCGATTCACACTATGCTCTAATTTAACTTGGATAATGAGTATTCCTTATAACAATATTTGTTTTTATTTGGTTTGTGTGTTTTAGTTAAAAAAAAAATAAAAGAAAGAAGATCAATAATTAAGAGTAAAATTATAATTGAGATGGTCCTTAAAGTGAATATGACAAATTAGACTATCAAACAAACCTGTTACATAATAAGAAAGGATGTGGATATTCTTCATTCATATTCTTGGAGAGTATCAAAGGCAGCATTTGTCGTCAAACTTCAAATAGATGCACTCAATTATAATATACTAATCTCTTACCATAAAAAGGATAACATTCTTTCTCTCTCTCCCTTTTCCTTTTCAAAACCAAACATCATAATAAATGTTTATACATCATCATCATTGACAAACAAATTTACAATTTTGAATCAAACCAATTAACCACCAAAGATAGTTCAAAATGAAAGTTACAAGTTTGGTTTGAGAGAGTACTTAATTATGGCTAATAAATGGAAAATTAAATGACCCACCAGCTTCTATATCCTACTCTCTCATTTGAGAAAGGACCTGGGATAACTTTTCTTCACAGATGTTGATGATTTTCCCTACAAAATACACATAAAAATTGAATCTTTGTCATCATGAACTTCATCAAGAAATTAAGAACTTGTTTGATCTGGGATTTTTGGGTTTTACCTGGGTTTTGAATAAAATCTTTATTTTAAGAAAATATTGGATTTTAGGTAAAAATCTAAAAATAAAACAATATCAAACAAGCTCTAAATGTTGACTGACCTTAAAAGTCTGTTTTCTTGCATTTGATTCCATGGAATATAATTCAGATGAAGCATTGTTACTGCTGTATATAGCTTCATGCTGAAAAAATCAAATTAATTAAGTTATTGACCAAGAACAAATAATTACGATGAAATATAATATTAATATATAACTTACCTCCTGAATTGAAAGATTATGGCTAATTGGATGGGAACTTGCAGTATCATCAAGAGATTGATAAAAAATCTTATCTTTCATCTTCATCCTCTTGATGATCTCTTTCTTTGGCTGATTTCTTGAACTTGGGTTGAATCTGCAACAATCTTGATTTTCATTCTCCTCTTGGAGATTATTATTATAAGAATAAGGATTAGGCATTGATGAAGCATCAGAAACCATGGACAAATCCAATTCTTCATTGTTTTCATAATTCCATCTTCCATTACTAATTGCTGATGGGTATTGATCATGATCATGATGTTGATCATATGAAGAACAGATTGAAGATTGATGATCTAAGTACATTGTCCAACCTGATTCACTCTCACTGTTGTGTTTTGAACTTGAAAGATTCATTTCCCAAAAGAGAAGAAAAATATTGAAAATTTATGTTTCAATTAGAGCAGTCGAGAGTTATAATAAATAACATGCAGAAATAAATAGTGATTTAGACTTGTATATATTTAATTTGTTGATGTTGGTAGGGATGAGGAGAGCTTAATGTATACATTATTTTATTTATTATAAAATCGGGAGGGAAAGGCAACAAATGAGAGAGATCCCACTTAATATCAATAAATTATTTTTGTCCGTTACTATGATGTCTTTCTATTTCATTTATTTATTATTATTATTATTATTATTATTATTTATTGTAATATAATATTAATAATAATAATAAAATAGATAGTGCTTTCATTTCATTGATGAATAATATCAATAATTGTCCGTTGTCTTTCTGTGTCCATGCCCCCGACTTCTTTCTTTATCGGGGGAATTACTAGTAGTTTGTTTTAAGTCAATAGTATCTTACACTAAAAAAATTATAAGAACCCGCTAAAAACTAGGTTGTGTACAAACTAAAAATCGCAAAGGTTTGTTGATTTATGAGTTATTTTTCAAAAATAAATTTATTTTTAGAATATAAAAATGAGTTATTAGAGATGGTCAGAAAATTTTTAGTGCAATTCAAATGAATAAAAATATAAAAAAAAAAAAATTTAAAAATATATATATAATAATATGTATTCAATGTTTGAAATTTTTAATAAATTATGAATAATGTTTGAAATTTTTAATAAATTATGAATAATGTATTAAAATAAAATAAAATAATATATATATATATATATATATATATATATATATATATATATATATATATATATATATATATATATATATATATATATATATATATATATATATATTTGAGTCAATAGGCGGTTATAAATATATAATACAAAATATAAAAAATGAACCTAACTTAAAATTCCTTATCTTATGTGTCATTTAACAATCTTTGAATAACATCTAGTCTATTAATTTTGAAGATAATTTTTTTTTCTTTTTTTTTCTTTTTTTTTTTTATTGATGGAGTCCTAGTAATTAATGTTTAAACAAAGCTTTCTCCGTTTGACAGGTGGAGAAATATGGTTAATTTGAATATATATAAAAATAAATGAATATTTGAATCAAGTCACGGATAGATACGCCCATAAATTTGAAATAATTCACTAAAAAATAAGATTAAAAATTAAATATATAAGTTTTGAACTTAAAATTTATACCTTACGAGTGTAAGAGTATAAGACTAGGGATGGCAAGGAATGGCAATGAATACTCGTATGCCCAATACCCATGGGTACCCGATGATCGTGTTCGAGGTCGGGCATGAGAAAGAGAAGAAGGTACCCGGTCGGGTACGGGGATAGGGAGTGTACGAAACTCAAACCCGATACCCGATTATATTAATATTATTTTTTTTATTAGTTTAATGTGTGAATTTTCCAATTTGTCATCATTAAATATACATCATTTAATTTGGTCGTATCTACACTCCATTCCAAACATCATCATAAATACACTACACACTAACTTTAAATTTTTTATATTCCCATAAATATATTTCTCTACATAAATCTTCAACTTTTATTTTATTAACAAAATATTTCTTATCTCTCATCATTTTTTATATTTATTCTTTAATATTTTTCAATTTTATTCTATTTTTTCTCTACTCTAGTTTATCTTTTTCAAGATCTATAAAATAAGTATATAAGTAATAATTTTATTTGTATTTTTAACATTTTATATTGCTAATTTTAAAATTATTAGAATTATGTTTATTTTTCTTCCATCTTTATAATTTTATAAGTTTTTTAATTAGATAATGGGGTAATCGTCGGGGATCGGGTACCCGATGAATCGGGAATGATGATAGAAGTATAGATATATACTCATCGGGTTCGGAATTGGGTCGGGTAATATAATGAAAATCGGGTTCGGGGATTGGTACTTCACTACCCGACGGGTAGGGTACCTATTGACATCTCTATATAAGACTATAATCAACTAAGATATATATAACTTTTATGTTTCATATTCAACTAAATAAATTTATGTACATATTGTCACAGTGCCCCAATCAACATAACCCAATGGGAGGCTCAATCATTTAAGTAGGCACAACCCAAAGAATATTCTAGTTGGAAGGCATGTGTTATATTAGTATTAGTAATTGGTATTAAATTAGCGGATCATTAATTGACATTAAAAGGCATGCCCTAGATTAGTGTGTCATTAATTGGCAGTTAGAATGAATGCCTTAAATTAGCGCGCCATTAATGTGGTAGTTATAATAAGTCCTATAAATAGCTCAAAAATATTATATTGTAATCATCAAGTATTCAAGTAATATAATACTATTATGTGTAAGTGTTTGATTTCTCTCTAGAGTTTTTATGTTAATTTAAGCAAACATTGAGTGTTTTTTAGTAAGACTGACTAGTTACTCGTTCTTCTGAAGATCGTAACTAGTGTCGCACGGATCGTTGGTGGAAAGACTAATCCCGTGACAGTTGGTATCATAGTAGAATGATGAAGAGATCGAATGAAAGTGCAATTACTAACAATGTGGATGAAGTGGAGAAACTTCCCCAAAAGATCAGGGAAGATAACTTCCTGGACCTAAAGGAATGCATCGCCGAACTCAAGAAAGAGAGAGACGAGCTCTGAGAAGGGATGCAAGGTTCCTTGAATGAGGAGTTGTCTAAATTTCTAGAGCAATTTCAAAATAAGAAGCTCAAGGGAATGACCTCCAAGTTATAAGCCATTGCAGAGGAAGTGGTGATACTCAAGAAGGCGGTCGCGCGAGAGTGCGGACATGCGCCTATAGGAGTCCTTAATCCAACAAGGATAGACATTCTAAGGCCTAAAGCGTATTTAGGTGAGAGGAATCTAAAAGAGACGGACAACTTCTTATGGGATCTAAATCAGTACTTCAAAGCACACGGCCTAGTGGAAGAGACTAGAAAGATAAATAATGTCATGACATACCTAGAAGACACCGCAATGATATGGTGGAGGCGAAGGAATAGTGACATATAAAGATGTATATGTTCTATTAATACTTGGGGAGAATTCAATGAGGAACTCAAGAGACAGTTCTATCCTGAAAACGTCATTCGAGAAGCAAGGGCTAAGTTGTGGAGGCTCTCACAAAGGGAAAGTATCAAGGAGTATGTCAAGGAGCTCATCGTTACTCTCTTTGAGATCCCTAACTACTCAGATAATGAAGCTTTGTTCACCTTCACTAACGGTCTACAAATGTGGACAAAACTAGAGTTGGAACGGCGTGGTGTCCAAGATCTAAACATCGCTATTATCATGGCTGAATCTCTTGTTGAAATGAGAAGACAAGACAAACCAAAGTCGACCCACGAGATGAGTGACAATGGGAGAATGGTAGAGATCATTTCTATAACAAGGAAGAATCATTTAAGTTTACCAATCCCAATGGTAGAGGAGATCGGGACGAGAAAAGTGGAGAGAGACACCGGATAAAGTGTTTCTTTTGTGAAGGGTTGAACAAAGCAAGAGAGTGCCCTATGAAGAACAAACTATCTACATTGATGGAAGAGTAAGAACGCATTCCTGATGAGGCTCGATTGGGGTCATTACACCTTCTTAGTGTCGTTAAAGCAAAGTTTGAGAAGCCAAAGTCCGCGAAGAAAGGACGATAGTTCGTGGAAACAAAAGTAAGAAACCACATGGTAAAAGCTTTGTTGGACACGGGAGCCAATAACAACTTTTTAGAGGTAAAAGAGGTGGAAATATTGGGGATCAGATACACTAAGGAGCAGGGGTGACTTAAAGTAGTCAATTCGACACCAAGTGCAACTTATGGAGTTGCTCGTAATGTAAATGTCAACTTGGGGGAGTGGATTGACCTCCTGCATTTTTTTATCGTTGATATGGACGAATACAAAATGGTCATCGGCATAGAGTACCTAGACAAGGTAAATTCCTTGTTACTCCCTTTTGTCAATATTATGTACATTCTAGAGCAAGGCAATACTTGCACGATACATTTAACAAGGGAGGGAAAGATATGAGCTAGGCAGCTCTTTTCCATGAAACTCTCAAAAGGTGTGAAAAAATCTCACCCAACATTCTTTGTTACCTTGAAAGAAGACGAGAAAATTAAGTCCCAAGAGAAGACACCTCCAGAAGTTACAAATGTCCTAGAGAAATTTCAGGATGTAATGTCCGCTGAATTATCAAAGAAGCTCCACCCTAAGAGATAAGTGGATCACTTAATGGAGTTAGTCAAAGGTATTAAACCATCGGTGGCGGTCCTTTATCGCATGAACCTCTCAAATAGGAGGAGCTAAAGAGGCAACCGAAGGAGTTTCTCTTCAAGAAAGAGAAGTGTGAAATTGTCAAGACCGCCAAAAGTATGAAGAAATGGGAGGACAAGAAGAGAAGACACTTGGAGTTCGGAGGATAAGAGAGGTGTGTGAAAGTGTGATGTCACGGAATGGAGATGTTCAATGGAATTGGTGGTTGGTTTAACGAGAGATAAGATGTGTGTGAAAGTAATGAGGCCACGAGATGAGAGGTCAATTGAAATTGGCAGTTGGTTTGTCGAATGATAAGAGACTAGTAATTAGGTACGGAGTCGCGTTTAACCCTACCTGGGTTGGAGAGAAAATTTTGAACAGAAAATGATGTCGCATAATCTTATTGACTGGAAAAATAATAAAATTTATCTCTTTACTCTCTCTCCTTATATTTTTTTCCTTTTTTCAACAAATGACGTGATGTCACGTCATCCCTTTCTCATTTCCTCCTCTATCACTCCTTATTTTTTTATAAGGAATATATACAGAAATATTAATTTTTTATAGAGAGATTATATAGAGATTAAAGAGAATTTTAGTAAAAAAATATAATTTATTATATATAATAATAAAACATACTAAAGGCCCACTAAACTTTATATAATTTATTTCAAATTAAATAATATTTATACCATAACTCACTTAACCCCTAATATTAATGGTTGGTCATAATTTGAAATTTTGAAATTCATTTTCTCCTTCTTAGATCTCTATAACTTTTTTGGATTAAAATATAACGATTTTATTTTGTTGACTCTAATTAAAATTTATCTTTTTTTCTTAGTTCTCTAACTTGTTTTTGTATAATTTATATGTTTTTATCTATCATTTTAGTGGTATATGTATTGTTGTTATAATCATTTGTGTCCATGCAAATCATTTTTATACTCTTCATATTTCGATGATAATTTTCTTATTATCTGATATTTACATGTTGAAAATCTTGAAATTCAACAATTTTTTAATGTTAAATTCAAAAAGTAAGAAAAAAAGTATTTTATCTTTTTTTAAGCCAATAATTGATACATTCATTATATTATTTGATCAAAACAAATATAATCATTTCTAATTAGAATTTAGAATCTTCTTCTAAATCTCAAAGAATTGAGTTTGATGAAACTACACATGAACGAGATCTTAAATTGCGTATTTCTATGTGGCGACAATATGTTAATCATCATGATGAAATTAGACGAACTTACAGTAAAATGAGTCATATAAACCTATATTGTTGGAGTATTCGAGATCTGAATCAGAAAAGTTGTCACGTCGATTTCAATACTCAGCTTTTATTATTGTATTATACTGATTTTTGGGTAAATTGTTTTTAGCTCAGGTAGATTTAATATCTTAACTCTACTTTGCCGGTAATAAATGGTTGTAAGGTCACGAGATTAAAGGTCGATTGATTTGTTGAGAGATCAGAGAATGTGAAAGTGGTAATAGTTCACAAGATGAGAGGTTGATTGGGATTGGTAGTTTGTTTTCCAAGAGATAAAAGGTCAGTAAGATTGATATTTTGGTGATTGGTTTGTTGAGTAATAGAAGACCGATAATAAAGGATTGTAAAGTCACGAGATTAAAGGTCGATTGAGATTGGTGGTTAAAAATATATATGAATGAGATGTTGATTGACCAAAGTGTGAGGTCACGAGATTAGAGGTCGATTGAGATTGGTGGTTAAAAATATATATGAATGAGATGTTAATTGAACAAAGTGTGGGGTCAAGAGATTAGAGGTCAATTGGAATTGTGGTTGGTTTGTCGAGGGATATGAGACGTCTGAAAGTCTGAGGTCACAAGATAGAGAGGTCAATTGGGATTTTAATGGTAGGTTTAGCGAGAGATATGAGACGTGTTCAGTTTGTTTGGTCACGACATTAGTAATGAAAGGTTTATTAGAGAGAAAAAAAAGTATTTGTGATTAAATATATGAATGAGACTGTTGATTTACCGAAGAAGTGAGGATAAAGATGTGGTGATATGATGAGATGATTGATTTCTAAAAGTGTGGATAAAAGATGTAGTTACTGCTAAGTTGGTTGGGTGTAGAAGTGAGGTCACAAGATTAGTAATATGATAGGTCTATTAGGTCATAAATGATATTGTTGGTTGAACGAGAAATGTGGATAAAAGATCGAAGAGGAAGAGATCGGTAAGCTGATGAAAAAAGTTAAATGAATGTCTTCTTATCAAATTTGTTATCCTTTCTTTCTTTTTTAATGAATGGCGAAAATAGCGATGAATGAGAGGAGAAAGACGGTCATTAAGTTGTTTTAACCATTGAAGTCCCTCATGTTCAGACCATAGATATTGACGACAAATAGGATGATGAAGGCGATGAAAATTATGATAATGACAACAAAGATGTGAGTATTGTCTATTTCAATTTTATAAATGTGAATTTTATTTATCCTTGAAACGCGAATTCTTTACACTACTATTTCTTAATTGTGTATGTGATAGTGCATTTCTCTAAATGTTATAAATCAAATAAAACAATCTTCAACTCTTATTTTCAAATTTAGTAAAATATCTTAATTTTAGAATTCCATCAAGTTGGCACATAAATGTTAAACATGCCTAGAATGTGTAAGAATATGGAACATACCCATTTTGAGTGGGTTTTTGGAAATGTTTGTGAATTTTTTCATTTGAACATGTTTTGATTAGATCGATCATATTTAAGTTAGATTATTAGTCATATCATATATTGCTTTCTTGTCAAAATATAATCGAATTGTTTTCAAAGTAAATAACTCAATCGCACATTATTTCACAAAGATCAAAAGTCACTCCCTAAATTCAATTTAAGCACGTTCTGTTAACCTAACATAGACTGTCTATCTTTTAAAGGAGATCAAAGACTCGGCCAGCTAAATAGCATCAATTCTACTACTCATGGTCTAAGTTTTTTTTCTAAATAATGTTCAATTTTTTGTAAGAGAACTCTTTAGATATCTAAAATGTTTAAGACATCATTCATGAATGTTTTGTTCTTCGAACTATGTGTTGGGAATAAAGCGGAATAATCACCACACTTGTGATAATAAACTATTCTCCACTTGATTGGATCTTTAGGAGCGAGAAACAACAAACATAAAAGGAACTATAAATGAAACAAGAATACCAAAAATTTAATGTGGAAAACCTCCTCAAATTAAGGAGTAAAAACCACGGGACTTATGTCCAAAAGAAGTTTCACTATAATCAAATATTAAACACGAAACAAATGAAGATAAGAGTTAAACAAAGAAGAGATCTCACTATCTCTCTACAAGTGTATACTAAATAACTTTCAGATATATTTTGATAAGTCAATTCCTCCACCTTTTATATCAGAATGGGGACAGCTCAAAAGTCTTTTTTCCAATAAGACAATTCTCCCCCTATTTAATATAAAATGACTCTTGAGCTTCTAGACTTCTGGATTTCTGGGTTTTGAACTTCTGGACTTCTAGCTTATGGACTTCTTAAACGGACTGGGCTTTTTATTTCATAGTTGGGAGCCCAATCAACTAACCCAATACTATGCATGTATTTACTCACTTTACTTATCAAAGGCCAAACGCGATTAGACCTTGTGTAGGTAAATAATTCAATAGAAATCTAATAATGTGTTACGACTTGTTTCGTAAGGTGTGTTTTGGGTTCAAGAATCAAGTTCTTTATCTCTAAGACCGGTGGACATTTTACAATCAAAGGGCAGCGGAAGGTTTTGATAGAGAATTTGAGGGGAGGGGATAGAAGAACCAAGAGTGCGAAGATAAATATTGTTGGTTTATACCAAACAGTCCATAATAATAATAATAGACGAATAGGGGCGAAGTCACATCTTCATCATTCTATTCATGCATAAAATATTTTAGGACCGGGGTTTTTGATGAGCAGACCGTAACATAATCTCCCCCTTCGAGGTTCGTCGCCCTCGACGAAAAGAACGTGGACTGGCCAGCCTCTAATACACACCTTCAACTTCAAAACTATTGCTTTGGTCGGGCTTCGGCACATTCAGCATGGGTCGCAGCATAAGACCGTATTTTCTCAAAAAACTTTCGGCAGAATCTCTTCAGTAGTGGAATTGGTCGGGTCCTTGCGGTCTTTTGCGCTGCCGGGTCGCTTGCCACTCCGCCCCTTTCTGGAATTTCTGTGCACCCAAGGTCGAGTTTTTCAGTGTTTAGAGCTGGCATTGGTTGCTGCAATGTTCCCAGCGCCTGATGCAAAAATAGTTTCTTCCAACTTTGATTAAACTCCATACTTGGCTCAAAAATCCAGGCCAAGTCTTTTTCCCGAACCAACATAACAGCAGCATCGAATGAGCCATAGCTTCTAATTAGATCATTAGAAATATCTTCCAAGGTCATTGCAGCGAGTGAAACAGTTTGGCCTTCGGGCTTACTCTTTACTTGCATTTTGGCAGCAACAATATATTCCTCTAGGGTCTTTTCCAACTGGTTTCCATGCATCAAACTGGCCTGCGACCGAGGAATCCCTTTAAGGACCGTGGTTCTGTCTTGCTTATCATAGGATAGGGTCAGCTTTTCAAAGTCCCAAGAAGACGGGCCTAGAGTAATCAACCATTCAATTCCCAACACAATATCATATCCGTCCATGGAAATTACCTTCATTCCTGTTTGGTATTCATTGTCTTCCATCGACCACTTCAAGTCCTTGCAAACACTAGAACATAACACATTAGACCCATCAACCACTCTAACCGATTGCACCTGGGTTGCTATGCTTTTGTGGTCTATTTTCTCCAAAATTCTGCTATTGATAAAATTGTGGGTGTTGCCTGTATCGATCAAGATCACCACCGGAAGGTTCCCAACTTTGCCAAGAATCTGGAGCGTTTGGAAGGCTTTAGACCCGGTCAAGGCATGTAAGGATATGGCTGGTTCATCCCTTGAGCCGAGCAATGAAGGTAGATCATCCAAAACAGGTTCTTGGTTAGGTTCTTGATCTTCTTGATTGGTCGAGACCATGAATAACTTTGATTTACACCTATGGTTTGGTTGCCATTTTCATTGCAAGAATAGCATAGGCCCTTCTTTCGCTTTTCATCCATTGAGGCTGAGTCTAATTGCTTAACATGGCCCTGATTTGCATTTGAAAAAGACCCATATGATGAATTCTTGAAGTCGGTATTGGTGCTCGGCCCAGCTGTGTTGATATTGGACGGCGTGGGCAGTAATAATGCTTCAGCGTTGTACAAGTTACCACTGCTCATTAAGGACCGATATGTTGCTTCTTGGACTTTAGCCATGGCCATTGCTTCGTTTAAAGAATCTGGGAATCGCAACCTGATGCAGTTCGCAATCTCTTCCCTTAAACCGGACAAGTAACAATCTATGACATATTCTCTTGGCATGTTGTAGAGCTTTTGAGAGATCGACATGTATCGCAGATTATATTCTTGAACCGACCCAACCTGCTTCAGATTCATCAACTGTCTCATTGGAGTGTCGTGTATAGAGGGTCCGAATTGTGTCATAAGATCTCTCTTGAACACATCCCAAGATAAGGCTTCCATATGATTTCGGTTTTGAAGATATGACCCGTACCACATTCTTTCTTCGCCGGAAAAATGAATGGGGGCGATTTCTAATTTAGTGGCATCCTTAGTTTTGTCCACCCTAAAAAATTGCTCGGCATATATTAGCCAGCCCTCAACATCCGACCCATCAAACCGAGGAAAATCGACCTTGGTTAGCCGAGTAGGAGGAGCATAGTGTTGGTCGCGGTTCTGGCCAGGGTGCGGGGGCCTAAATGGTGAAGGACCGTGGCAAGAATTATCATCATAGGGTCTATGGTGGGGTTCTTGCACGTTTCCAGATGCCCCGCTCTCAAAGGCTGCCATTCTTTCTTCAGCCGCATCAAATCTTCGGTCTATGGCAGCTTGCATTGCTGCTGTTTGTTGGGACAGGTTTTCAATGAGGTCCTTGAGCGCATCCATTTCCGATTGCTGGCAAGTTTCTACCATGTTGAGAATCGCCGAGCTCTGATACCAAGAATGTTACGACTTGTTTCGTAAGGTGTGTTTTGGGTTCAAGAATCAAGTTCTTGATCTCTAAGACCGGTGGACATTCTACAATCAAAGGGCAGCGGAAGGTTTTGATAGAGAATTTGAGGGGAGGGGATAGAAGAACCAAGGGTGCGAGGAGAAATACTGTTGGTTTATACCAAACAGTCCATAATAATAATAATAGACGAATACGGGCGAAGTCACATCTTCATCATTCTATTCATGCATAAAATATTTTAGGACCGAGGTTTTTTATGAGCAGACCGTAACATAATGTTTAAGACATCATTCAAAAATGTGTTGTTCTTTAGAATTATGCAACATAATGTTTAAGACATCATTCAAAAATGTGTTGTTCTTTAGAATTATGCATATGTTGAATCATTGCACTTAAAGGTACAAACAATATTTAAATCCAAATGCCCATTCAAAGAAAGTTGGAAAATTTTCATTGCACTTAAACTCATTGACTCATTCAAATAAAGTTGTAAACAATATTTTCAAATACTTGTATGCTATATAATGATTGTCTCAACATATACATTAACGGTTATTGGGCTTCAAATTGAGATTTCTATTATTTTGTTGTCCGTGGCGTCATGATTTAGTTTTCTATTTTACCGTAAGAAGTGAATCATAGAAGTTATGAAAACATTGACTTTGATCGATAAGTATTCGAATTAATTGTTTTGGGTATTAAGTTTAAAATGATAAGAAACTAGTATGATATTTCAAATGTTTATACGTTTTGTTTCTCTTGAGGTGAGGCGTGTCTGTCTTTCACTTATAAAAAAAATTGAAGAAATCGACTGTTTTTGGCTCCCACTTTTTGTCCGGTCTTTTGGTTATAAAAAATTATATGTTTTTGTTTAATTTGCAGGATTTTTATTTGATTGAAATAAGAATAGGCCAAAACCCACCAAAGTTATGGCAGCTTTTATGTTTTAGGCTTGTTCCAAAGTTACAAAAGACTTAATAAAATTAATATATAATAGAAAATTATGTTTTTTAAAAGAAAATGAAAGGTATTTTAATATTTTTAATATATTTTGTTTTCTAGCTGAAGTTTGGAAAGAAAAATAAATAAATTGTAGGGTCTCAATCTGACTCACTCTCTCTGGTCCTAAGACACTGAAATCTCATGTGCACATGTCCTTTGATTTGCTTCTGCCTCTCTACCTCTCTAGGACTTGTTTGTTTTTCTAATTAAATACAACTTTAAGGGTTCGTTTAATGTAGAGGTTATTAGGATTTTACTCAGATTTTATCCCAAAACTCAAATATCTTATCATACATCTAATCAACAATTTTAAACACATAAATACTAAAATTATCCTCTACTTAAATATTTTATTTTATATTAATAAAATTTCACTTTAATATATATATATATATATATATATATATATAATATTTATTTACATTTTAATTTTTTGATATAAATTAAATTTTAAATTTATTTTATTTTAAATATTTTATTAATTATCTTAAATAAAAATTAAAACATAATATAAATTTAACTATAAAATACCATTTAATTTAATATAACATTTAAATTTTAAATAATTCAAATTAATAAATAATTATACTAGAAAATAAAATTAATATATTTTTATTAATTTATAAATATATCTCATCTAAATTAAATATTTATAAAGAAATTTATTCGATTTTTTTTAATAAATAAGATTGTGTTAATAAAATTTAATATTAATATATATATATATATATTATTTATTTTATTACATTAAAATTTTATATTAATATAAATTAAATTATAAAATTATTATTGATTTTTTATATATAAATATATATATATATAAAAAGAGAGAGTGTGTAGGAGAAAAGAGTAGATACAAAAATAAAATTTAAAATCGAGGTTTTTTCATTATTTGGTCACACAAGAATTATTTGAAAAAACCCAGATAAAATTCAAATAACTGCTTCATCAAACCAGCTCTAACCTAATTGGTGGAGTTAATGAACCACCCAATCTTATCATATTTCTTTCAAATTGATATTTTGTAATCTATTTTAATTATTATTATAACTAGCTCATAACCCGACCCATTTTTGAATAGTTATTATAACTAATTTGTGGAGTTAATGAACCACTCAATCTTATCATATTTCAAATTTGCAATTTGTTAACCCAGCCCATTTTTGAATCATTATTCTAACTAATTGGTGGAGTTAATGAACTACCCAATCTTATCATATTTCTTTCAAATTGACATTTTGTAATCTTTTTGAATAATTATTATAACTAATTGGTGGAGTGTAGGAACCACCCAATCTTATCATATTTCTTTCAAATTGACATTTTGTAATTTTTTTGAATAATTATTATAACTATTTGACTCACGGATTGTTACCCGACTCATTTTCTTTCACGAAATGAGTTGTCCGTTGTGGTGCGATGACCATGTTGTCTATTTAGAGATGGCAATGGGTACTCGTATGCCCGATACCCGTGGGTACCCGATAGTCGGGTTCGGGTATTTTAAATCGGGGTCGGGGTCGGGCATGGGGAGAGGGAGAAGGTACCCGGTCGGGTACGGGGTCGGGGATGGGGAGTGTGCGAAACCCAAACCCGATACCCGATACCCGGTTATATTAATATTATTGATTTTTTTTTATTAAAGTTTAATGTGTGACTTTTCAAAAATGCTTCATCATTGCAAATGTATCATAAATATGCATCATTTAATTTGATCTTATCCACACTTCACTTCAACCATAAACCATAGTCATAAATACACTACACTCAACTTTAATTATTTTATATTCCCAAAACAATATTTCTCTACATAACTTCAATTTTTATTTTAATAACAAAATATTACTCTCTCATAACTCTTCATATTCAATCTCTAATTTTTTTTTCAATGGTCATTCTCCTTTTTTTTCCACTCTAGTTTATCTTCTTCAAGATTTACAAAAATTATGAGGTAGGTAAGTAATGGTTTTATTTTTATTTTTAATATTTTAATATTACTAATGTTAAAATTATTTATTAAAGTTGTGTTTCTTTTTTTTCAAACTTTATAATCTTATAAGTAATTTAATCGGGTAATGGGGTACCCGTCGGGGATCGGGTACCCGACGAATCGGGGATGGGTATAGAAGTAGAGATACCCGTCGGGTTCGGGGTCGGGGTCGGGTAGTGAAATGAAAATCGGGTTCGGGGATAGGTACTTCACTACCCGTCGGGTAGGGTACCCGTTGCCATCCCTATTGTCTATAGTTAATCACATGGGTTGACCCTAGGGTAAAGCAACCTATGCAAGCTACTATTTTGCTGCTCTTTTCTAACCTAATATCTAATTAATATTATTAATATTTATCGTAATTTTTTAACCCTAATGCTAAGCGGCGCTGCTCTTTTCTAATATTAATTGTAATTTTTTAACCTAATCGACTAAGTGGTTATCGTTTTATATTTTAAGTTTCTAAGTCTAACCCTAAATCCCGTCATTTTCTATTTCATATCTTTTAACTTCTCTTGTGATTCTATCAATCTTCAAATTCACACTACAACAAAAAAGACTTCTGGCGACCCTTAAAAAGACTTCTGCCAACCCTTAAAAGCGTCGCTAAAAATATCACCGACCCTTATTTTTGCGTCGCCATAAGCAGGGTCGGCAGAAGTTATAACAACGCTTATTTAAGCGTCGGTAATATTAATTTAAGCGTCGCCAAAACTCCAATTAATTTTTAACAATTTTACTTTTTAATTTGTTTGTATTTTTGTTTTAAATTAAATAATCATTAAAAATATTTAAAAAACATTTCCTATTCATTATTGACAATTTAAATAATAAAAAATAAACATAAATTTTCTAAACAATATTTTCTCATAAAATAATATCATAATCAAATAAATAAATATTAATTATATATTACAATTTTTTTTAATGTTCTAATGTTCAAATAAAAAAAACATTAAATTCCCGTTTGAACTGAACATGTTTGTGATGATCACTATTCATGTCGGAAAGCTGCTCACCAACAAAATCATTAAACATTAATGGAGTGATATGATAAACAAAGATGAATCATTAATAACCGGCAAATATTAACAAATTAGAAATAAATTTATAAATATTGCACTTACAACTGTGATGTTCATAGTATCCAAAGGGTTTGATGCAATAGAATTTGTTCTAATCTGCAACAAAAATATTTAAGTCATATATCTAAGAAAAGGAAAAAAGTTATGTAGATAAAAAAATTATATCACCCTAATCTAATGATAATACCAAACTTCTTGTACATTCTTTTAATAAGAACTAATTATATCAACCTGATCCATGATCCAATGAATATTCTTCAACTTACTTTTCAACTTACTTAAGAGAATAAGGTGGATCCACTAGCTTCTCAACAGGCATTGACATCGAAAGTTTCCAACTACAAAAATAAAGTAGATTTAGTGAAGTTCACCCAAAGACTATCTCAGGGCAATAGCAAAAACTGAAATTTACCTTCGATCAAGAAAAAACATATACAAAGAGGTTTCTCATTCATACATCAACCGTAAAAAATATTAGCAAGCAGTTCAGGGCATATGTAATTGGGAGTTCCAACAACTTATTAAGGGCATATGTAATTGGGAGTTCCAACAACCTATTAAGAACATAAGAGGAAGGACTAAATGTTTGGCCAATAAATATCTTCTATGTATAAAGAATAAGACGAAAAAAATGCAAACGCAGAAGAGCATACTTCTACCACCCATTTTGATCAATACTTATTTATGCTTTAACATGCAATCATATTAGTTAGCTGGGAAGTTTCTATAACTAATTTCATATCTATTGTTCTTTCCTATGTTTATATGAGAGACTTGCCTGTTCAAACGACAGAGTTTGCCTGTGCAGGCATTGTCGAGAGTCTTCTTGACTACGAAATTCCAATAAATAAGGATTGAACCACCCTAGTTAAGACAAATTGAAAGATTGTTCAAGAAAATGATAGTATAAATGTTAAAAACTTAAAACACGTAGAGGATTTAAAAAGTGAATTACCCAACCGAAAGTTCTTGAAAGGTCATTGCCTGTACCGAGAAGTCCCAAAACCCAACCTACTGCACTATTACCTCCTGCAACCTGCAAATTTCCAAAGTTTTTATAATGTACAGGCATTTCTGCAAACAGTTTATAGGCATGAATCTTACCACAATTCATAATGAGTACAAACTCATGAGGCTTCACAGAGTTAAGATCAAAACCTGAAGATTTACAAATTAAGATCATTCATATGAGAGACTTGCCTATCCAAACGACAGAGTTTGCCTGTGCATGCATTCTCGAGAGTCTTCTTGACTATGGATTTCTAGTAAATAGGGATTGAACCACCCTAGTTAAGACAAATTGAAAGAATGTTCAAGAAAATGATAGTATAAATGTTAAAAAGTTAAAACAAGTAGATGATTTAAAAAGTGAATTACCCAACTGAAAGTTCTTGAAAGGTCGTTGCTTGTACCAAGACATCCCAAAACCCAACCTACTGCACTATCACCTCCTGTAACCTGCAAATTTCCAAAGTTTTTAAAATGTACAGGCATTTCTACAAACAGTTTATAGGCATGAATCTTACCACAATTCATAATGAGTTTGTACTCATGAGGCTTCACAGAGTTAAGATCAAAACCTGAAAATTTACAAATTAAGATCATTCATATGAGAGACTTGCCTATCCAAACGACAGAGTTTGCCTGTGCATGCACTCTCGAGAGTCTTCTTGACTACGGATTTCCAGTAAATAGATATTGACCCACCCTGGTTAAGACAAATTGAAAGAATGTTCAAGAAAATGATAGTATAGATGTTAAAAACTTAAAACAGGTAGATGATTTGAAAAGTGAATTACCCAACCCGAAAGTTCTTGAAAAGTCGTTGCCTGTACCGAGAAGTCCCAAAACCCAACCTACTGCACTATCACCTCCTGCAACCTGCAAATTTCCAAAGTTTTTATAATGTACAGGCATTTCTGCAAACAGTTTATAGGCATGAATCTTACCACAATTCATAATGAGTTTGTACTCATGAGGCTTCACAGAGTTAAGATCAAAACCTGAAGATTTACAAATTAAGATCATTTATGAGGCTTCACAATTTAAAATCTGAACTAAGACAAACATAAGTAAGTAACAATTAAAAATTGATGGCTTCAATTATTTTCATTTCACTATATATAATTATATATATATATATATAATAAGTAAGATCCAGATTCAAACCCAAATTTCAATTTCTACTTCAAATAAGCTTTGATTTCTTTGCCGTCTACATTAACCAATCAAATGGATACCCATTTGAGATAGGGATAGAGGGAAGAACCTGTTCTTCACCCATCAATTCCTGAAGATGACTTTTCAACCTAGGGCCATGCCAACCACCACTGTTGGAGGTTAATGAAGACAACCAACTGAGATTCACAAAGCCATTATAAAGACAAGCAATCAAATTGGGGATAGTAAGTAAATCAGATTGGTAAGAGAAAAGAAGGATTACGTTGAAGAAGGACCAAACATAGGATTGTCGTTGAGCGGCTGAAACGAAAAACGACCGAAGATCCAGCATAACCGTTCCCTCTGTTCTTTGTTTTCCTTCTTTCCAAATCTTGAAACAATAAAGAGCGTACCTCAAGATTGAAGGAATTAGCAGATAGACTAAAGAGAGAACAAGTGATCTATAAAAGATAAACAAAACAAGGACAATGGGAATATTGGTCAAATTTCAAACCCTATAATACCTTAAGTTAAGAGCCAAGAAAAAACATTGCAACTCATCTTTATTCATTCAAATTTAATTACCATGTATATTGAAATGACCTTACCTTGTTACATCAATATTGAAACAAGGCATATGACTTCATGCAAATCAATCAATAGAACTGGAGTATCATCAACACTTACCAACTGAAGATCAAATGTTTTATAATGTATAGATAGATTCAAATTGCAGCAAGATATAAACAACAGTCTCAAGAAATCATTATTGAGTTAAAATGGTATGAAAAAGTTCAAACTTATAAACAGTTATTAGTGTGTGAATCACTGAATTGACAAAAAAAAAAAAAGAGCATAATAGTCTTTGATTTTGTGAATACATATTACATATCCAATTAGAGAAATACAATCCACATGTAATGTAATCCGGAGGTAGAGATCAGGTTATATATATATCATATCACAGAATTGCAAAATTAGCAATAAAGAAGCTTATAAAAACAGATCATCAAAGCGGAACAACAAAACTGAACAATGTAAACCTAAAATTAGATAAGAAGATCAACCAAGAACATAACAATACTATAATTATAGGGAAAAGAAAGAGTACAAGTTCAATTCCGCATGAGTTGTTGAGTTCCAATGATTTGTAGAAAGACAAGATTAGGGATCTGAGAAAGGTAACGAACCAGAAAAAAAATTGTGGAGCAATCGACGAGAAAAACAACAGGAAGCTCATCTCTATCTCTGTCCGCTATGATTTCTTCTCCCACTCTTTCTCTCTATGTGAAGACCTTTGTTTCTAGGTTACCCGCTAGCGTTTGTAGACAAGAACGCATCTTAGCAATGGAGTGTGGAATGTAATTAGGTTATGAGAGAGAAAATAAATTGGATAATGGTTTCTAATTATAAAAATATATAGGTCTTAAATTTAATATAATATTATTTTATATTATTTTTTACTTTTAAATTAATTAAATTTAAATAATAATTAATTAAAGTACAGATATTAATAAAAATACTAATAATGAAATTTGATAATTATGTTATAAAAATTTAATAATTAAATTTTAATGTTAATAAAATTAATAATTAAATTTATTGTTAAAAAATTTATAAGTTAAATTTAATTAAAAAGTAAAATAGTGAAATAAAATATTTATAAAGTTAAAAAATAAAAATATTAAAATTTAAAATAGTTAAAGGATGAAGTTATCAACAAGTATTTATATAAAAAATTAATAAAGGTTGTTATATGTATAAGGGTGGGCAAAAGTTTTGTTTCTTTTGATTTTTAGCAACGCTTAATATGCGTTGGTATATAAGGGTCGCTGTAAATATGTTTTGTTGTAGTGTCATTCTAATCCTAAATCCCTACTAATCGGCCGGTCATTTTATATTTCTTTAAGTTTACCAAGATTCGTAATAACAATCATCTTTAGAGGTAATGATGTTACTTATTTGTTTAATTTTATCTTATCCTTATGGTTTATCTTTAATCTTTATCACTTTAAATATTAAAATATCTATTATTATATTTTTTTTCTTATTGTAGAGTAGAAATATCATCAATATTATCTTAAATAATATTATCTTAAATAAGGCCATTACGAAAAACATATCACACCAAGTATTTCCTTATCCTTATTGTTTATCTTTAATGTTTACACTTATTATATTAATATTTTTGATATATATTATGAAATGTTTTATATATGAGATATTGTTGTTATATACTTAATTCGAATATATATATTTTGTTAATTAAAATATTTTTAATTATTAATTAAAAAAAAATTTAGAAAAATTATTTATAGTTTTAAGGGCCACAAAATATAAAATTGCATTTGGCCCCAATCCACAAGGCCGGCCCTGGGTAATCATTATTATTATATATATATATAACCTTGAGTCGACTTGACCAACCTCCTTTCATCGTTTTAAAATTGCATTTGGCCCCCAATCCACAAGGCAGGCTTTCTCACCTAGCCTAGGCATTCCTCGAGAGATTGCTTCGTACTTATTATAAATAATCTATAATAAAATTTATAAACTTAATTCACGGCTCAAGTGACAAATAAAAACTCATATCTAAGAAATTATATATTTTAAGTTCTTATCATAGACACCTATCAAACAAATTCCAATGAAAAAAACAACACATTAATACTTATTTTAGATATATAATTCAGTATATAAACTTTATATTTATTAGAATTTCATCCCAACAAATTGAGCAAAATAAACTATGTTTGTATAACACAAATGAATCAAACATAAAACAAATAATTTATTGTCTATTCATTTCTTGAAATAGATCTACATTTTCTTATCCCACCTTTGCGCGCAAACTTTGATGTACGAGATACTCTAACACAATTATCATCGTCATAACTATAACCTGTATGATATCTCCTCTTCCTTCTACTAGAATCCCCGTCAATCCCAACACGAATCCGATGATTGCTAACTCCTAAGGATCTCCTAAACCGATCTCTCTTATATCCTTTCCAATCTCGACGTGACAATGATTTTCTCCTATCAAGATCAGAAGATCCTCGTTCTTCCATCTCCTCTTCATCTTCAGAAGTAGAATCGCGACTCTCAATATCCCTCATGTGTCTTCTTCTTCTTCTACGAACACGTTTAACCCTATGCAAACTATGACAAATGGAAGTGCAAGAATACTCTACACAAGAGAAAAACATTGAAAAACATCCCCATACAATTCCACAACAAGTCCATATAAGGCAATGAAAAATCCCAAGCTTGTAAGTCAGATAGAAGAATAACAGGGCTGCAGAATTTTTAAACTCGGATTAGTAATTCATCGAGTATAAACTATCAACTATGGCTAGATTTTGAAAACTCACCAAGATAAACAAGAACAGATACAACAGCTAACTTCACCAAATGACTAATACAGAAATTCTCTATGTAACAGATGAAATCCCATGTTGTTCCACATACTGAGCTGAAAACGTTAATCAATTGATTTTACCTTAATTGAAGAAATAAAAAAAAAAAGGGTTTGTTTAATTAGATCCAAAAGTAAATACCTGCATGATTTTCCTGAAAGAAAATCTAGAGGAGAGCCAAATAGATCTGATAAAGCTTGACCAAATCCAGAAAGGAATGAACTCGGTAAATTCCCCATTTTCTCACTTCACAGTCACGAATCTATGTTTGCCCTATCAGTTTAGAATTAAGCATAAGAAAGATAATCGGAATTCCAAAACTAAAGATGGAATTTATAGTTCCATGTTTCATTCCGATCAATTAAGCAGGATTGCAGTTGCCAAATCACAGATTTTGAAAATGTAAATGTAGTGAAGAGATGAGACTTACCGTTGATATACATCGCCATCGCCATTGTTAGATTTCCGTCGAGATCGCCGTTAAAGAGAGTATAGAATCGCCGGAGAAGAAAGGTGGTTCATTTTGAGAGCAATTGAATTTTGTAAACTGAAAAAGAAAACAACAATCATGGGCGGGAAGGGTTTAACCGCCATCAAAACTAGATCTAAAAATACCAATATTTTTATTTCTATTAAAAATACAGATTTTATTTTAAATTATTGAAATCATTTATAAACTAAATAAGAAAAAATATATATAAAATTAAAATAATTTATGAACTCTATAATTGTAAAATGAGAGTTTAACTAATTTAATAATGTAGTTAAAGCAAAATGTTATCTACTTTCTTAAATTTTAAGAATATTTGTATAATTGTAAAATTTTAAGAAGGGAAATTACATGTCTATGATCGAAAACCTTTATCTTTAAAAGAAAAAATCATTAACGGTACATTTTCTAGCAATAGAACGACGTCTTTTTGTATTTTCAAAACTTAGATTTTAGTGTTTTGTTCGGTGCAACAATGTATTTAGTCGAATCGAATTTGGCGTCTCAAATTTTTGTCCGAATAATACTCTCAGTCTTTTGTGTGATTCACTTACCCTATCAGCATATTGATAACAATTTTTCGAGTCATTCAAATTTAGAATTCTCTTTATTTTTTATTATTTACATCAAAAAAATTAAAAAAAAAAACAAAATTAAGTAAATCACAAAGTAAAAGTTATAAAAATAAAAAACAAATAAATAAAAAATAAAATAAAATAACTAAACCTTGGAATTTAGTTTAAGATTATTTATATCAACTAAAAAAATTATAATTTTAAAATACGCGGTCAAATCGGCGGTTCAACTGGTGCGACCACGAACCGGTTAGATGAACGGTCCGACTTCTAACTATAATACAGTTGTCTTACGAACCGGTCAAAATCCGGTCGGACCGACTGAAAATCCAATCCGGAATTTTCCGGTTCAAAAAGTTATCTTCTACCGGATACATTTCTCTTTCTCTCCCCCCCCCCCGACGATTGTGGCCGCTCCAGTCCGTTCCAAACAAACAGGGCAACCATTCTCCCCCAAAGATTACGGTCGTACCGTACCAGTTTTGTTCCGATTCGATTAGTATAACCGATAGTTTATTTTTTCCATAATTAAACCATTAAATACAATAAATACAGTAAAAAAATAGAAAACGTTCCAACCGCCGGTAAAACCGTTCAGACTGGTATTCATCCAAGAATCCGACCGGTAAAACCGTTCAGACTGGTATTCATCCAAGAATCCGAATGGTTAATCGAAACGGTTTTCAAAACATTGGAAAAAAAACCTATTTAAGGTAAAATGAACTACCCTTTTGAAAACAACTTTGTTGTGTTTCGAATACAAAAGTGTTTCGTATTTCAAAATGGGGCTGCAACAACACGAGCAACCAACACAACAGTCATCAAACAAGAATATTCAAATGATTTGGTTCAATGATGAACATCAAAAGAGACAGTATTATTTGCATCATCTAACCACTTTGATTCTAACAAAGGCATACAAGATAATTAGATGAAAGATCGTAACAAAGAAGAAGCAAATGATCGATATTTTTGACTAGTAATTGGTTCAAAGGAAGTCAATCAGTCTCAGCAAATTAAAGAAAAAGACCCATTAACAACTCTTCAAGAAATCCAACATAGCCAGATAGAGAATAATTGTAAACCATAATCTTATCCCTAGCCAACAAAGAACAACAAGATAAAGCTGCTCTCAGTCCATCCTTCCCTTTAAAGTCCTTTCTATTACTTCACTTGGTGTCCTGATAATATGAAATAACCCACCAAAACACGTTTATTTTTTGGTCAAAATCCGAAAAAAGAAGAAGGTCAAGACTACTTTTACTTACACAAGATAGACATGGCCTCCCCAACCACTTAAACAATCCCTATCCACAGATGCTAGCAATGCTTGAGAGATGGTCTCGAACAATTCTTCAGATTCCTGTATTAGTTATTTATTATATTACACACCAACAAGGTTCGTTCAGTTACATTCTTAACAAAAATTACAAGAAAGTTTATTTTTGTATCCAAGTTGGGGAAAAGGTAGTAGACCATATCAGGTTTGTACATTGCTTCACAGGCACCATAAAGAGATTCAGATGCTGTACCAGCCACAACAAAGTCTTTCGCAAGCTCCCTGCAGTAACAAATATACAGTCAGATGAAATATGAAAACTAATGGTGTGTTCTCATCAAACAAAATAATATTATCAACTATAACAGATTTAGAAACTAATATGATGACGAATATTGGGAGGCAATCAACATGTGTTGTATCACTCAAATTAGAAATTTTGATAGATTTCCTATCTCTTATCTTAATTGGCTACTTTGTAAATAGTGGGGCATGGATTTTTTTGGGAAAACACCGCCTTTTGTTTTTTTGGGAAAACAACACCGCCTTTTGTTTAACCCACCTTATGGGGATCTTTCAATTGTTATCATAATGTATCCTGCCATATGGGCTCTTTTGATTTCCCATTTGTTGATATAGCTTACAGGTTTCCTTTAGCTTTAGGGTTCTCAACATGTTCAGTTCTTTCCACTTAAGTGTAGTTGGATTTGTTCTCAAAATGAAGAAAAAAAAATAAAAAAAAAGAAGGGAAGAAGCCCACCTAAACCACAGAAGCAGAAGAATAATGAATTCCGTAGGCAATCAACATGTGTTGTATCACTCAAAGTAGAAATTTCAATAGATTTCCTATCTCTTATCCTAATTGGCTACTTTGTAAAGAATGGGGCATGGATTTTTTGGGAATCTTTCAATTGTTATCATAACTTATCCTGCCATATGGGATCCTTTTGATTTCCCATTTGTTGATAGTTTACAGGTTTCCTTTAGCTTTAGGGTTCTCAACATGTTCAGTTCTTTCCACTCAAGTGTAGTTAGATTTGTTCTCAAAATGAAAAAAAGGGTAAAAACCCACCTAAACCACAGAGGCAGAGGCATAAAAAAGAAACGAAACGAAACTCAACAATCAACACAAACACTATCAAAGAAACATGAGAAATAGGAGAAGGCAAAGTCACATACTTGGCTCCAATTGAATCCATAGTGCAAATAAAGGGTTTATCATCTTCTCCCAATCCAGCAATTACAGGCTGACAGAAATATGGACCAAATCTGCATATAAAACAAATTCATTTCACCATACCCTTAAGTTTCCTTCATCAAATCAAACTTTACACATCATGTTTATCAACCTTTTCTCATAAAGAATAGCAGAAACAAGGCTTGCAAAAGTTTCAGGCTTCATATCCCTTTCTTCCCTAAGCTGATAAAGCTTATGACGAAACACAAGACGCTGATACCTACAAAAAAAACTCAAAATTTATTCACCAAATCCACGGCAAACTACAAAAAATAAAGAGTGATTACTAACAGAGTCTGGGCATCGGTTGCAAGCCCAGATAGACCAATGAAGAGCTTATCATGAATACTGTAAATTCTTTTAAAATCCGTAGCGATGGTCTGAAGTTGAACGCCAAGACGACGATCACTGGCAATAGCAAAACAGTTCTTACCCACCATAGCTACTAAGGCACTTCCATTATATTCAAAGATCTACGAAACAATCAATATGAAGAATCAAATATGCGGTTTGATTTTAACAAAATTAGGGCAATCGAATAGACTAAATACATCTGAATATAGTAAAGTAAACGAGAGTGTGATGAATGTTTGACATACCGACATTGGGATGGATGGAAAAACAGAGATCTTTGGAACGATAACAGTGAGAGGATGAATCTGCAGAAGGATTCAAAGCTTCGGCTGCTTCGATTAAGCTTGGCTTGAAGAAGAATGCAAGATGAAAATGGCTATTATAATCCGACCCGATTTTCTATCCGAATTGACCCGGGGTTATTTTGCCCGGCCCGCACCAATTTTGGCCCAAATGTACTAATACTAATAAATTAAATTAAATATATAATATTGTTAATATATTTATTTATTTTGTTGTAACATTTTTTTTATATATTTGTTTATAGAAAATATGATATAAACATTTATCCAAATTCTTTTTTAAAAATTAATTCAAAATAGAATGATACAATTTGTGGTTTTGAAAATAACAAAATTTCTAATAAAAAATTATAGTAGTTTATAAATGGGAAGAATGTCAATTTTAAACACGAAGTTGTAAGAAAGTGTCAAATTTACTCATTAAGTATCAAAATTCTATTTATATACACTAACTTGTCAAAAAGTGTCAAATTTATTTAAAATAACAAAAAAGTTAAACGGAGTTAAAAGTTTTGCCACATTTAATATCCACCTAATTTTTATTTATTTTTAATTTACATTAATTACTTTAATTTTTTTTTTCATTCAAAACAAAACATCCAAATTTTTTCTTATCCATTTTTTCTCTCTCTATTCTCAACTCTTCATTTCTTTTAATTGTTCATTTTCTATCCCTACCATTAATCATATCTGATGAAGAACCACCGAAATATTTGGAATCAACTCCGTTTGAAATCCTAGATCAGGATTTCAGTTTCCTGTTTTTTCCAATAGTCACCGCCGATCGATACACTACGGAGGGCCCCACCTTTTGTCCAGTACCTTCTACATATCTTACAGAAATACCTCGGCTACGCGAGACTATAGTTGTTGTAGTAACATAATTTCGTGTTTAGAGAATTGCATCAAGAACACTTCATCGGCTGTTCCGCCACCTTCACCATCGTCACAGTTTTTTGGCCACCTGATTATTCTTCCATCACAATATTATTATTTGACGTCGACATAGCTAGTTCATTAATAGAGATTTCAGAAAAAAAATAGATTACTTAGGCCATCTCCAACCCAAATACCTATTCTCAAACCCAAAATGCAATAAACATCCCATCAAACAGTAATTCATCTCCAACCCAAAAACTCAAACTCAAACTCAAAAGAATATTCTCAGAATATTTCTTTTTATAATAATTTTTATTTTTTTTAATATTATATATATATTTATCTAAAATTACAAATTGAACCCATAACTTTACAACAACTTATTAATTACTTTTAATTTTTAATTATAAATCAATTATTTATACAATATTGTTTATTATTATAAATTTATAATACTTAAAAAATATAAAATATTAATGTAAACAAATTTAAATATAAATTAATTATATAAACAAATTAAAATTATCATGAATTAAACATATAAATAAATTAAAATATAAATAAATTATATAAATAAATTAAAATATAAATAAATTAAATAGATAAACAAATTAAAATATAAATAAGTTATGTAAATTAATTAAAAACAAACTAAAATGACTAAAATGAAAGTTTTGAAAAGTTTTGAGTATGTGAATAGTGTCCCTGCAAATTTGGGTATGGAAGAGAGAGAATTTGCAGAAAAACTCAAAATGCAGTTGAGTTTGCAGGTGGGTTGGAGGGCTAAAACCTATTATGAAGATGAGTTTGCAGGTGGGTTGGAGATGATCTTATATTAGAGATGAAGAGGAACAGTGAGAAGAAAATGAAGAATTGGGTAAAGAGAGAGAAAAAATGGATATGGAAAAATTTAAATGTTTTGTTTAAATGAAAAAAAAACTAAAGTAATGTAAATTAAAAACAAATAAAAAATAGGTGGATATTACATGTGGCAAAAATTTTAACTCCGTTAAATTTTTCTGTTAGTTTAAATAAATTTGACACTTTTTGAAAAGTTAATATATATATAAATAGAATTTTGATACTTAATAAGTAAATTTGACACCTTCTTACAACTTGGTGTGTAAAATTGACATTCTTCTCGTTTATAAATTAGTATTATTATATATTTAGAGTTCGTTTAATGTTGTTAATTAAAAAAATAATCATTACAAATTTGGTTATTTGAAATTTTAATTAAATAAATTATTATTATATTTTTTAAATTTATTTTTTAAAATAAAATACAAATATTTTTTTATTTTAGTTGATGTCATACAAAAATAAAACAAATAGGGAGAGACACTTTTTAACTTTAAATTTGGGTGAGAATGTTTATAGCTTATTAAAATTTGACAATGTAATTTGATTATAATTAATTTCGTTTAAAAATAATAATAATAATAGGACATGATGAATAAGTTTTTATTAAATTTTTAAAAAATATATAATATGACATGATAAATAACTTTTTTAATAAGAAAAATGAACATCAAAATTAGCTTTGAGTATGATTCATTTTGAAAATGATAACTTTAAATAAACTTATTTTATACCTTAAAATACAATTTATTTATATAGATTGTTATTATTAAAATATAATAAAAATAAAAATACATATTAAAATTTGGAACACAATTATTCTAAAGGTGTAATTGACCTATACATGGGTAAAATAGATATGTCCACAAAGAGAAATGATAAACTCAACAAAATGTTAGCGAAAGTAATGCCACGAATCCTACGTGGACGTGGGTCGGAGAGAGGAAAATAAATAAATAAAAAATAAAAGTAATATTAAAAAACGTTTCAGTCTCAGTTCCCCCTCTTTCTTCTTTTCATTTTTCATTTCCGGTGATCATTCTCTTTCTTCTATGGCGATTTGGCTCTCCGGTATCCGCGATTTCTTCTTTTTTCTTCATCGTCGTCCGATCGAAAATGGTAAGTTTTGAAACTCTCCTTCGTGTATCTTCACTTCATTTAGGGTAGGTCCAGGTTCATATTATTCTTCTTTTCAGGCTGGTGTTGGTCCATGTACATCGCCCGACAAGGCTCCAAGATCTCCAAGGTAAATAAGAAATCTTATCTTTTTAGAAATGAATCTGTTTAACATAGATGATTTTGATATCAATATCCTCTTTAGTATTTAATAGGGTTTAACTCCATTTAGGGTTTCACGATAGAAAAGTATATAAGGTTTAGGGTTTAACGTAGAAACGTTTTTTATATCCATATATTGTGTCCTGAAAGATTTAATTTGTTGCATATTATGTCCCGAAACCATGATTTCGGGACAAGAAACCATCATATTGTGTCCCAAAATCACCCTTTTAGGTCCCGAAACCACCCATTTCGGGACGAGAAACAATCTATGAAAAGAAGAAATGTTGGTTTCAGGACCCGAAATTGGTGGTTTCAGGATCCGAAATGGTGATTTTGGGACATAAAAGGGTGGTTTCGAGACACAATATGATGTTTTTAGGACGCGAAAGGGTGATTTCAGGACACAATATGATGGTTTCTTGTCCCAAAATCGTGGTTTTAGGACAAGAAATGGTTCATTTATTTGCTTATCTGCTTCATGGTTCATTTATTTGCTTATCTACTTCATGGTTTTTAAATGCTTATCTTTTGTTTTTATAGAGCAAAAACGTAAAAGGAATGTGGCCCAAGAAACCAAAGCAGTCCCCCATAACTTATTTTTAACAAGGGCTCATCTTTTAGCCTTTACAATCTTCTTCAACTGTTGTCTAATGAACAAAAAGAGGTTGTGAAATCAATAGGCTTTGGCTCTCTTCTATCACTATCGCTTTCAAAATGCCCCGGCGCGATCTCTCGTTATCTCGTTAAACATTTTGAACATAGTAAATGTGCATTCATTCTAGAGTGGCGAGGAAGTAAAAATCGAAGAAAATGATATTCAAATCATATTGGGTCTCCCTAAAGGGGAGTTGGACATTGTAGAATACGAGCATAACGAGACCGATGACAAGTTGAAGGCCTTTAGGACTCGATGGGGTAACTCTGTTAATGGCGCTCCTATAATGACCGATATGCCAATAAAAATCATGGAGAACAAAGCAGCTGACAACAATTTCAAGATAGACTTCGTATTATTTGTTGTCAACAGTTTTCTCTAGTCTGATCACCTAGGTCAACTAACCAGGTATATCTCAAAACTTACATATATGTATGGTATATTCATTGTTAATAATCCTCAAATCTGGTTTTTTTCATTTGCAGGTTTAGAATTTTGAAATCTATTTCAGATGTTGATAATATCAAAAAGTTTAATTGTTGCAAATTTGTACTTGAAGGATTAGTTCAATTATATGAAAAATTGAAAGCGCATGAAAAACGACATTTCCAAGGATCACAAACGTTCCTTATTTTAAGTTATCACTAATTTATTTCCGTGATTGCAAATGTAAATAGTTTTAACATATGTATGTTTTCAGTTGTGCTACATGTATAGGGTGAGCAACCCTGAACTGAGAGTTGATGAGCGTCGATTTCCTATATTGTCATATTGGAATGATACGAAGTTGAAGTTTAGGTTGGATACGAAGTGGTCAAATAGAGGATTTGGACGTGGAAGCGATGTTGGACGCATTCCACTACCAACTCTTCAGAATGAGGAGACAAATGGGAATGAGGGGAGTACGAAGAGACATATAGGGATAGAGGAGAACGAGGAGGTAGATAGATATGGGGGAGAACGAGGATGCATATGGGGTGCCTGAGCCTCAAAAGGCAGCGCCTAAGAAGATAACACCTAAGAATGCATCACCTCTAAATGTAGCACCTTTGAACACAACAGCACCTCGGAACGCACCACGTTCGAATTTTATAGAGAATTTATTTTGCATTTTTAAATGTACAGTGATGATTGACAAAGCCACCAAAAATTTGGCATATTTAAGTGTCGGCTGTGATACATCGCCATTGTATGACAATATCATCCACATCGTATATGCAGCCATGGACAATGATAAACATTTTAGGGATGTCATGCACAAATATTTCAAAGATCGAATACCCACTACAGAAAATGAAGATGTAAATATGAATGAACAAACACCCGAAGTGGGGATATTCGAACCCAAAATGGGGGTATCAAAACCCGAAGTGGGGTACCAAAAGGGGGAGTACCCGAAGTGAAAAATCATTTACAAATGGTGGTTAGTGATGTAAAAAGACTATAATTGGTGGCTAAAGAAAAAGTCAGAAAAAATCCCTTACGAAATGCGAAAATTTCGGCACGCCTTCAATCTCCATATATGATGAAGAACAAGAAAAAAAATCAACCTTACTTTGACTCTGCCCAAATAGATTACTGAGATGAAATCATTTTGGGGTTCATTTTTGCAAATAAAGATGATGAGAATACGAGGTAATTAATGATATTTATATTTCTTAGTTAGTTTAATGGTGTTTTCAGGTCCCGAAATGGTGGTTTCAAAACCTAAAAGGGTGGTTTCAGGACCCGAAATGGGTGGTTTTGAGACCTGAAATGATAGTTTCGGGACCCGAAATGGGTGTTTATCATCCTTAAATGGTGGTTTTTATTTGTTTTTCTTCATTATGTGGTTTCATGAAGGAATTATTGTATGAAACCGAGCATACCATGATCAACATAGGGCATTTTTAATCAATGAAAAATGAATGCCATGTTGAAAGTGGTATTATTGATGTGTGGGCACACATTACGTGTAATTATAGTAAACAATGTTCCCAGAGGAAAATTGTTTTTTCTACAATGGTTTCTGTAAGTCACTATATCTTTTATTGTTGTTTAAACCAGTGGTCTAATTGTGATGTTGATTTCATTTGTAGGGCTTTTTATAGAGATTTAGAAACTTTTATTGAACAAGTTATTGAAGAAATGAGACTATTCCTAATAACACCCGAAGAAATGAAAATTGATAATCTTGTAAGTCTAATATTTTAATATCATCTGAATTTTGCTCATATATATCATCTGAATCTTGGTCATATTTTTACCGATATTTTGCTAATTTTATACGAAAGTCACTATTATGTTGTTTGCATCAATATGCAAAAGAGAGTAATCGAAATCATCGACAACCTCCCACTGCCAAAAAAAATGTCATGGAAGATAAATATGTCATAACTCGGAAACTAGTAATGTTGAAGTGTTTGTATGACCGTGTTTGTATGTTAAAGTGTTTTCAAATCTATGTTTATTAACTTCATTGGTAAAAACATATAGAATCCCTTGTGGAGTTCTTCAAAACTATCGATCTGAATATCGCAACTAAAATTGTTAAATTCTTATTCAAAATTTTGAAATTAACTTGGCAAGACAGTTAAAATACAACAGATTGCGCAATATACTGTATGAGACATATTCAAACTTATTTGGGCGATGCAAAGTGGGATTGTGGTATAACCAAAATAAATGTAAGTTACATATTTCACATTTTGATTGTTTTATAATTCTTTAATAACTGTTGAATTATCATTTTTTTTGCAGGTAAGGGGAATGCTTGAAACTTTACTAGTAAAATTTTGTGCGTTCATCGTTAGGTCAACTTTAAACAAAAATTTGAATAATATCTTTATGAGATATTTAGAAATTATAAAAGAAGATTCTCTTGAAACGTATAGGTTGTATGTAAATAAGTAGTACATTGTGGTATTTTTTAGTCTTTAATTATATTCAATTTTCAAGTCTTCAATTATATTCGATTTTCTAGTCTTCAATTATATTCGAGTTTCTAGTCTTCAATTTTTTTCGATTTTGTGACAAAATGTTAAAAAAACACAATTTCGGGACAAGAAACCATCATTTCAGGACGATAAACCACCCTTTCATGACGATAACCCTTTCAGGTTCCGAAACCATCATTTCTTATCCCGAAACCATCCTTTCAAATCCCGAAATGATGGTTTTGGGACCTAAAAGGATGGTTTTTGGACATTTTGAAACATTAAAATGTATATTTTTTATACCAAAACCCGGGTACCCTTCGGGTTCAACAGGGGTGGATTTGTTCAGGTTCAGTGCTTTATCTATTGTGTTGTTCAAGTTCGGTGCTTCAGCAGTGCTGGTTTCTTGAAAGTTCAAATAGTTCGTCATCATACAAAATCGAACTGAAATAAACCCCTAAACCCTAAATAACTAGATCTGTAAAAACTAAATAACTAGATAGGTAAAAAAATTAAATAATTAGAACTATAAAATTAAACTAAATAACTAGAACTGTAAAAACTAAAAACTAAATAACTAGATCTGTAAAAACGATACCATGGAGTTTCGCCGGAGAGGTTTCAGGAAGAGAAATAAATGACGCCGTAAAAGTTTCAAAGAGAGAAATAAATAAACCGGAGAAGTTTCAGAGAGAAATAAATGAAGCCGGAAATAAATGAAGTCGAATAGGTGAATATATTTTTTATTTTTATTTTCCTCTCTCCTACCCACGTGGCAAAGACACGTAGGATCCGTGCTCTTATTTTCGCTAATATTTTATTGAGTTTATCCTTTCTCATCCACAAAATAGTATTTAAATGGAGTCCTTGCTAATGAAATTATTATCAAGTACATTTTATATTTTAGAAGCAAAATAATATTGATAGTTTTTATTTTTTATTTTATTAATTTTTGTTATTAATTTTTCAGTGTTGCTTCAATTAGTTCAAACTCTAGATCTGACAATTACAATTTTTTATATTTTCCAAAAGAAAGAAAATTAATTATTACTCATTTTGTGTGTTATTATACAACATATACATCAGGCCTTAAAAGGGAAAAATGCATACAATTGCTATGACTTTGACATTTTATTATTGTTAGTTGCAAATTTACATGTACAAACTAACATGCCTTAATTGTGCGGTTGTGACTTGTGAATGGAATAACTTAATAATCACTCCTTTTAAAACCTTTTTATTTATATTTTTAAATTTGAGATAATTTCTATTTTACACTTTAAATTTATCAACCTTGTAATATTTGTACATTCAAATTTTGATTTTATTTTTTTTATTTACTTAGTAGTGTGCCATGCAAACAATGTCAATTAGCAAATGGTTATAATCATTTGGTAAAATAAATAAATAACAAAAACTTAGGGTAAAATCAACATAGTTGGGTATAAAATGGAAAAAAAAAAATGATGAACAAGATTTCCAATTTTTTCAGAAAAATATGTTAAAATTTATTATCGTTTTCTGATATAATATTAACAACTGATTTCAAAGAAATAGTTGCCACAAACTAATTTTTTCTACCGAGTTGGGAGAGATCACTTGTCAGTAAAAAAATATTTTGTAAAGAAAATGGGAGGAGGTAATAAGGCATCCCCGAGCCTTACAAAGATAATGCACAACTAAATTATGTAAGCATAACGGCAACAAGATGTGAATATCCTCAACCTCCCTGAGGTCCTAGATTTGAACTTGTCAGACGATCAGTTCTGCGCCTGGTTAAGTGTATTTCCGGGCTATGTGCTTAACTCGCGGAGATTAGTCGGACTCCAAAAGAGAAACTGAACCCAACATTCTAAAAAAACAACAACTATGTAAGCCATACCTAAAAAAAACCCTCATTCGCCTAAAAGACATTTGTTTATTGTCAAATTAAACTAAAGTGAGAAAAATGACATAGCTTTCAAGTTTTATTCTCATTAACAATACCTTAACGTAAGCGGGGTTCATCTCGAAAAGCAAACAAAAAAAAGAATTGCTACAAAAACCATTTCAAATCAAATATCAGGCAAAATCAGTAAATGAAAATGTGGTTGGATCAAAATACCTTTTTTTTCCGCATGTCTGTTCTTCCTTCATTAGTGGGTAGAAACCAATGGCAGCATGCTCAATTAGCTATCATGAAAGTATAGACTTTGCAAGTAGGGATTAAATTTGAAACTGTAATCAATAGTAAAAGAAAGTAATTTTTGTTAATAATAAGGTGCCAAGTAACAATCATGACTATGATTATGGGGCATAAATGGAGTAGTGGGGCTGGGAGCCTGTGAGGAAAAAGAGGGAAAACATTGATTGGCTTCAAAGAAAAGCTTAATCAATTAAAAGGTTTCTTTACCTCAACCTTTCTCTTTCTCTTTCTGACACCTACCAAAATTGTTTCTTGTCTGTTTCCATGTGGTTGCTTTCTCTCCTACAGTTAACACCAAATAAGCCTCAAATATTAATAATCAAACACAACACAACCGATTCTTGTTTCGTTATGGCTACTATCCATAGTGTGCTCACAGTTCTTCTACTGTTCTGCGCAAGAATTCGTTTGATCTCTTCCGTCACAGATCCTAATGATGGTGAGTTTGTTTTCTGTCTTTCTTATTTCGTATATATCGACATTTTGACATATAACAATGAGTTTTTCAACTTCTGAATGGGTGTTGTTGATGCAGCCGCAGCACTGAGGTCTTTAAAGGATCAATGGAAGAATACACCGCCAAGCTGGGGGGAATCCGATGATCCTTGTGGATTACCGTGGGAAGGTGTTACCTGCAAAAACTCGAGAGTAACTGCATTGTGAGTATTATCTCATTTTTTATGGCAATAATCAATGTTTAGATCTTATATATCATTTTTTATATTCTCAAATGCCTCTATTTTAAAAATAAATGAAAAGAAACTTCCCTTCAGCTTTATTATAACATACATTATAGGATTGCCAAGGGCAAAATGGGGATTTTTTTAAAGATTATGGATGTCGAAAACAGTTAATGAGAAGAGAAAAACTAGTTCTACTTAGGCCTTGTTTAATCTTATTTGAAGAAATGACCGAAATATCCTTGGTATTTAATATATTAAAAGATTATTAAAATGGAGTAAAGGTATTTTGGTTAATGATTTAAATGATATGATTGAAACCATGTTGATTGATTGAATGGTTGGTTATTTGAAAATTAAAGGTGTTTGTGTTCATTGTTTTCAGGGGATTATCAACAATGGGATTGGTAGGTGCGCTTAATGGCGATATTGGGGGCCTTTCTGAATTGAGATCATTGTGAGTTTTCAAGTTTGAGAAACATGTTTGAATCAATAGAATCACTGAAATGCAAATATGTTGGAGTTTTCTGCTACCTTATTTTCGAAAGTGCTTTTGTATCAGGGATGTCTCATTCAATCGTCAATTGACTGGTTCCCTCTCTTCGCGTTTGGCTGACCTGCAACAACTAAACATTCTGTAAGATAATAAGATTCAATAATAACAATGGAACTGCTCTTGAATTAGTCTCGTAATGTTTTTTTTTTATCTTTTCCAGAATCTTGGCTGGATGCGGCTTCAGTGGTACGATACCAGACGAGCTGGGCAATCTTGAGAACCTATCTTTTCTGTAAGGATGGATTACTGAAAAAAGAACAACACTTCATTTGCTCTGCATATATATTATTTTTACTAATCTGAGTTCTTTACTAGAGCTTTGAACTCCAACAATTTCACTGGTGAAATACCTGCTTCCTTTGGTAAGCTTTCCATGCTGTACTGGCTCGACTTGGCAGACAATCAGTTGACAGGATCTATCCCCGTTTCAACAACCACTACATCTGGACTTGATTTATTGAAAAAGGCAAAACATTTGTGAGTATGTTTAGAATATGTGGATCAACTGTTATAGCAAGAATGAATATCTAGATAATGAGTCGTGTTTTTTTACATCAACTTGCAGCCATTTCAATAAAAATCGGCTTTCTGGTGTAATTCCAGATAGCCTATTCAGCTCTGATATGGTACTAATACATTTGTAAGTAATAATCTTATATTTGCTAACACATTGTATAAAAAATTACAGCTAATAAAGAAAAAATAGTTAACTGCTTGTGTTTCCAAAATGACAGGTTATTGGATGGAAATCAGTTAAGCGGAAAAATCCCTGAAACATTGGGCCTTGTTCTAACTCTTGAGGTTCTGTAAGTAGAGTACTAATTTATTTCCGTAATACAGTTTTCACCATTAATTTTAGTTCACTATTCCTTCTGTTATGGTTTGACATGCAAACCAACTTCCAACAGACGGCTAGACAAAAATACTCTGACAGGCGTAGTACCACATAACCTTAACAATCTCACCAATGTCATTGAACTGTAAGTATTTCTTTCATGAATCAATCTTGTTTGATGTGTCTTGTTCAATTTGGGTTATTTGAGATAAATTTCAAATAACTCATTATCCAATCAACTAAAATACCAAAATATTCTATATTTACAATATAATATTTATAGCCCAGCCCTAACCTAAATAACATGATTCTGAATCACCTACAACAAACAAGATTATTTGGAATCCTCACATGGTTATACAATAACCTTAGATCAAACAAGGCCATAATATGCTCATACTGGCTTTGAATGCCGAATATTGATTAACTAGCGATGCTTTCTTATTGTTCCTGTAGAAATCTTGCTCACAACAAGCTCTCTGGTCCGTTACCAAACTTAACAGGGATGAACTCACTCAATTATGTGTAAGAAGGAAGTTCACTTTCATTCAATTTATATACCTGAAATATCCTCACCGGACTAATGAGTCAGATTTGGATCATTTTGTCTATAAGGGACTTGAGCAATAACTCCTTTGAACTCTCGGAAGCTCCAGCTTGGTTCTCAACCTTACAGTCACTCACTACCTTGTGAGTTCTTGGGATTTCCAGTTGGAAAGAATCCTATTTTTTCCTTATACTATTTCTTAACCAAAATCATTTTCTGTTGATGCACACAGGGTTCTGGAATATGGGTCAATTGAAGGGCCTCTGCCACAAAAACTCTTCAGCTTGCCAGAGATACAACAAATGTAACTCTCTTCTTTTGTCTCTGTTCTATTTCACTAATAGACTTCAGAAGGGAGCAAATTTTCTTTGCTCATTCAATTCATGGAACATTTTTTCCAGAAAATTGAAGAACAATGCATTTAATGACACACTATACATGGGTACCAGCATTAGTGAACAACTTCAGCTTGTTGATCTCCAGAACAACCAGATATCTGCTGTAACACTTGGAGACCAATATAAGAACACATTGATGTGAGTGTTCACAGCTCCTAATGAAAAATTTCTTATGTTTTTTATTCTCATTCTCTCCTTTGCATATACAAGGCTCATTGGAAACCCTGTTTGCACCACTGCTCTGGAAAATACTGATTACTGTCAGCTTCAACAACAAAATACAAGGCCTTATACTACAAGCCTCGCTAACTGTGGGAGCAAATCTTGCCCACTTGATGGAAAGCTTAACCCTCAGAGCTGTGACTGTGCTTATCCATATGGAGGAACATTATATTTCAGAGGACCTTATTTCAGGGAATTAACAAATGCTAATATTTTCCATACTTTAGAAATGAGCTTGTGGACGAAACTAGGCCTTACTCCTGGTTCAGTCTCACTGCAGAATCCCTTCTTCAATGTTGATGACTATCTACAGGTGCAACTTGAACTGTTTCCTCCAACTGGGAAGTACTTTAATAGGTCAGAGATTTTGATGCTTGGGTTTGCCTTAAGTAACCAAACCTACAAGCCTCCTCATGAATTTGGACCATACTACTTCATTGCGTCACCTTATAATTTCCCATGTAAGTGAAGTTTTTTTAATCGTATTCTAAATGATTAATGAACGGAAGAATGAATTAATTACATGTAAACAGCTAAACCTGATGGGGCTTCTATTAGTCCAATGGCCATAGTTGGGATTTCAATAGGCTGCAGTTTTCTTGTCCTGGTTCTCCTTGGGTTAGGAATATATGCAATTAAGCAAAAGAAACGTGCAGAAAAGGCAATTGTATTTAGTAAACCATTTGGTAATTCTCTTCTTCTTCTTTTTCACTTGATAAGAATGAGAATTACGGAGAAAAGGCTTTGAGTCCTTTTGGCCATTCATTAATTGCAGCATCATGGGCTCCAAGCGGAAAAGATAGTGGTGGTGCACCACAATTAAAGGGAGCTAGATGGTTCTCTTATGATGAAGTCAAGAAGATCACAAACAATTTCTCAGGAAGTAATGAGATAGGATCAGGAGGTTATGGAAAGGTAAACCGCCAATAATTCATGACTGGTTTCTACTCATAGCTAACTTATGTTTCCAATGCTCTTTAGGTCTACAGAGGAATGCTTCCTGGTGGCCAGTTAATTGCAATAAAAAGAGCTCAGCAGGGTTCCACGCAAGGAGGGTTGGAATTTAAGACTGAGATTGAATTGCTCTCAAGAGTTCATCACAAGAATGTTGTTGCTCTTGTTGGTTTTTGTTTTGAACAAGGAGAACAAATGTTGGTGTATGAGTTTATGTCGCATGGAACACTTCGAGATAGCTTGTTAGGTGAGCTTTACTCTGATGTTGAATAAAATAAAAGTTATCGTATACGTATACGCCTGCCTTTGAACTCAATATAATATCTTACATTGCAGGAAAATCAGGCATTGTTCTAGATTGGAAAAGGCGGCTGCGCATAGCCCTTGGTTCAGCTAGAGGACTGGCCTATCTTCATGAACTTGCAGACCCACCTATAATTCATAGAGATGTTAAATCTAGCAATATACTGTTGGATGATAATTTAACAGCAAAAGTCGCAGATTTTGGTTTATCCAAGTTAGTCACAGACAGCACAAAAGGCCATGTTTCAACTCAAGTAAAAGGCACTCTGGTGAGCTAATAACTATTAGCAATTTTGTTTTAGTTTGTGCCTTTGTGGATAATTTGAAAAATTAACCAAGTTGTATCGCATATTTCAGGGCTATCTAGATCCAGAATACTACATGACACAACAATTAACTGAAAAAAGTGACGTTTATAGCTTCGGAGTTTTGATGCTTGAACTAATTACAGCTCGACAACCAATTGAGAAAGGCAAGTACATAGTTCGTGAAGTGAGAATTGCAATAGACGAAAATGATGAATGTTATGGCATGAAGGAACTAATCGATCCAGCTTTAGCCACCATAGCAAATCTCACAAGTTTCAGAAACTTTTTAGGACTTACAATGCAATGCGTCGAAGAATCAGCTGCGGATCGTCCAACTATGAGCCAAGTGGTAAAGGCACTAGAAAATATCCTGCAGAGTGACGGTTTAAACACCAATTCCACGTCTGCGTCATCGTCGGCGACGGAATTTGGATCCATGAAGGCAGTTTCTAGACATCTTTATGGTGATAATGGGAGTAAAAAGTATGGAAATGACAGCGATGCCTTTGATTATAGCGGAGGATACACGCTTCCGTCGAAAGTAGAACCGAAGTAGAAGTAATCTTACTTTGTTTCCATTGTTGTATTCTCGCCGGAGATCATCGCCGTAAAACCTGAATTTGCACAATTGCTACTACGGCTATTTTCACTGCGACTATCTTATTAGTTGCATTTGTATATTATAAATATAAATTAACTAAATATTAAAATAGATTCTCTTGTTAAGAAAATATTGGAAATTTGGATGAAATGCCCTATAACTATAATGGGTGTAATTCAAAAAATGAACATGCTAGATAAACCTTGCGAAAAGGGCATTTTCGTCCTGCGAAATGTCCGTCTTATCCTTATCACTGCACTTAAGCTTATTACACTTACACGAATCACACTTCATAATAGGTAATACGTGTAAGTTTAATAAATCTCATGACTCTCTCTCTCCTAATAGACCGAAGCGGATGAAACTTTCCGACAAAGACGATAACCGCGAACACAGTCTCTCCTCTCATTATCGCTCAGTTGAATCACCTTGTCTTTCAGTCCCCTCTTCCCATTAAGATAAGCTATCATCATCTCAATGCACTCTTATGTATTTTAGAGTTCCTCTTTTAATATATTTTATTTTCTATATTCCACATGTATACTCAAAACATTATATAGAAAATCAAGATTTTTGGTGATGATGTTCACAATGTCTTTTTACACAATATCATGTCGATATCCACCCATGGATTTCTCCGTTTGAAACCCTACCAAATCTTTATCTACGTTTTAAAATTCAATCTGTGGCGGAAATTCATGAACTTGAAGGAACCCTAGTTTGAGAATATGTATTCTCCTCCTGGGTGTTTTGAGCGTTAAGGCACTTAGAGATCTCTTAAAGCCGAGTGTCTGTAAAAAGTGATGGTCATTTCTCATATTTTAATTACCGCAGAATTTCCATAGATTATACTAATTGATATTTAAGTTCGTCATTTTGATTGTTCACCCATAGAACTTATTGAATTGGCTTAATAGTATGGAGTTTGTTAATCATGATATATATGACTCTCTTCTTTGTGTTTAAACTTGAGATAAGACTTGCCTTGATGATGGCTTAGCTTGAAATTTCTTGAATCTTGACCAAGGGTTATTTTTCGGTGTTTTTTACTAATTGTTAGTCAATGATAACTTTTTTTTTTGATACTCATAATATTTAGTAGATATTATTATGATAATTTTTTATTAATTTGTTTGACTTACTCTATTTAATTACTGTTAAAGTTCTTTTCATATACTCTCACTTGTCACTTATTATATTTATTAATTAAAATTGTTTATTAATATTAATTTATGTATCACAATATATGATTGGTAATATATATCATCATTTTTTAAAATCAACATTTATTATTTATCTTTAAAAATTCTTCTTTATCCATTATAAATAGAATATTAATTTGTAATAATAAAATATAACGAATATTAAATAATATATATTTGTAAATATTAACATTTTAATTGAAATCATTCAACAATAATACAAATTTTTTTCATGGTGACTTAAAAGACGAACTGATGTGAATTTCATAACAACGAGGGATGAAAAAACAATACGAACAAATCAATTAAGGGGTGTCAGAAAAATATCTACCCAAAATTCTGAATGGTAATGAAATTTATTTTTATCCGATGGTCGGTAAACAATGCCGAAGAAAATTATGTCGATAACTTGCAAAAGGACATCTAGATCTCAATTAAGTAGTGTCAAAAAATCTCTACCCAAAATTCAGAGATGTAGTGAAATTTATCTTTACCCGATGGTTGATAAGAAATGCCAAAGAAAATTATGTCGATAATTGACAATCTATTAATATAATCAAAATAGCGAGAAATTTATATAAATCATTAAATGATACCTCTAAAAGGACATTTAAATGAGAGATAATTTTAAAAAATCTTTTATTAAAAATCGTCTTATTTATTGCAAAGAAGGAGGTATACACGAACTAAATAAATAATTACCAACACGATCGAAATGTATAAACAACAAACGACCCACCAAAAATTGAGACGATTATTCAGATTGTAAAAAAATCGAGAAAACAAATTTGATCCAACTGAATATAATGTCGCATCGAATAAAACAAACCACCAACTCAAATCTAAGGAATGAAAATAGAAATAAGACACCATCAATACTAAAAAAAGTCATCGAAAAAGACACGAAAATGACTTTTTAACTTTTTAAAAATTTTGGTCGTAATTGAGCACGTTTGTTTATTTAATTACTATTTCAATTCCAATTTTTAATATACGACAGAGACGCAAAACTAATTTGTTGTTTAAAAATAAAAAAATATTAATTATAATTGATTTTGATAAAAAAAAAAAAAAAAAAAAAAGTAAGATTCTAATTTGGTCTATAAGCATCAAATGAATATTACAAGAGATATAAGCAATTTGAGTGAAAAAAGTAACCAAGATTTGGGGAAAAACTGCTTGAGATTGAAAAAACCACTAAATTTCCGGCTTTGTTCATCTTCTCTTTCTCAATCGATCGATTTCTCTGTCATCTCATCTTCTCTCTTCTCCCACTGATCGATTCCTCCATGAGCAGACTTCTGCAAATCGATCTAGAGTGGAAAATAATCCAACTTGTTAAGTAACTGGTAAGAGTAAAAAGATAAAAGCAAGAAATCTGAGCATATCAAGTTCCAAAGAAGTAAAAGTAAGTTCATACTCTGTCGTAAGCAGCAGATCTCGGGATCAGAATCCGCGTTCCTGTAACTTGTTTAAGAACTGAAATCAATTCGCATTCCCACAGTTGAGGAACAAACTGTAAGAGAATCACGAAGAAGGTAAAGTGATGAAAGGAGGAGCATCGTCGTATTCGTATACTCTTCCTGTTAAGAGACGATGTAGAGGTCTCGCTATTGGTTTGCTTGGTTTAGCTCTTCTTTCAATCTTCGTACCTCTTGTATGCTTGCTTGGTCTCCATAGTAGCTTTTACTCCGTTACAGGTACTGAATCACTTTTTCTTAATCAGATCTACTCTCACTGACTAGTCACAGGCCATTCGATCTATGAATTGTTTGTCATTCTGTGTATTTTCTAGTTGTGCAGTGGAATAGCATTGATTTTGTTTACAGTGATGTTCGTTTGAAGGTTTTTCTTCCATTTTCATATGTTTGATTCCTTTAATCTTATGCAGGATATGTATCTGATCGAAACAAGACCTCGTCAGTAAGGACAATGAAAACATTGATATAATATATTTGATTTGTCTGAATCCGCATTCGTATTTATTGTGTTTTTTTTACCTGTTCTTGCATGATCATGGGATTCAGAATGTTCTAATAGTTTCTGGACAACATGAGGATGGAAATACCAGAAATCTGTCTAGGCGTCGCGATGATGATGGAAATACCATCAGTCAGACAAAGGTAGACTATTTTCTTGTGATTTCAATTCAATGTTGGCCTAGACATTTGTTTATACATGTTATGCACAATTGAGGTCAACTAATGGTCAATAAGCATTTGCATTTGCATTGCACTTAAACTTGTATGGTTACTAAATGAGTTTTGTTTGGTTCAATTTCTATTTGTTAATATGTTGATAGGAAGATCATTCCAGCCATGTTGATGGCCTTCTCCAGAGATTTGGCCAAACTCTTCCGAAGGTTCATTCCATTTTGTTTGATGATTAATTTGTAGTTGCTTGATTATTAAGTAATTGGAATTAGCGTCAAATTGTGAACTAATTTTTCGTTGTTCAAAGAAAAACTGGAAAAAACCAATACAAAATAGTAAATTCAGTCTGAAAGGGAAAAATAATTAGGCATACATAAAGAGGCAAATCTATGTTCTCATTTTTGTTTTCCGACATATTAATAAAGAAAAGACACAAATCATGTACTATTCTCTCTATTGCTTACAACACGTTGCATTTTAGGCTGCATGTTTTTTCCCTTACTGCATTTTATAAGACTTGAGTGAACTGAGCTTGATGTTAATCCTTTGATCTACTATTACATCCAAATAAATTGAAGTTTTAACTTTTTTATTCAAACACGGTAATTGGATTTTCTGTTTTGTTAATGGTAAAGTTCATTTTTGATCTAATTCTTTTGCTTTTACTTTCCCCCCAAATTTCTTCAGGATTTTACTAAAGTCTATGAGAATGAAGATAAGGATGAAACTACTGGTATGATTTACACACTTATGTATAACTGACCTAGTCAATTCAGTTGCATTTGACCTTGAAATAGATGCTGCTGCATCCTGGGTTTAATATATTTATAGCTCCTAAGTAGAACCCTCTTTTGTTTTGGTGTGGGATGGTGGCTTGCAGGTTCCCCTGTCTTGACAAATTCCTCAGAACCGCATCAAAAGGCAAATATAAAAACTTATTATCTTTATTAGCTATTTGATTACCATGCTATGTGAGTTTACTGAATTTTTCAGGCTTAACAACCCACTAAATGCTTAAAAAGCTGATGCAGGTCCCTTCTTTCCGTGGTTCTCCAGTTGCTCAACATATGGAAGGCTCCATTGATGAAACTGAGAGCTTATGTGAAAGGAAACTAGGGAGCTATTGCTTATGGCGTCAACAAAATACAGAAAAAATGGAAGACAATTTGGTAAAAAGAATGAAAGACCTGCTCTTTGTGGCTCGAGCTTACTATCCTAGTATTGCGAAGCTACCAAGACATGACAAGTTGTCCCAAGAAATGAAGCAAAGTATTCAAGAGTTTGAGCGCATTCTCAGTGATACTACTACAGATGCTGACCTTCCTCAGCAGTAAGTCAACACTTCCAATTGATACATTTGTGAAATAGTAACTAATATGTTATATCGCACTCTGGACAAAAATGTTACCTACTTACAGAATGATTTACTAGAGGGATATACCTTGTATAAACATAGAAGTAATGATGTTCCTCTTAATCCTTTGTGATTTTAGAGCAAGTTGGCATTTTCAATACTTTGGTTAAATTTATTTCTGAGAAGGAAAATAAATAAAATATGCCCCTCAGGATATGAGTCAGGAATATTTAAAAAATGAGTGGAATTCAGGCGAAGGTTTTGACATCTGTTATAATGTATTTCTAAAGCCTCTCAAATCTATAGACAAGTTCTACCTGGACAAGCCCCCCTCAGGGAATAATTTATTTTTTCTGCCTTTTTGTTTCTTTCTCAAGATGATCACCATGGACTGGATTGGAAGTAGAGCCAAAACATAATAAAACAATGGACTATAGATATAGCAAGTTCATTCTCTCATGTTGGCATCAATCTTGTTTCTTTAGAACGAGGAGAAAGAGTGTTTGTGGAATGGACCTGTTATCATGGGAGAATAAATGGGTCAACCGCTTTTATATCTACAACATGCTCTATGGGGGATACCATGTAGTTGTACTTTATTCTAGTCCAGAATTAATCATTATTGCAAGAACACAGTAGGTTCTGAATTGTCTCTATATGATGGCAAATTCTGACAATGATGATATCTATCTAATAGAACCGCCCCTCAAATTTCTTGATTTTGGATCTAATCATTGAGGTAGGTCATACATTTAGAATGCACTATTTTCTGACTACTAAGCCTGATCAAAACTAACGGAATTATTTGACAACCCTACTTATCATTCACAAAAATATATATTTAATCTCTCTCATTTTTCCCCTTTCCATAATATATACATACATATATACATGCATTCATATATATTTATTGAAAGGGTAGTTTTGTAATTTAAGAAAAATATACATAATTCAATTTCAATAAATTACAGAAGCAGTTTATGTGGCAAACAACTTTATATCTTATGCAACTTTTAATAGAGAAACTACTTTTATATCAACTCCGAAATCAAGCCAGTGTCCAATATCCATCTGGCTGTTACAAAGTTAATTCAGATTTGCTGCTACTCATTATTCAGGTCTGGTTACATGTATGATTATTTATTAGCTGTTACACAGTTAATTCAATCTTACTGTGAAGATGCTAGTATACAAAACATTTGTGTATAAGCTGTTGCTTGCATTTGCACACTTTTATTTGATTTCCGTTCTTTGCGTTTGTGTATGATTTATGGTTTTCTGGTGCTGCATCAGGATGGAAGGCAAAATAAAGAGGATGGAATCTGTGATTTCCAAAGCTAAGTCTGTCATCCCTATGGATTCTAATAATGTTGAAAAGAAATTTAGGCAACTGGTTGATGTCACAGAAGATGAAGCAAATTTCCACATGAAGCAGAGTGCTTTTCTCTATCAACTAGCAGTACAAACAGTGGCAAAAAGCCTCCACTGTCTGTCAATGCGATTAACTACGGAATATTTCAAATCTCCTCCTCCACCCAATTTGGAGCAGTTGCTGGCTGAGAAATATACCAATCCAACACTGCACCACTATGTTATATTCTCAAATAATGTATTGGCATCGTCTGTGGTGGTTAAGTCAACTGTAATGCACTCCAAGGTACATTCTCGATTTTGTCTATGGCCTGTTTTAGCATAACTTTTTTTCAACTTGCTAAAAATACAATAAATTCTACATTTGGCATAAACACTTGAATCAAGAAAAAAGAAAATAAATTTAGCTCACTTTTGGCCTAGTGTTCTAAATGTGTTCCCATGTAAAAAAGAAAAGAAATTGATATGATGAAATGTTATAAAGATGTCTTTACTCATTATCCTCCAACCCAATGATCAATATATATATAATAAAGTTTCATCTAATACAATCACATTTTTCATACCAAATGCAAAAATAATCACTTTCACTTTTTATTTGGCAATGTGATTGTGATGAAGATTGTACAAAATACCCTTTTCCAAATACTCATAATTGTATCCCACTATTCTCTTCCATGTCTGCTTATTGTGTGATTGAATTTCTTGTTGGATATCTTAGGTAAGCAGGGACCAAGTGTTCCATGTATTAACAGATAGACAAAATTATTTTGCCATGAAATATTGGTTCCACAAATATAATTACATGGAAGCAACAGTTAGAGTCCTCAACATTGAAGATCTTGACCCGTCAACTCCATTGTATCTACCGGAGGAATTTCGCATCTCCTTGAATGACATTGACAAATCCAAAACAACTCGTGCAAGAACAGAGTACATATCCATGTTTTCTCGTTCACACTACCTTATTCCTAAACTATTCCATTCATTGAAGAAAGTAGTGGTATTAGACGATGATATTGTTATCCAAAGAGATCTGTCCGCTCTTTGGGGCGTAGACTTGGAAGGCAAGGTGAATGGTGCTGTGCAATTTTGTGCATTGAGATTCAGTCAACTGAAAAGTTATTTGGGCGAGACTATTAAGGATGGAGATTCATGTGCTTGGATGTCTGGTGTGAACATTGTCGATCTGGATAGGTGGAGAGAGCTAAACCTTACTGCAATATTTCAGAAATTGGTAAAAGAGGTAAGATTTTCTTTTCCAGTTAAAACTTTGTCTATCCTCTCAGCTACAGGAATTCGGTATATTGTTCTTCATAAACATAACAGAAAATCTGGATCTCTCCCTGGTTTATTCGAGGTTATAGAGCTTGTTTGATGTTGGGTTTTTTTGAAATAATCCCATTGTTTTTAGAAAAAAAACCTTCTTTTTTTTTATGAAAAAGTGGATTATTTAGTGTTATTTGGGTTAAATGACTAAAATATCTTTTGTATTCAGCATTTTAAAATGTTATAGAAAATAAAATAAGGGTCTTTTAGTTGATGATTTGATTGTTGGATGGGATAAGGGTTAATTTTGATCAAACAAAGCCATAGAAATTAGCATGAACTGGAATTGTGTGCTTTTGTAGAGCCAGTTATATATTTTATTTTGCATTTAGATGCTATGCATTATATTTTATACTAACTAGATGGGATCCTCAGTTTTTAAAATCCATTAAGCTATCGTTAATTTGCAATGTGAGCCTTTTTACAAACTATTGATGACCGCTGAATTTCTACATGTTATATAAGTTGTTCATTAACCAACATACTATTGGTTGTGAAAATCCATGACAATTATTTGCATTATTTTTTTTATCTTGAGCAGAAAAACAATAAAGGAAACTTGTATCAGTCCCCCACATTGCGTGCAAGTTTGCTCACATTCGAAGGTTTAGTTAAAGCCCTTGACGCTACTTGGGTAGTATCGGGACTCAGTCACGACTACAGTTTGGATAAGGGAGTGATTAAAGAAGCATCAGTCTTACATTTCAATGGAAATATGAAACCTTGGATTGACATGGGCATTCACAAGTACAGAACTTACTGGACAAAATTCTTAGACCGTGAAAATCATCTTCTGAACGATTGCAATGTGAACCCTTAAACAAGGTGAATCATATAATTTGCTATTTTGTTGTTGAAATTTTTAACTAAAAATATTTTGATACACATCTGGTGGATAACCCCATCTTAGAGTAATGGGGAAACGAAATGTGGTTTGATGGAAGTTCCAACCGGTTGTTATATACACAAAGGTCAAAAGATTTCTTCGTGGGGATAGATTGCGGCTGAAGTATTTGAAGAGGTAAAAACAATTATAGAAAAAATTGTGATAGTTTTGGAGTAAATAGGCTTTTTCTTTTTGTCATTTTGTTTTGGGGAAGAGCCTTGACAAGATGATGATAGGGAGATGCATTCTTGAATAGTTGATTCTGATTCAATAGGAAAGGAATTATCAGTGTATCTGTTTCATCTGGTTTTCTTTTGGCCATTGTATTAGAAGAAGGCCGATATTCCATTTTGGACCTTGAACCCTAAATTTGTGTCATATATTGAATTCAAATTGTGTCTTTTATCCTTTTTCTTCTAACTAGGACTTTATTAGCTTTCTCATTGATGAATTGATCCTAAACTTGTGGTCATAAATTGTATTCAAATTGTGTCTTTTGTCCTTTTTCTTCTAACTGGGACTTTATTAGCTTTTTCATTGTCTTTATCTTAGTGCAATTTTAGTGATTGTTCTTGTATAACAATCACCAAATTAGTGGTGAGGTGTGTGAGAGTGAAGTGATTCTTTTATGTATGGTTAATGTTAGCATTAACTATGTAGCTTAAGTTTAAGTGTTAAAAATCTTATCTAAGATAGTAAAAGTCTCCGATTTGATTCCACTAAAAACACTGATTTAACGGGGTCATATTAGTCGCACTAAGAATAAACTTGGGTCAAAAAAAAATGTAGCATGTAAATTGTAATGGTTGATTAGTCTAACTATTTAACTATCATTTTATTTAAGCTAATATAAGAATGTTGCGAGTGAATTCTTATTTAAAACGGTGTTAAGTTAAAATTGAGGTAAGAGATGTGAGTTGTTATGTTGACTTTTAATATATAAAAAAAATATTTGTGTTGACACCCTCTTTCTATTAAAGTTATTTAGAAGTTAATATTTTAATTAATTTTTAAATTTAAAAAAATAAAAAATAGCAAGTGATCTTGTAAAAAAAATGTGATTGAATTATACAAAATTTGTTAAGCCAATAAAAAGTAATTTTTTTTTGGATAATTTTGTAGATTTAAACTATATAATATTTTTTTAATCAAAGTTTTCCTAATAAATATAATTGATTTTGAATTTGTTTTTTAATAAATAAGTTCAGTTTAAGTTTTTAGAACGATAGAATATAATAGTTAGTATTAAGATTTAGGAAATTTATTTATTTATTTGTTTTATATTATATTATATTTTGTCAAATGTTTTTCTAATACATAGTATATACATGTATTTCATTTTTTTTACAGTAAAAATGTGATATTATTTCTTTCTTTTTTTTTTAAAAAAAATTAATATAATTAACTAGTGGTTTATATAATTATAAAAATAATAAAATATTCTTTTATATACTCGTTTTATCCCAAATTTTTTCAATATTTTTCTAGGCTCAATTTAATTTTTTTAAGACCAACCTAAATATAAATCTTTGTCCGTCCCTATGTATATAAAATAAAATTGAGATTATGTTTTATATTTATTATTATATGTATATAAAGTGTATTTTAATTATTTTCTTGCCAACAAATGTTTAAACAACTTTTGAGTTTTGACTATCCTTTTTGACTGTAGGTTTGAGGTCGTTTTTTTTTCTTTCAATATTCAAATATTTTTCATAATATGAAAGAAATCTAATTTTGTAGTTATTTACAACGGTTTGGAAGGCATTATATAGCATATGTGACTCGATGGTTTGTCTCGTATAAATTTATAATAAAATACAAATTACTTGTCTAATCAATTCAATTCATAACATATTTTTGTTGATGTAAGTAAGTTTAATTTGGTTGATTTTGAGTCAAAGATTTTGTTTTTATATTTCATAAATCTTTAATAAAAAAAATTAGAATCAATTAGATTATTTATGAATGAAATCTCAATTAGATACTCCCCATATTTATATGATAACATAAAAATATATTAATGAAAGATGTTACATTTTATCATTTCTCTTGAATACAATCAATGGCCGTGTTGAAGTTATTGAAATCAAATTCTATAAAGAATATATAAATAATTTTGTATACAATTTTTAAGAAACTTGTTTTGAACAATAAAAAAATCATCAATTTACAAGCTTTGTTGTTTGTGCTTTTAGTTAAGTATAAAACTTATGTCAGATTCATTTATTAAATCAAGGATGCATTCATTTCAATTACCATTTTCAATAAACTTATTTTAAGTCTTCACACTTTTTTTAACCCTGGTTAAAAAAACATAAATTTGTTTTAGGTCATACATATATTTTTTTTCAATTTGTAAATTTTATTGTTTGTGATTTGAGTTTCGTATCAATGGTATAAATCGTATGATAGTTACTATCCCGATTATTTTCCGATGTACAATTTGGTTCGAAAGAAACCGTAGGACGCTCAATGATCGCGATCGACCAATATATTTACTCTATAACGCTAATATTGTGACGATATGAGAGATTTCTTCTAAAAAATCGGTGGAAGTGGTCGGTGAATCATTAATTTTTTTTAGGATCTTCGAGTTCGTTAATATTAGATTTTATGTTTGTTCGTTAATAAATATTTTTTTTGTTTATATTTTTATTATTGCTCTCAAATAGTTAATCTCGTTATATATGTGTTTGGTGACAAGTTAAACTATCGTATTATTGTATTGTTTTTGTCGTTAGTTTAAACGACTATTATTATATTATATTAATTTGTTTTAAATGTTTCATTTAATAAATCAATGATATATTCATTTAATTAATGTAAATTTCAATTTTATTTATTATTATTATTATTATTTAACCTTGATGTTTTAAGTTACTAAATATCTTATCTATATATGTTATCTATGTCATCTGATTGAAACTAGTTAGAAGACCTATCAAATTGAGATTGGTTTCAAATAATGCGATCTCAATTTGACAAGTCTTCAAACTTTCTCAAATTGTTCGGTTACATGGGTACAAGAACAGTTAAGAGCGGTAAAAAATCATTAAGAAAAATCAAGAAAATCAAGATTTATCTTCACCAGCATACTAATTGATGTATTATTAAATGTGTTTTGCGTTTTTTCGTCATTCTCATTCTTCTTCTTATGTTTCGTTTAATAAATTGTCATTTTCAAATTGAATCCCTCTGATATATATAAAATCAATAATATTATCATTCAATACGGAAAATATGGAACCCTAAATTCTCAAGATTAAGAGAATATAAATATAAAATATATAAAATTAAATAACAAAGATTTAGTTATATATTTGAGAGAGTTAGAGGGTGAATAAGATGACAGATTTTATTCTCACCGAAAAGTGAAAAACTGTCTTAAATAAATGTGAAATTACGTCTTACCTAAATATGAAAGTTATGTAAGTAGGTTTAATGCTAGCTTCCTAGAATTAATAAATAAATAAATAACAAATTGAACTATAATTAGGAGGGTATATACTAAATTATCAAATAGACTTAATCATATATGATATAAAATTACAATATAAGTTATTTAAATCATCTTTCCATTTTCTATTTATAAAAATTAAAATTAATATAGTCCAAATAGCAAAATGGACTATCTAAATCAAATCATTTTTTCATTAGTAATAAATATGAATTAAGTGTGAAATTTATTTATCAAAGTAAAAAGAAAAAAAAGCTTTACATATTTGTAGAACGAGCTCAATTAGATATATAAACTAATAAAAATTCATTTAAATCGTACATATTATTAAAATTTGGCTCATCTAGCCTTTTTTTAGTAAATTTTGTTAGTTTTTTTTTTTATAAAAAAATTATTATTTATTAATTAAATATTCATTTTTTTCTCTCATTTTTTTATTAATTAATTAATACATTTATCTTCTTTTATTATTTATCTTCTTTTATTGTTTATTCTTTTGTTATTTGAGTATTTTATTTTAATTTTAATTTTTTTTTACTATTTTGTTTCTTTTTATATCAACATAATATTATAATGTATAAAATGGTTCAATATTTATTATAATATTTAATTATATTAAAAATTATAAATCATAAATCAAAGATTAAACATAAAGACTATTAGTTTTATTTTTGTTTATATTAAGAAAACAAAAAAATCACAAACAAATTGTAAATTGTTAAATGGTTTTCACAAAATTAGAAGACCTATTCCAATTAAACAAACCATTCTCAAAACATTAAAGTACAACAAAATTAAAAAAAAAAAATTGTAAAATCTTTTTCACAAAAGTAGAAGACCTATTACAATAGAACAAACCCTTCACAAACCTCAAAAATAATTTTTCAAATACATCTAAAAGATCTCAAATATAAACAAGTTGTCAAATCTAAATTCTCGTACACTATCAACTAACACTTTTGTGTTGTCAAATCTCAATTATCTCACAATATCAACTAACACTCTTGTGTTGGTAAGGATTGTAATGTTTGACCGTTAACTGTAGTAATCATTCGTCTTCCCGTTTATAAAATAGAGTAAACATTTGTAAATTACAATAAAAATATAATAATTTAAATTGAACTTACATTTTCAATTGTAACCCCATCATTGATCTGATAAACTCCATGCCTTCAAATTCTCTAGTTCTCCTCAAATTCTTAACAACACAAAACTTATTTCAAATACATATATGTTAAACTTATGTAACTATGTTAACCAACTAAAATGTTGAATTTAACTTACAATATTATTTGTCGATGATGTTTGACCTTGTTGTTTGCACCCCTTTTATTGTGAGTACTTGAACCACAAACACTACAATGCATGATTTTCCCCTTTCTTGACATCTATCCAAAGTTCTTTGGAGGTTCATCCCTATCTTTCCTTCTATTCTTTTTTGGCCGACCTGCCATTCTCTTAAAGACGGAGGCCACATTCTCATTGGTTCCATGGTGTTAGCATATGATTTCAAATACATGTTTTTCTTATACCAATAAGATACAAATCTTCAATTCTCTTCCCAGCGTTATCAATTGCTCTCAAGGCATGTTTATGTTTACATAGAATACCATAAATGTTCCATTCTCTACAAGAATAAGATTTATTTCGAAGATTTACAACATGCTTCTCATCGTTATCAGATATCTCATATCTTGCATCACCATTCCATTCAATCCCACAATAATATGCATATTTTCTAGTCTATTCAATTATTTGCATTACATTAGGGGAAACGTCATACTTCCAACTAGATAAATGACCTCGATTATCATGCAGTCTATGCATTACCATTATTCTAATGTGATTCAACATACTTACAATAGACATTACCCGAGTATCTAAAATTCATGCATTGAAGCTCTTACACATGTTGTTGTCTATGACATCACATTGACTTGTGAGTCGTTTCTAGCATGCACGCCTTGCTCCATTGACAAAATGTGAGTAATGACATCTTCACACATATACGGATCGTCATCGTCATCATGATTGTCACTGTCACTTTCACCGTCGTTAGACTTTGTCAAAACCCATGTCTCAAACCTTTCGCTAGCCTTATTCCAATCCATTATAGACATTTTCGATTGAGGCACTTCTGCTTCACATCCTAATTGTAAATGCAATTCATCATGTTCCATCATTTTTAACCTTAATTTTCTGTCAGAATTATTAACAAAACAATTATTAATATTTCAACATAAACACAAACTAATCATAAACATGAGTGAAGTTTTAGGATTAAAGTTTTAGTAAGCACACAAAGAAAATGGTAGAGTTTTAACATTATTGCCATTGATTCCAGATACCATTAGAATATCTTATGAGAGTACTACCGAATAAACATTCAGTTTTTCCTCTTTTCTTTTCTACTAATACCATTTGAATTTAAACTAAGATCAATTATATAATAGAGTTCAAATGAAATAAATCAAAATTTGCCTTAATTTTTTTAATGAAAATTTGCCATAATTTTTAATATTTCAACATAAACACAAATCAATACTCTAAACAAAATTATTTTAACAGATACCTATTCGTACAAAGTAAAGTAAAGCAAATAAATTTCGCCCTAATTCATATTATAAACGATAAAAAGAAAGTATTGAAAATTACCAAAATATTTATAAACCAATGAATTTTAAAGTGGGAGAATGATAACTAACCTTTGAAGTCGCAAATAGAGGATTGAGGTTGAACAAATTTTTTTAAATGATAACTAACCTTTTGAAGTCGCAAATAGAGGATTGAGGTTGAACAAACTTTTTTAAATCGGGAGAAAACTGACAGAGAAAGAAGATGAAGAGAAAGAATAAGAGAAAGAAATATGAAAAGAGGGAAATGAAAAAGAGAAGAAAAATATAATTGATAAAAAGAAAATGATTAAATGAATATTTAATTAATAAAAAAAAGGAGAAGAAAAAATTAAAAAAATAATTAATAATAAAAAAAGAGTTAACAGAGTTTATTAATAAAACGCCAATTTTTAATAATATATGCGTCTAAATAAATTTTTATTAATTCATAATCTAATTGACTAATTATATAAGTAGGATGAACTGTTTTCCCATAAAACCACTACATACTTTATATTTAGATAAAGAAAATTGAACAGCTAAGAATAATATTTAAATTTATATAAAGTAAAATAATATTTTATGAAGTTTAAATGTATGAGTTTTTATCACATTTCTATAGTAAATAATTTAATATATATATATATATATATATATATATTCTGAATAAATAATCTATTTCAAATAATATTTGCAAACTCAAATATCTATTTTTCACATTTTCTTTTCTCTGAAACAAAAATATTATATTGAAAATACATTATTTATTAACATTTTAAATGACTTTTCTAACATCGAGTAGAGTCTCGTTTTTTATTTTACTACTCAGTTTTAGATATTGTTGTGTTTTGTTCGGTACAACAATTTTGTGATTCGAATACTCTCAATTATCAATGAGTTGTTTGTTGCTTATACATTCTAATTGTGTTGATGATCATTTCTCGAGTCTGTGTTCGTTCTCTTCCTACCAGTAAAAAAGACAAAATTATCAAGTTGTTTTTCATATTTTCAACAATGAGTTATTTGATTTATTTGAACTTTTATATTTTGAGACTTTTTTACATATATCTTCCAATTTTTATACAAGTCTATCATTATTTTGACCATATATATGGACGATTAATTATGATTTCACTTTCCGCGTTTCTTATCAACTACTGGTTAAAAATAATTTCAACTGTCGCTAAAAATTATTTGATAGAGATTATTCTGACATCGTTTTATTGGTTTGTTTAATTTACTCTACTTTAACACTCATTAATTATAAATTTAAATAAGTTCATTATTTGAGAGACTCTTTCAAATAGTTTGATATCAAAGTGAAACTTCAATTCAACCAAGAATAAGACTTGCTTATAAAAATAAAATAGTCTAAAGGCTCATTATCCGACAAATATACAATGACTTTTGTTGAGAACTTCCCAACTCCTATTTATTTAGATGATTTATAGACTGACTGAGCACTTAATGAGTTTTCGACTCCTAGTTCGAAATGAACAGTACTTAACCTTAGAATAGAGGTTCGTAATGAATATTGATACTTTCCTGTCGACGACATCAGATGAACCCTATTAACCGATATGAGTTGCATTTAAACCATCCCTGTTGGTCCTTAAATTTTTGCCCACGACATACCATCCGTCTTTGAAGATTGGAATGGATTTGAATCAACCTTATATAATTGTTGGAATTTTTTAATTAAAATTTTTAATTTTATTTATTTATACAATTTGTAATTGTTTTAAAAATTTTATATTATTTACTAATTATTTTTTTTATATGTAAATAAATGAAAAATAATTCTACAACAAATAAATGTAATATTTGCACAATCTCAACAAGAATAGAATGAAAATTTAAAGGCATTTTATATTAAATGTTGTTGAATATTATAATTAATTTGATAAAATAAATTTAGTAATTTATTTATTTTTGTTAAATTTTTATAATTTATACCGTATTACAATAATAATTTATTTATATTAGTCGTGTTAACTTCTTAAATTAATATAATATTCGATACTAATATTTCAAATTTGAAGAGGAGGGAAAATTGGTAAAGAAGTTAGGGCAGAGAAAGTCTGCATATATATTGATCATTGAAGTGGAGAAGAAATCAGTTTGATTTCAATTGAAGATCATCAAAGAGAAATTACAGAATCACTGATCAAACTCTGTAAAGAAATGGAGAAATACGAAAAAATGGAGAAAGTAGGAGAAGGTACATACGGTAAGGTATACAAAGCAAGAGACAAAGTTACAGGTCAATTAGTAGCTTTGAAGAAGACGCGATTGGAGATAGACGAAGAAGGAATTCCATCGACTTCTCTAAGGGAAGTATCTTTACTCCAATTGCTTTCCAATTGTCTGTACATCGTTCGTCTTCTCTGCGTTGAATACGTTACTAGTAAACAAGGAAAATCAATTCTATATCTTGTATTTGAATATCTAGATACAGATCTCAAGAAATTCATTGATACTTATCGTAAATCACCAAATTCTAGACCACTTCCTTCTTCTATAATTAAGAGTTTCCTTTATCAACTTTGTAAAGGCATCACTCATTGTCACAGTCACGGCGTTATTCACAGGTTATTTGAATTTGATTGATACTTAACCCCTTGGAGATTGCAGTTTTGGATTCTTGACTTTTTTTTGTTTTGTTTTGATTACTTTAGAGATTTGAAGCCTCAGAATCTTTTGATTGATCGTGAGAAAGGTATACTTAAAGTTGCGGATTTAGGTCTTGGTAGGGCTTTTACTATACCTATGAAAAGCTACACGCATGAGGTTGGTTATCTTCTTCCCTTTTCGATATCATGTTGGTTATTGTTTTAATTGGATTTTTGTTGTATTGTAGATTGTTACGCTTTGGTATAGAGCTCCAGAGGTTCTATTAGGTACAACTCATTATGCTCTTGGTGTAGATGTGTGGTCTATTGGGTGCATTTTTGGTATGGACTTTCATCTCTTTGAATAAGTTTCATTAATTGTTTCCATTTGATTCAAACATGTTAAATATAGTTGTTTCAAATGATAAAAGAGTATTTAAGTAAGCGTGTAACTTCTCTTTGCTGTATAAACGTTGCAGCCGAGATGGCTAGGAGACAACCTTTGTTTCCGGGAGATTCAGAGTATCAGCAGTTGATTCATATCTTTAGGTATGTTACTTTCCTTTTGTAAGACAATCAAATTTCATCAAAGACTATCTTGAAATAGTTGAAGAGTTAGGTTATGTGTTTCTTATTTGTTTAATGCTGGATGAGTATTGGATAGAAACATATACCCATTTCTTCATTATTTCATGCTATTTAGATGATATCAAGGTTTGTGCATGGCTCATCTACACAAGCTTAGAGTTTTAATTTGAATTTGAGAAAGAGTTATTATTTGATGATAGAGTCACATCTATGTTTTTTTTGTTGCTAGATCAAACATGTATTAGGAAGGCTAAAATAAAGAGTTACAAGTAGAAAAACAGAAAAATGGGATGTTACAAATATCTATATGCCCCAAAATAAAGAGTGCACCTATTTACAGATTTCATTCAATAATCATAAGTTGTAAGTTAGATTAGATATTACACTAAACGACAAATACTATCCTATTAAAGTTAAAGATAATACTATTAATTCGTCGTGTCTGCCACGTGTTGTCGTGAGATTGACACTTCAAAACCCTAGTCTCCATTCCGTATCAACGCTCCCTCCTTCAAAAACACTCGGAGCTCGAGTGTTGATAAAAATACCATCTTTCTCAATCAAAGACAATTATAAAATTACCCCTTGAAAGGTCACCTTTATAAAAAAATCGTTCACAAACCAACCTTTTGATGAGTTTAGTACAAGAAACCTATTCATTCTCTAATTCTTCGCTATACCAAAATGATGCTTGACCATCCAGATGTCTAACAATGTTGCAAATTCTGAAACCAAAAGGTTTCTCGTTTTCTTCAAAGAAGTTTTTACATGTTTGCAACCAATTGATAACATGTGCACCTGAAAAACTAGGTAACTCCAGTTCCTTCCAATACATACATATATATTTGTAAGTAAAAAGTAACAACAAAACTAGAATGGGCACATGATACCAATGATACAGTTCAAACTCTAGGGTTTAAACAATCCAAGAAAAAGATGTAAAAAGCCAAGAGAAATCAAGACCAAAAGTATAGAATCTTTTCATTCAATAATATCATAAGTTGTTACTTAAATATATTTGTTTACTAGTCTAATCCTAGACTGAAAAGTTAAATACTATCCTATTAAGTAGGAAAGACAAATATTATCCTAATAAGCTAAAAAGACAAATATCAAAATACCTTTAATTCGTCAGCCACGTGTCGTGTGATTGACATTTCGGAATCCTAGTCTCCATTTAGTTCCTTGCGCCTCTAGTTACCGTGGCGTGGAAGAATACTTTTTATATTCCTAGATTGACGAGATTGTTTTTAGGAAATAGTGAATTTTAGCTGATGTGGTAATAACTGAATCTTTAGACAAGTCTTTTAACTTTGGATACTTTAAAATCAAAGAAAGAAGAGAAAAGAGATTTGTCATTATTATAATTGCTTTTCTATTGAATGGTTTTATTGATAAACTTATGAAAATTGGAAGTTTGATTGCCTTCTTGATGATCAATCAATATAGACTTTGTTCTTATATCATCTTAATGATTATTGAATCCTTGGATTAAAGGCTACTTGGGACTCCCACTGAGAAAACTTGTCCAGGAGTTACCTCTTTGCGTGATTGGCATGTGTATCCTCAATGGGAACCTCAGAGCTTGGCAGACGCTGTTCCCCATCTCGATGCTCAAGGAGTTGATCTTCTATCGGTAAATATCTTATTGCTTTTCTATTGAACACTTTTGTTTTCGCTTTTAAACCATATAGATGATATTGGAGACATGTCTTCTTTATGCAGAAAATGCTCAAGTATGATCAAGCTGATAGAATCTCAGCAAAGGCAGCTCTAAGCCATCCTTATTTCGACACTCTGGACAAGTCACAATTCTGATGAACCGGATTTGTCTAAGAAATGGCGTTTCATTTCAGTTGCAGCATCAATATATTCTTTGGACATGTCGATTTGATTAAATCATTTGTTGTTTGTTATCAACTTGGTGATTCCAGTTGGTATTTTTTGTTCTTTAGACACAATTTCTTTTTAGAACACTTTTCAGATTCATTTTTTTGTTGAAGAAAACAACATTTGTAGACTATTTGTGATATGATTCATTTTTCTTTCAGGGTGTTTAATTGATTTGGCTTGACATTGAATAAATATCTGCACCCTTTTTACAACTGAATTTGGATTTATCAAATTTGTCCATTATTTCTATTTCTTATTATAATACATAATTTAATTTGAAAGAATTAGTCAATTGATGTTGTTGTGTTGATTTTGATTATGATGTTGTTTGCTTATTTCACTCTTTATCAATACCAAATTTCTATGAAGTCGAGAGACAGTTTCATCTTGAAGCTAAATTTCAGTGAGTTACATTTATAACACTTCTACTCCCGGGAGTTGATGAAGACCATCCTTGGAAGGAAGGAGCTTTAGAAGCCAAATAATTTCTATAATTTTTTTTTTGTTCTTTTTGGGAGGCTATTCACACAGACATTCTTACTTTCGACACCTTAAAAGAAAAATATTTTTCCTTACTAATAGAAGCAGTCTCTATTTTGTCACAAAAATAGTCAATCATATTCTACTTCATTGTCCTATTAACTCCTCCATTTAGACCCTTCTTCAAAATGTTATCAATCATCCATAGGGCATGTTTCCTAACACTAACATGATGAACTTTTGGGAATAATTGATCTCGAGATACTGGAGAGATGTTATTATTAATAAATGAAAGTGTATCCCATTTATTATGGGGTATATATTATGGAAATAACATGAAAGTGCATCCACTTATTATGTGGGGTATATTATGGAAATAACGAAATATAATAAATTTTCAAGGAAATAGTATTGGTCGGTGGGATTAAAAGTTTTATTCTTCAAACTTTCGCGTAAATCAAGAAAAAGGGATGTGCACCAGATGAGACTATCTCGAATTTATCGGAATCTAACTTTATAGTAATTTTAGTTTTTTCTTTCTTCACCATTTTTTTTCTTGATATGTTTGGATGAGTAGAATTGAAATTGGTATAAGAATTTTAATTCCAATTTCACCCGAAATAACATTAAAATATAATTCAATATTTTATGTTAATAAAAACAATTTAAATATATATTATCTATATTATTAAACTATTAATTTGACAAAAACTTATTAGGATAGAGGTCAATTCTCATTTAAAATAAAATTGGTTTTACATTTAACTAATTAAATTAAAAAATATATATCAATTCAGCACTTTAATTTTCTAAATTTTAAAAAATAAAATCTCGGTGGTTTGAATGTTAACTTTTTAATTAGTTCGAAACGTTAAATTATTTAAATTTAAAAAAATGGGTTCGATATTTTAATTTTTTAAATGAATTTTTTTTATCAGGTCAACATGTTAGCCGCTTTATAAATAATAAAATATTATGTTTACAAAACATAAAAAAAAAAAAAATTTAGAATTACAATTCCAGTTAAAAACATTAAAATGGAGAATTATAAAAATACATTTGTTTGAATTTGATATTTCTAATTCCACTTTCGATCCTTAATTTAAAATTGTCTATTAAATTTAAGAATGGTGGTAAGACATGACCTTAAAATATTATTGCATACATATAAATAATACTTTATTTTATATAATCTATTAAAACATAAAAAATTTGGCCTAGATGGAGAAATTTGACGAAATAACCATAATGATTTATTTATTTGTGTTTTTGACCCGCGCTTAAAATAAAAAACGCTGGTGACACCTTTTTCTTTTTTGGACAATTTTGCCTCTGTTGCGAGACGTCCTCAATCGCGAGACGCAACCGGCATTTGCGAGACGCAACCGGCACTTGCGAGACGATTTTTTAAATTATTTTTTTCTTTATTTTTTTTTCATCTCGCGATTGCCGGTTGCGTTTCGCAAATGCCGGTTGTGTCTCGCGATTGTGGACTTTTCACACAGCATCAGGTTGCGTCTCGCAGTGAGAGCATTTTCGTCCAAAAAAAAGTGTCACCAACGCATTTATTTCATACGCTGGCAAAAAATCAAATAAGTTGATCTTTAAGGTCAGTTCATCAAATTTCCTGTTAGATGAATATTTTTTTTTTGTTTGTTTGTTGTTAGATTTTTATATTTATTTGTTGGTTATGCCTCTAAAGATAGTTTTTGATTATTCTATTGTTCATATTAAAGTTTCAAATTCTTTTACTAAGTAAAGAATTTGTGTTAAAACGATGGATCATTATTCTCTATTATTTCAAAGATTAAGACAGGGTTTGAATCAATCAAATTCGTATTTAAAATATATTAATTAATGTAGGATCTACAAAGAAATTTGTTAAATATATTAATTTAGATTTCTGTCTTTGTTTAATAAAAAAATATTTAAAATTGTTATTATATTGATGATTTTTACTTAATTTTGTTCAGTTACTTCTTTTAATTTGTAAAATATGAATTATTGGATTGGTAGGTTCGGATGACTATCAAACTGATCAAATGTACAATATATCAAATTCTTTAATATATAATCGGATATATTACATCAAAAAAATGGATCTAATCCATATCACCCTAATTATTTAAATAAATTTTAATAAACAATTTTTATTATATCCAAATTTAATATCAAAACATGGGTAAGTATAAAGATTGCAATTTGAAATGTCTCGGAGTAACCAACGGTTTTTCCTCGAAACAGAACAAAGATGAGGTAGGATAGTATTTATGTTTCCCGCTCCGATATCACCCTGATCTTGTCTCGAACACTATAAACATAATTTATAATATATAAAAATTTAAATATATTATAATATATATTATATTAAAAAATATGTATATAATTTTATTGCATATTTTTTTTTTATTATAAATATTTTATAAACGTTGTCTCGTGGGGATTTCCGAAAACAAACGGGACAGACATGATATTAAAAAAAATCTCGAAATAAAAATAGGTCTCAAAATAAAAATATGTCGAGAATAGTAAATGGCCCGAACCCCGAACCAACCCATGGCTAAGTAAGTATAGAATGATATCCTAATTATCTAATGCATAACAAAATTTTTAATATATACTTTAAAAAATATCTAAACTCTTTATACTTGCCAATTTGAATAAATTAAAAAGTTAACGAGTCATCTAATTCTTGTAACCACACTGCAATAAACAAATTTAGTGAAAAAACTCCATTTAAATTGATAAAAAATTGCGTTATTCTCACTCAAAATGCTCAAATTTAAAGTCGGACAAGAAGAACAAAAATTGTGTTAACTGTATAAGTAATTATAACAAGAAAATGGGGAAGTCAAAATCCATAGGTTAAACTGTAAATAATCCATTTAAGACAATGACATCTTTTGAATGGTTTTACAATGACAATCCAAATATAAACCCCACAAATTTGGACTTTATCAAATCATCCAATTGAGACAATGGTTTTACAATAACAATCTACACAGCCCTGATGTTGTGTATAACCGAAAAAAGTTTAAAAGTAAAAAAAGAAAAGAAAAAGTATATTCATGTCTCCTACCAAAACATGGAGACTTCCCGAAAGAGTTGGTAAGTATCGCATACACATGTAAATAAATCAATACTTACTAGAAATCCACCTGTTATGCAATGAGCAATAACGAATGGTCTGCACCAAACTATAAGCGAGAATTCGCTGCTTCCTTGTTCACTAAATCAGCACCACTAACATATCTAGCAAAGAACGATATCAGTCTGAATGGAGCCCCGGTTAAAGGAGCATCTGTAAAAAGAACTGACTCATTGTTTTGAAGATCATCATGGCTGGTCACTGATGTTTGGTTCTCAATTTCTCCTAGGCTGGTAATTTCTTGAGAGTTTGAATTTACAGCATTTTCCTTAATAGTAGTATTATGATAGTAACTGCCATCGCTCTTACTATCATCCTCGTCTGTAATATCAATAACTTCGAAATTCTTCTTGCCTGATTGACTTGTCGAATCACTATCAACAATTTCCCAAGTGCTTTGATTCTCCCCATCGTTCCCTTTACCTGTTTCTTCCCTTAAATTTATTCTTTCACCAGGGAATGAGACTGGATTGGCAACTTCGATAGTGTCTGATGATTCGTAGACCAAATCAGATCCTGCTGGTGAATAGAGTTCCTTTGTTTTATCTCTTGTATTGTTTAGCTCAATGTATAATTCGTTCATCTGTAATAAAAAAACATGAATGATCGGTTTGATAGTAGAGTAAAAGGAAAGAGGTAACAACAAAATCAAGCAAATTGATCAAAATAAAATTAATCCCTGTTATGTTTTTTAAAAAAAATCACCATCATTTGGCAAATAATCTGGATTACGATCACCAAATAAAATGAAAAAATTACACTAGATATGGATCATGATAAAAAATTAATGCGAAAAGAAAAAGAAAGACCACTCTCAATTTCACTTTGGCGATTTTTTTTCCAATATGGGATCGTAATGGTGACAAAATAACAGTTTCTAAATAGGCTCATTGAAAAGTATCAAGGATAACTTCTCAACCAAAAATCAATTTATCACCTTCTCAATAAGCTCTGCATTTTCTGTGATTAACTTATCAATCAAAGCACTATAAGCTTCCATTTCAGCATTCACAGGTTCTTCTCCAGCAGCCACCTTTGTCCAAAAATAAAAGAAAACTCTAAGAATCAAAATGTGAAACATTTTAAGTGTTATAAAGAGCTCATTAGTAATGCTAAATGTACATGACAAGTTATAGTCTATGGATACACCCACAAAACGAGATGAAACCTCTTTAATAGTAAAAGATTGATAATCTACTCACCAACTCTCAAAGAAGATTATGATATGTTGGTCTTTATTATGTAATTTGGAAAAAATTGTATTTGTGATGTTTTTCAAAGCCACAATGATTTATAAAATAATTTGATCATGATCCAAAAATAATCTATCCGAAATGAAACAAACAATTAAACTATAATTTGGATCAATATCTAGAAAAATATTTGTATAACAAATGAAGCAACAAAAATCACTTTTATCATCATTTAAAAAAACACTTTCAAATTTAACTTTGATGATTTTGAATGAGATGGTAATTGTGAGTGTTTTCAAATAGGCTAAATCAATCCAATATTGCAGGAATCTGGATGAAGATGCAGAAATTAGTGTAGTGCTTACTGTGGCAGAAGCACTCTTTTCAAAGGTTTCAATTTTTAGCTGCAGACAGGCAATTGTTTCCGTCAGCTTCTGGTTTTCTTCAGCGAGATTATTTCTGCATCCTTCCAATTCAATCACCTGCCAGGCTTTGATTTTAATTTCTGTATCAGAAAAAACACTAAACCTTGCTCTAAATGATGTCCCAGATGCACTAACAGACCTAGATAAACCTGGCTAGGCAAGAGCAATGATTTTGTCAAAGCTATGAGATCTAGTAATTTCTACTAAGAATCTGAATATACCGAAATACGAACGAAGAAAAAAGTTAGATCTTCAGATATAAGTAGTTAATGTAGATAGTAACAGTTATTTTGAGTTATTAATCTAGTGTTTTTTTTAATGTAGGAAGCTAGCATGACCCTCCACTTCAACTTAAGACTGTAAGTAGGAATCTAGTACTATAAAATTAGCAACTATCATGTTATAGATATATTGACATGAAATAAGAATTGTCTTATTCTCTAAGGTTTCTCTTCTTCCTAAAGGCTTCTTCTCTTCTCCTCAGTCCCCCCTTTCCTAAAAGAACTCTATTTGGATGAGATAGAGGATAAATGTTTCGGAATTTAAATGCTTTTAGTACCATATATAGGCAGCTGTAGCCATGTACCTGTGCATGTATTCTTGAATTTTCAGTACGAAGTCCAGTTAATTTTTCTTCGGATGTGACCTGCTAAGAATATGTAGAAATTTTGGACAGTGAAAACCTTAATAAGTGCCGAAATTTTGATGTCAGATGTTTTGATGGAACTCAACTCCAAAAGGAATTACCTCTTTTTGGTTCCAGAAATCTCTTTCACTTTCTAATTGTTCGACCTTCTCTTTCAAGCTCACCTGTGGAATGAAGTGCATGTTAACATTCTATCTTGGTAACCAAATGAACCTGGCCTCATGGTTGAGTTAGATCACATGTTCAATTCAAGACTTGGTATAAACGTTGTTTGATTTACTAGAAGGCGCAGCATTCGAGACAAGTATATTTAATATAAACTTTGGCATTAAAAAAGATTATGTCTTGATAACAGAAAGATTGCTATTTAAATCAATGATAGAAGACAATCAAAATTAAGTAAAAAGAAATAACAGGAGCATCAATGATGAAACTCAGTAAGTCAATTACCCTTTCCAAATTTAAAGACGATATTTCTTCGCTCAGATGATTAATCTTTTCCTCGAGGTCAGCCTACAAGTGAAAAAAAAAAGTAAATTACACAGAAAGAAGAAGAATATACCTACATTCACCATAAACATGATCATGGGAAGCATTTAGAGAAAGAAACCTGGGAACATTGTTTGTAACTCGGATGGAAAAGAAAAGATAAATTATTTGGAAAGAAGCAGCTATTTCTATCAAAATTAAGTAAAGAGTCACAACAGCAGTATCGATGATGAAACTGATAAAGTCAATTACCCTATTCAAGTTTAAAGACGATATTTCTCTGATCAAGTGACTACTCGTTTCTTCGAAGGCAACCTACAAGTGGAAAAAAAGGTAAATCACACAAAGAATAATATACAAATCTTCAACACCATAAACATGATTAAGTGGAATTCAAACTATATATATATACTTGTTTTAATTCCATGAGAATTCTTATTCTAAATTCAAGTTCCAATTTTAAGTCCTTAAACAAACTCCATACATTGGAATTGCCCCCTCATATATCATAGGATTGCAATTCTGCTTAGGAAGCTGACACTCTAACCATTTGAGCTACACTACAACGGCGAAATTGAAACTTATTTAATCATACACAATGGAATTATAATTCCTTATTTATAGTCATCAAACAAACAAAGGATTTGGAATTGGACCCACAATTCCAATTCCGCTTAAACCAAACATAGTCTAAAAGAGCTTATGGTAAATATGAGTTAGAATGAAAGTATATTCGAAATTCAAAGAGCATAAGAGATTTCGTTTGAAACCCATGAATGATTCTCACTCTCCAGTTGCACTATTTAATATTATGAAAACATTAGATTTCTGAAAGGCCAGTACAGTTCCATACATGAAAACTAGATGGTTCTATTGGACAAGGTAAGCATATCAATGTTCATAGTATGTAGTCTAAGTATTTTACCTCATTTTGGACGTGTTTATCATTTTCATCCTCTAATCTTCGAATTGACCCTTTCAAATTATCCTACAGAATTTCCAAAAATGATAGTCACTACATGACAACAATAATGTTCTGCTGGACAAGGTAAGCATGCCAAAGTTTATAGAACATAGTTTGGTATTGTACCTCGTTTTGGATGTGTTTATCAATTTCCTCCTCTAACCTTCCGATTGACCCTTTCAAATTATCCTGCACAATTGCCAAAAATGATAGTAAAACGGACAAAAAAACACCTCTAATTGAAAGATGATAGTAAACCGCACAGTAAATGATAGTCACATACATGAAACTATATTATTCAGTTGGACAATGTAATCATGTCAAAGTTTATAGTAATGGTATTTTACCTCATTTTGGATGTGTTTATCATTTTCCTCCTCTAACTTTCTGATGGACCCTTTCAAATTATCCTGCACATTTTCCAAAAATGTTAATATAACAGACAGAAAATGGTAGTCCCATACATGAAAACTATATTGTTTTGTTGGACAAGGTAGGCATGTCAAAGTTTATAGTAAGTAGCCTGGTATTTTACCTCGTTTTGGATGCGTTTATCATTTTCCTCCTCTAATCTTCTAATTGACCCTTTTAAGTTAACCTGCACATGCCAAAAATGGTAGTAAAACGTACAGAAAATTACCTAATTGAAAAATAGTAGTAAACAGACAGAAAATTTTAGTCACATAAATAAAAGTTATATTGTTCTGTTAGACAAGGTAAGCATTTCAAAGTTTAAAGTACTTAGACTGATATTTTACCTCGTTTTGGATGTGTTTATCATTTTCCTCCTCCAATCTTCTAATTGACCCTTCCAAGTTATCCTACACATTTACCACGAATGATAGTAAAACATACCTATTGAAAGATGATAGAATGTACATAATTTAAGAACAGCCACAACTTCATCTCTGCTTCTATAACTAACTCCTATTCACCTCCAGACATAAAGAAGAACTCTAAATTTCAGAAGAAAGGCAAGCACAAAATACCATTAGTTCTGTACTCCTACCAAATTTGTACCTTTTCCAACAACAATCTCCGGATTTCGTTCAACTGGTTCTCGACCTTCTCTTCAAGTATGACCTTTGACATTTACATCAAATAAAAGAGGAATTTACTCACTTGATTGGCCATCTTACAATAGACAATACAGTTGTAATATTTAATATGAGGAAAAACTTACATTCCCTGCATCATGAACTTGATATTTCCCTAAATCATCATCAGTATTAGACACAGGTTCCTGCTTATCTGAGGTATCAGAAGCTTGAAGTTGATGATTCTGCTCAGTCAAAATACTTTGATCTCCATTGCAAGATTCTACAGCACCAATACTTTGATCTCCAGTTGTTTTTGCCTGCTTATTCTTGTTTTTCTTGTGTTTCTTCTTCTTCTTCCTTTCGTCCTCCATTCTCCGAGTTCACAAAAGCTGTTTCTGTTGGGAAAATAAAAGGTACATGCTATTACCAACCACAAACTGAACAAAATTCAATGACCCCATAAATACAGATCTGAATATAAGATACAAAAAATAAATAAAAATGATGTTACCAGTTCTCAAATTGCACAAAAGGATTAACAAAAACCTCATATCTCCAAAGGAGAAACCTTTTGTTCAGAGATAGACTTGATTTATCAAATTCTACGATAACAGAAACTAACAAGAATGAACTGAAACATTTCAAAAAAACAAGATTTCTGTCTAGTCCTTTGAGATCCGATTTAGTGATGTAGCAATCTAATCTAAGAAGTAAATTAACAGATCTAAGAAAGGCGTCTGAAGAGAGATATAAACCATTCTAGGAGGCGTTTATACGAAAAAAAACCCAATCGATAGAACATTCATCATACAAACAATGTAACAAGCAGCGAATTGAATGAATGGATGAATGTGGAAGGTAGAAGAAGCAGAAGCTCACCGATAGCTGCGTGGTGGGGAACGAATCTCTGTAAGTTTCTTCAATTCGCGGGAGCTAATTGTAAAGCTTCAATTCAACTTCAAGTTGAAGTTTTCCGTCAGTCATGGTTATATAAGAAAGAAGATCAAATATACCCTAAACTTATTGATAGAGATCTATAAACACTTATACTTTTAATAAGATCAATTAAAATAAAACATGTGTGAGTGAAACTATATATGTCTAATTTTTATTAATAAAACTAGGTTTGTGTTATTAGAATTTTCTTTTAGTTTGTGCGAGTATATACTTTTAAAGTTTGCGCACCAGAGTAGAACTGATATTTTATATCATTAGAATGACAATAAAACGAATTGAGCGGAAACTACGTTTACTATCCCGCTTCATTTTATTTCGATGATTTTTTTACTATCATTTTCAACCGTTCGGTTTTTGGAACCGATATATCATATTTTCTTAAAAAATGGTAAATGATATAAACGATTTTTAAAATATTATATATATTATAATAGAGAAATATTAGAGAAACGATATTGTAACGAAAGAAGAGCAACAAATATATGTGGCACGTTATCGCTTTTTTTTCTCGCTTCTTTGTCTTCTTCTTCATAAAGGATTCTTCTTCTTCTTCGGCGATTTTCATTTCTTTAAAAACGATTCTTCTCTTCGTCTCTCTTACAACTTGCCGGAGAAACTCTAGATCGTCATTCTCTTCGTCTTTACGTCAGAGAAACCCTAGATCGTCGTTCACTTCGTTTGTTTTTCTTACACGAAACCCTAGTTTAGCATTCTTTTCTTCTGTCTTCTCACCGCATTTATCGTCGTTCGAAAATGGTAAGCCTTCAACACTATTTATCTTATTCCATTCGAAACCCTAATTTTTTGTCGCAAAAATAACAACGCTCTTTTACTTTTTAGGAGGATATCGTTCATGGAACTACATCCAACCTGTCTTTCGAAAACTTTGAAAGGTAAGTTATTTATATTTTTTTTATTATTTTGCTTCTACGGTTGAAAATCAATATTCACATTTCTAGCTTTTTAGTTTTGTCACGATAAGTTATATATATTTAAACTAAGATTTTAGACCAATATGTTTTAAAATTTATGTTGAATTTGTTAGATGTGTTGAAAAATGTTATAAAGATGTGTTGAAATTTATAATAAATTTATTTTTATTTTAAAAAAAGTTGAAATTTCAGACCTGTTAAAATTATTAATGAGATAATGTATATTTTATATGACTATTATATATATATAAAATAGATGTATAGATGAAGAGAATATATATAATATATTAAAGGGAAAATAAGAAAAGAAATTAATTAGGAAAAAGTACTCAATTAAGTGGTGATTTATAAAATAATTATTTAGTGTTTATTATACATAATATTACATATTTATATATATATATATATATATATATATATATATAAATATGTAATATTATGTATATAAATTTATTAATAAAAAAATATATTTTATATGATTAGTGAGAAAAAATGATGTGATAAGAGATAATATATATATATATATATATATATATATATATATATATATATATATATATATATATATATATATATAAAAGAGTATCAGCGACGACAAAAGTCGTTACTGAAAGTGGAAAAAACCGTTACTGATAATTTCAGTAACGACTCTATTTACCGTTATTATTTGTTACTGAAACTGTCGTCACTAATATAAAAGAGTGTCAGTAACGACATTTGGTAGCCGTTAGTCCGTTACAGATATTAGTATCGGTAACAGCGCCATAGTCATTACTGCTATTAATACATGTAACAGTTCTCCGTATTTAAGGCCTCTAAAGGTAATGTCGTTACTAATACTATCACTAGTAACGACTCTAGATTTGGACAGCCGTTACTGATACTAACAACTCTAGATTTGGATAGCCGTTATTGATAGTAATTATTTTCTTTTTTTGTAATATTATTTATCCCTATAAATGATAATGAATAAATACTTTGCAAAAAAATAATTATAAATAAGTACACTAATCCCAACAATATTCATAAATAATATACAAAATACACTAATCTCAAGTTGGAGGGGAAGGGCGAGAGTGGGGTAACATGGATAATATCGTGGTCATTTGTCTGTGCATCTCCATTGACTCGTCGCACATCCGCTCCCTCATCTCTTGCATCTCAGTCCGCATCTGCTCACGCTCTTCCCCGTGACTATTATCCCTCAACTTCACGCTCCTCTCGCATCCTCTACATATTCTCCTTCAGATCCCGGTTCTCATCGTGTAACTGCTGCGTGTTAGTGCGTTGAATACTCAATGCACTCTCCCAAGCATCTACTCTAAATGATATAGGTCATATGCAGGATCTCATACCCACGACTCTACCATGTCGTTGAGAGCCGAACGCGTCTCCGTCAACTACATCTCATTCCGACTTGGATCTTCTCCTATGATAGTGCGCAACATAACTTACAAACACAAATTAAGTTTGATTAGTACATATGTAAATATGTTTCAAGATAAACCATTAAACACGACTCACCACTTTCTTAGAAACAATAGCGGGGAGCTCTGTAGTTGGATTCTGTAGAGTTGATTTCTTTGTATACGTGTGGAGAAATAAGTCAGCGAAATTAGGGACCTATCCAGTAGTCCTCTCATGTACAAATTCAATAATAGACATTATAATAAGAACGAAAAAACATTAAAAACTTCATATTAAATGATAAAACACACCATCTGCCTCTCAACTTGTGTAAATGAGACGTTGCCTACATGGTTCTTGTACACAACATGCGACCTATTACTCGAATTAGACATACTCGTTTTCTGCAATTAAAAAAGTTGGTTAGTTTAATAGATTATTAAAGTAAGAGTTCATTAAAAAAAATAACTTACTCTAAACTCCGAAGTGAAGAAGCGACGATCCAAAAGATAATGCCAATCATTCGGGGTGATCTCGGGAGGAGGATTGGCCCGAATCGCTGCCTCATCACCTTATCGAGCCCTAATGTACTACGTGTTCAACTGACATCTCCACATATCCCAAAGTTGTTTTGCGTGATGTAGCCATTGGCGGCGATATGTGTCGATGTGCTACCCCACAGACCGGAAAGAATCCTGAAAAGTCAACAACTTCATAATAAATTACAACTTAGCTTTTTATAGATGGTGGTTAATACCCCAAAATGAAGAACTTACTGTAATAGCCCGCCAAATGTGATCCAACTGTGTGGAGCTCATGTCAGTTTAATGTAGGGTCATGTGCGGTAATGTAGTGGGGTCCCTGATGATACTCCCTATATGCCTCTACCATGCTGTCGTATTATCACACATGAGCTTACCATCTATCGGGTTGAACTCCAAAGGCATCTTCTGCCCCACCTACAACTTACCAACTGTCATGTTCTTGTTCTTACCCCGCCTCCTCCTCCTCGAAGATCCTAAAAGTGAACACAAAATTAGATAGAATTATAAGAAAATACATAATCAAACATTGGTACCTACATTAGGCTAAGACGGGGTTGTGTCTCATCATCATCAACGTTAGTGTTCTTTACACCATCAATGGTCATAATCATCACTCTCTAATATCCCATTCAAATCGATGTCCCCGATAAAGTCGAGTAATGTTAGAGGGTCCTTAGACTACTCCTCCTTGTTCCTATGTACGAGGTTGTTAGGATCAGTTACAACAATAGAAGGGGGGGTTGAATATTGTTGTGTTAATATTGACTTTCAATTCGATTTTAATCATGTTAGGGACTTAAAAAATGTTTATATTCTACATAAATTGTCGCAACCTCTTGAATGTTTTCAAGTGCGGAATGCTCGCTAGATTTGAAGCTATGGATGCAAAACGTTAATATGCAGAAAGTAAAGAACACGAGAGTTTTATGTAAGTTCGGAGATAAAACTCCTACGTCACCCCTTCTTCTGTTTTCCAGAAGGATTCACTAGAAAACTTTAGTTTATATAAAGCCTATACAAACCCTGTTAGAACTCAGGACTTAACAATTGTCTATTCTGAACTCTTAGCACTCACTCTGTTAAACATCCAACTTTCTGTTTAACTTACAACAAGAATATACTCTCAGTTTATACAATGTATACTTTTATAGTTAGAGAGAGTAAGAACTTGGAATTAAAACTATAACTTCGTTAGTTCTTAAATCGAATAACTATGTAACATAACTAGTTTTCCATTTTACTCTAAAGATCTTTTATAGTGAAGTGTAGAAACGGTTGACTCTGATTTTTGGATTGTGATATGACCGGGAAAGATTAGCCGTACATCAAATCCAGATATTCAGGGATTCGCCATACCAGAGCTACAATGATCTACCGTTCATAAGTCCATAGATTCGACGTTGTACTTTGATATCCTTTGATGTATGTAATGGTCGAATCTGATACATAGATACGTGTTAACTTTCTAATGGCTGAGCACTTTATGGAAGTTGTATTAAGCTGACTATGAAGTCTGCTTATAACGAACTCTACTGTTTGCTATGCTGATGAGATGTACAAATATGCATAACACTTCTTCAGACGGCTGCTGAAGCAAGCCATCTATCTACTCACGCTTCTTTAGACTAGTACTGAAGCAAGGTGTTTGTTCACGTTTCTTCAGACTACTACTGAAGCAAGGCGTCTACTCGTGCTTCTTGAGACCAGGACGTCTAATTGCACTAAGACGTCTACTCGTGCTTCCTGAGACCATGACTTCTTCTTGCATTAAGACATCTACTCGCGCTTCTTCAGACTGCTAATGAAGCAAGGCGTCTGCTCGTGCTTCTTTAGATTACTATTGAAGTAAGGCGTCTTCTCGCGGTCAAACGTCTACTCACGCTTCTTGAGACCAAGACGTGTGCTTGCACTAAGACGTCTACTTGCACTTCTTGAGACTGGGACGTCTGCTTGCACTGAGATGTCTACTCGCGTTTGTTGAGGCGAGGATGTCTTCTTGCACTAAGACGTCTACTCGCGCTTCTTGAGACTAGGACGTCTACTTCTACTAAGACGTCTACTCACGCTTCTTCATACTACTACTGAAGTAAGGCTGCTCACGCATATTTGAGCTGTACATGCGCAAGACATTTACACAACTTAGTTTTATTCACTTTATGAATTCATCATAAAACTATGTTGTATTGATTTAATTTAATTTTACTTAAGTTTATTTTAATCAATTAAAACATTTAATCTTAATTAATTATTTTTTTAATTAATTATTTCTTTTTCCTCTTTAACTTAATCTAACAGAGCTCCTCTAACTGGCGGCCAAAGCCCTTACCTACTATTCTCCCCTTAGGTGCCATGATCGCTGCAAATATATAAGGTAATGTTTATTAGAAAAATGTAAAATTTGACCCTAGGTTATAATAAACACGATGAAACCTTAATTAGAGTAACAATGATTTATTGATGTCATAATTTTCTATCCAAACCTTGATGCCATATATATCCGTAGAATAAAAAACTTGTTGTGCTTTGCTTGCCATTATGAGTGGTTCATGCATCTGAGTAACCATACTTATCAACCTTAATGCCCCAATCTTTGTGATGAACATCGAACCATCTACATTTAAAGAGAACCACTCGTCTTCCACTAAAGAATGCTACTTCTATATTTTCATTGAGGACTCCACAATAGTTAATTGTCTCGGCCCCATTATATCCAAGAACCAATACACCGCTATTTTGTGTGGTCAAGCTCTCGTCGTGTTTCTCAGTGTTGAACTTGTACCCATATATTTTGCACGAGTTATACTTCATAACATATATTGTAGGTCCACCTCCTAAAATTTTAAGATTCATTGTTCTATCGGAGTCATCGGTTAATTGCTCCACGTATTTAGTAGAAAATATTGTTAAACACATTGTCTAACTACTAAAAATAAACTATTGAGACAATTTACTTACTTTATCTTTGAAATAACTAACGTATTGTTTATCTCATTCTTTCATTGGAAATATTAGGTTCGCATGATTGTATGAAATCGTTGGAGATGTGTTAAATTAAATTATTGCTAAAAGTACTAAAATCGTATCTAGTAATGAACAACACATTCTGAACTTACTTATAATATTCTTCAGCCTCACGACAATTTTTAAGATGTATGAATGAGAATAGTCACAATCCCCCGGTTCGTATGTGTAGGTCGTTCCATTTGATCGCTCTTCCATAAAAAAGAATATGAATAATGTTTTACTAGTTTGTATCGAGGCATCTCGTGACTTTTGATCCTCCAAATAGCGGGCACACAAACTCATACTCTCATTCACAATGTATCGCTAATTGAAACTTCTAAAAATTTCATGTTCCTAAGGTATTTCTTTAGTGTGCTCATATATTGTTAAACTGGGTACATCCATCGATACTAGACAAGCCCTCCAAGGTAAGCCTCAAAGGCTAAATGAACTGACAAGTGTACCATTATATAAAAAAAGAAGGTGGAAAGATCTTCTCCAACTTACAAAGTGTCAAGACAATGTCGTCCTATAGTTTCTCCAATTTCTTGCGTTGTAAACGTTTTTGGTAAAACAACCAAACGAACCTTGACAAATTCACTACATCATTGTACACATCACCGAGAAGTAGGCCACATGTAGCTAGTGGAATGAGATACTGTAATAAAATGTGACAATTGTGACTCTTCAATCATGAGATTTTTTTCTCCTCTATGTTTACACACACGCCAATAATTGAACAAAAACCATCCGACATTTTAACATCTTTCAGAAACTGGCATAATCGTTTCTTGTGTTCTGATGACAATGCATAAGAGGCTGCTAGATACCGAAAAACACCATCAACCTCAACGAGATGTAAGGAATGCTTTATGTTTAATAACACCAAATCTTTCCAAGCTCTAAGCCCATCTTTGGTCTTTTCTTTGAAATTCATTAAAATTTCCAACACGCTATCACATATATTCTTCTCAATATGCATGATATCAAATTATGCCTCAACAACAATGATTTCCAATAAGGCAATTAGAAAATATACTAAGTTTGTTCCAGTTACCACACCGGGATTCATGACAAATTTTCGTTCTCTTAAGACAGTACTTTGTCAAGCAAATGCCTTTTAGATATCAAGCTTGCATCAGAATTCCGGTTCCCGATAGAAGTACACAAGGCCCTCTATGACCAGTACACCCGTCAAACACATCGCTCTCTTTGCCCAACGATGATTGGGAGGGGGGAAGAGTCAATGACTCATGTAACACTCCTTTTGGAAATTTATTAACCTCAATGATGCATTGTTCTTATTACAAGTCGGACATGCAATTTTTCCTTTTGTGCTCCATCTAAATAAATTTGGATATGTCGGGAAATCATTAATAGTCCACATAAGAGTTGCCCGCAAATTAAATATTGTGATCTTCTTGCATTGTATGTCATTACACCGGTATGCCACAACTCAATCATCTCTTCAATAAGTGGCTCAAGAAACACGTCAATAGAATCTCCAATACATTTTAGTCCTAGAAATAACATGGACAAAAGGAAGTTACTTGTGTCTATACATTTTGTGGGAGGGACATCGTAAAGGATGATAATTACTAACCAGATGTTGTACGATATTTTCCCATTAGCAAAGGGTTGGAAACCGTCACTTGTCAAAGAAAGTCGCACATTTCGAGGGTCTATTGTGAAATGTAGGAATAAGTTATCAAAGATCCTCCATGTCATTGAATTAGCAGGATGCCTCAACACATCATCATTGAGACTGTTATCTTTATGTCAAGTCATCCGTGGAGCGGTTTTGGAACACATGTAAAGTCTTTGCAACCTCAATTTTAATGAAAATATCGCAGCACCTTATTGAGAATAAACTTGCCATTCACTTTTTTTTAAAGTGCACCACTAGATTGATTGATATTCTATATGGAAATCCTATAGACTTTGTAATTTTGCAAATTCTTATGTTCTTTACAAATAAGCATACAATCATTCTTACAAGCATCATTTTTTCGTACGATAGACCCATTTCTATAATGAATTTCTTACACTCGTAATACAAATTTGGCAGTTGATTATTAATTGGTAGTATCTATTCTTTTAATAATCTCAACAACAAATTAAATGACGTGTTTGTCCATTAGCCTACATTCCTTATGTGAAGAAGTTTTAGTAGAGATGAGGCTTTAGAAATTCGATAACCTTCATACAAAGGTAGTTTCGAATCATCCAACAATTGGTAAAATGCTTTAGCATTATCAACGAGATGTTCATTTTTACTAGTATGTTCATTGTTATTGTTCACATTACGGTACAAATCAACAATAATATATTCTATTAGGTGATCATCACAAACGTCAATAGGTTCGTCGATGGTATTATTTTCGTTATTTTGTTGTACATTGATTGGTTTGTGTACAAGCTCATGATCTGATTCATCTTCCCCACTTTCACTAACAACATTTACACTCTCACTTTAAATTCTCCTTTCCCTATGAAAATACTAAAAATCATAATTTTGTCTTATGCTGAAGACAATTAGATGAGTTCTAACAATTGTCTTTGGGACTACGCAAAATATTACTATGTCAAAGAGAGCATATCATGTCTAAATCATGCATATACCTAGGTCAATAATCTAACATGGAATCCAAAAATTTACAATCAATTTAAAAGCATGATTTAGTAATTTCAAAAGTTCATTCTAGGAAACCAATTTATAAGCATGATTAATCTTCAACAAATGAAAGAATAAAATCAACTCTAATAGACAACTTGTACGCGGGTTCTAATTTATCACTCTAACTTAAACAAAAGAATTTAATATGATAGTATTTTGAAATGATACAACTTATAACCTCACACAAGGAATAATCATTTTTTCTTTTCAAATGAGAACATCGCAATTTAAATATTCATTTTAACACAATCTGTATAGAAGCATCATGTTTTGGACGATGTTAAACTCCACACTCAACATATAGCAACATGAAAAAACAATAAATTACACAATCTCTTAAAAATATTCTCTCGATAATTCATACTAAAGCTACATTTTCCTATACCACAATTGAACTAAAACATCCAGTTTTAGCAGTAGCAAATGAACGCACACGACACACGGAGAAACAAATCACATGTCCAAAAGAGCTTATGGGATCGAGGAAGACGAATGACTGACATGAGAACTAGTAAGAACAATGAGGAGCGCGACAATGAAAGACGACGAGCGACATCGAATGATAGCTGCGCAAAGAGAAGAAGAAGAAAAGAGAAGAAAGAACCAAGAAGAAAGACTTAGTTAATTACATATAGAAGTATCAGTAACGGCTCAGTCAAGAGCCGTTACAGATGCTCATTTAATGAGTATCAATAACGATTATATACTTAGTCGTTACTGATATGGCAACAACATCAGTAACGACCATCATACAAGCGTTATTGATATATTTATTAGTAAAGGATCTATGACAATGTCAGTACTGATATTGTTGTCGTTTCTGTAACGATTCTCTATGACAATGACCTTATATGCCCGTTACAGATAACAAATATGTAAAGACTATAGATGGTAAGGAAGATATGACCGTTGTCATATTTTTCATATAAATAGAAGCCAAGGAAGAAATTTTGTCAAGCATAAAATTGTCAAAAACGTTTTTCTGAAATATTCAAGAGAGAGAAAGAAACCTCACGCGCGATTCTAAGTAGTTGTTTCATTTACCAAAAGTATTGTTGTAGTATTGTGTTATTTGTATTACATCAAAGAGTGAATTAGTGTAACCGGCGAGTAGCGAGTTGGCTCGACCGGCATTGTAAGTATTGTAACTTTGAAAGTTAGTGGAGATCCTTCTCATAACCTGAGAAGAAGGGGTGACGTAGGAGGGTTTGCTCCGAACATCCATAAAAAATCTTGTCTCGTGTCTTTTACTCATTTCCTGTTTATTCACTCTAAAACCGAAATACTTTAACCGAAATATAATCTTACTCCCATAATCAAAACTGGTCTATACATACTCCTTATATCGACTCCTCATAAACCTCATCCAAGTCGTGTGTGTTGCTTCAGACTGAAACAAACATTTCCATCCTTAACCCGGTTCAAGAGTCTGTGACAGTTTGCGCAGTGTTAAAAACGGTTTTAGTCTTTAACCGGACTATCACCAAATTTTGTGTTGTTGTAAGCGGCTACCCTTCCAAAACCGGAACAACCCCGGTCCTCCAAGGACGTCCCCGATCCTAACAAGTGGTATCAGAGCGAGGTTCTTAACACTCAAGCAACCGAATATCATCATCTCTTTCATCAACGAGCCCTCCATGTTCTGCATTGAAGAATATATTGATTGGAAGATACGCATGGAGGTGCATTTTACCTCACAAGACGACGACATGTGGTATGTTATTACTGATGGTCCGATAAAGAATGATAAGCCAAGATACAAATGGACGACAGAAGATAAGAAGATGAATAACCTGGATAATGTTGCCAAAAACATTTTGTTCAAGCCGTTGGATAGAAACATGTTTAGTAAGACCAAGTTGTGCTCTTCTGCTAATGAAATTTGGGAGAAGTTGATCCAACTGTGTGAGGGCAGCGACCAAATAAAGGAGAATCGGAAAGAGGAGAAGGCTCTGATAGCTACTGAAATCAATAGCAAATGGGCCGATAGCGATTCGGACGACTCATCATCCAGCGACGGTGATGATAAAGTTGATACATGCTTCGCGGCTGAGAAAGAATCTGAGGTATTTGATTTTTCTTCTGAAGAATTTACTAAAAAAGACTTAGTTATTGCACTCAACGACATGGTCGCTGAGTTCAAAAAATTGTCTTTTCTCATACCGACCTGGACAAAATATGAAACCGTAGAGTCAAGTGGTACCGCTGGTGAGCCAAGCGGAACCAAGACTTACGAACCGATTGGACCATCCTTAGAGAATGAGAATCTCAAGGAGATAGTTCAATCGTTAACCGAAGAAAATGAGAGAATCAAATATGTCACGGCTTCTTGGAAGAGATCTAGTGACGCGGTAAGCCAGATGTCTAATTACCAAAGACATCCCAAATGTAAATTTGGTATTGGTTATAACAAATCCGCCACTCACAATCATTCCAACGGGATGAAACTCACAAAAGACAATCTTCCTTTTATAAGATTTGTCAAGAGCTCTTCAACCGACAATGAGGCACAACGTGACTCAAAACCGGAAAAAGAAATAAAATATGTAAGTCCAACTGACTCGGAAAAATGGCTTCATCCTGAGAGAAGCAAAGTCAACCGGCAAGTAGGTAAACAAACCGATCTACGAGCACATAGAATTAATCAAAAGTCACCACAAAATAAGGCACTCTTAGGACAATAGAAAGATGTCAAGCCAAGCACCGGAAAAGTAATTAGAACCATAACCGGGAAAGTTATCCGACTTATTAAAGTCTAGATTCCCAAGGGACTAATAAGCCACGAACCTAAAGAAAAATGGGGACCAAATTTTCTATTGTCTATGAATGCAGATAAATCAAGACAAAAGTTTGGAAGAGACAGCATTGCATCCGGACAGCCGACTGTTGACGAACACATCACATTAAGAGAACAAGAATGAAGTGGCTAACATCCTCACAAAGCCACTTCTCGAGACTAAGTTTTCTTCCCTTAGAAATATTTTAGGATTGTTAGATTAAAAAAAAAAAAATTGTTAGAAAAATAAAGTTCTCCTTAAACCAAACCGTTTTTTCCAAAAAACGGCCAAACAAATATAAGCTTTTTATAACCGGTCAAACAAATATAAGCTCTTTAAAACTGGTCAAACAAATATAAGCTCTTTAAAACCGACCAAACAAATATAATCTCTTTAAAACCGGCCAAACAAATATAAACTCTTTAAAATCGGCCAAACAAATATAACTTTTTAAAAACCGGCCATCAATTACAAGTTTTGAATATTTATTCTAAATAATCAAAAAAAGAGAAATTGTTAGAAAAATTAAGTAGATTAATTTTAAACCGGCCACACATTACAATTTTTGAATATTTATTCTAAATAATCAAAAACGGAGAAATTGATAAGAAAAATTAAGTAAGTTAATTTTCAAACCGGCCACACATTACAATTTTTGAATATTTATTTTAAATAATCAAAAAGGGAGAAATTGTTAGAAAATAATTGTTATAACTTATGAAAAGTTTAATGAATAGATAAAACTAAGTTCAAATATATGTTAAACCGCTAAGTTATATCAAGTATATATTAATTGGTTTAAATATAACAAGAAGCTGTTGTAGCGTAGTGGTAAACACTTTTGCCTGTCACACAAGTGACCAGGGATCAGATCTCACTGGCTGCAAATAATATTTAAAGTTTTGCTATTTCTGGGAAACTGAGCATTCGGTTGGAAATATATATATCGTTCGGTTTGAAGTAAAAGGCTCGGTCAAGGAGTTTGGTCAACCGACTCGGAGCTCGGTCAATCGGTTCGGTTAGTAAAGTTCAGTCAATTGGCTAGGAGTTCGGTCAACCGGATCGGTCAACCGACACTTAATGTAGCATGGCCGGTCATAAATGAGTTCCGGTTTATTAAATGCTCCGATTGATTAAATGCTGTCAAGCTCCGGTTATTAAATGAGTCGCTCCAATCATAAATATGCTCCGATTATTAAATAAACTGCAAACAGCAGGTAACTGTCAGACATGCTTGTCTAAATCCAGAAGTAGCAGGTAGCTGTCAGGCATGCTTTTCTAAACCAGAAAAAGGAGAAGGCTCTGATAGCTACTGAAATCAATAGCAAATGGGCCGATAGCGATTCGGACGACTCATCATCCAGCGACGGTGATGATAAAGTTGATACATGCTTCGCGGCTGAGAAAGAATCTAAGGTATTTGATTTTTCTTCTGAAGAATTTACTAAAGAAGACTTAGTTATTGCACTCAACGACATGGTCGCTGAGTTCAAAAAATTGTCTTTTCTCATACCGACCCGGACAAAATATGAAACCGGAGAGTCAAGTGGTACCGCTGGTGAGCCAAGCGGAACTAAGACTTACGAACCGATTGGACCATCCTTAGAGAATGAGAATCTCAAGAAGATAGTTCAATCGTTAACCGAAGAAAATGAGAGAATCAAATATGTCACGGCTTCTTGGAAGAGATCTAGTGACGCGGTAAGCCAGATGTCTAATTACCAAAGACATCCCAAATGTAAATTTGGTATTGGTTATAACAAATCCGCCACTCACAATCATTCCAACGGGATGAAACTCACAAAAGACAATCTTCCTTTTATAAGATTTGTCAAGAGCTCTTCAACCGACAATGAGGCACAACGTGACTCAAAACCGGAAAAAGAAAATAAAATATGTAAGTCCAACTGACTCGAAAAAATGGCTTCATCCTGAGAGAAGCAAAGTCAACCGGCAAGTAGGTAAACAAACCGATCTACGAGCACATAGAATTAATCAAAAGTCACCACAAAATAAGGCACTCTTAGGACAATAGAAAGATGTCAAGCCAAGCACCGGAAAAGTAATTAGAACCATAACCGGGAAAGTTATCCGACTTATTAAAGTCTAGATTCCCAAGGGACTAATAAGCCACGAACCTAAAGAAAAATGGGGACCAAATTTTCTATTGTCGATGAATGCAGATAAATCAAGACAAAAGTTTGGAAGAGACAGCATTGCATCCGGACAGCCGACTGTTGACGAACACATCACATTAAGAGAACAAGAATGAAGTGGCTAACATCCTCACAAAGCCACTTCTCGAGTCTAAGTTTTCTTCCCTTAGAAATATTTTAGGATTGTTAGATTACAAAAAAAAAATTGTTAGAAAAATAAAGTTCTCCTTAAACCAAACCTTTTTTTCCAAAAAACCGGCCAAACAAATATAAGCTTTTTATAACCGGTCAAACAAATATAAGCTCTTTAAAACCGATCAAACAAATATAAGCTCTTTAAAACCGACCAAACAAATATAATCTTTTTAAAACCGGCCATCAATTACAAGTTTTGAATATTTATTCTAAATAATCAAAAAAAAAGAAATTGTTAGAAAAATTAAGTAGATTAATTTTAAACCGGACACACATTACAATTTTTGAATATTTATTATAAATAATCAAAAAGGGAGAAATTGATAAGAAAAATTAAGTAAGTTAATTTTTAAACCGGCCACACATTACGATTTTTGAATATTTATTCTAAATAATCAAAAAGGGTTAAATTATTAGAAAATAATTGTTATAACTTATGAAAAGTTTAATGAATAGATAAAACTAAGTTCAAATATATATGTTAAACCGCTAAGTTATATCAAGTATATTAATTGATTTATATATAACAAGAAGCTGTTGTAGCGTAATGGTAAACACATTTGCTTGTCACACAAGTGACTAGTGATCAAATCTCACTGGCTGCAAATAATATTTAAAGTTTTGCTATCTCAGGGAAATTGAGCATTTAAAGTTTTGCTATCTCAGGGAAATTGAGCATTCGGTTGGAAATATATATATCGTTCGGTTTGAAGTAAAAGGCTCTGGTCAAGCCGGCTCGGTCAACCGGTTCGGTCAGTAAAGTTCAGTCAACCGGCTCGGAGTTCGGTCAATTGGCACTTAATGTAGCATGGCCGGTCATAAATGAGCTCCGGTAATAAATGTTCTGGTTATCAAATGCAGCCGCTCCGGTAATAAATGCTCCGGTTATTAAATGAGCCGTTCCAGTCATAAATATGCTTCGGTCATAAATGTTCCGGTTGATTAAATGCTGTCAAGCTTCGATTATTAAATGAGCCGCTCCAGTCATAAATATGCTTCGATTATTAAATAAACTATAGGTAGCTGTCAGGCATGCTTGTCTAAATCCAGAAGCAACCTCCAAGTAGCAGGTAGCTGTCAGACAGGCTTATCCAAAATCTCTAGCAAATCTCTAAAACAGGCGGCCGACTAAGTGCATGTCTGCAATGTGTCCAAAATGCAAACCGGCTAAGTGCATGTCTGCCATGTGTCCAAATTGATCTCTCCAAAAGGAAAGGCGTGCAAGCCTATTGATCATTACCGGTTTCCAGGGGCCAATCTCCTGGAGAGAGAAAATATGACCGTTGTCATATTTTTCATATAAATAGAAGTCAAAGAAGAAATTTTGCAAAGCATAAAATTGTCAAAAACGTTTTTTCTGAAATATTCAAGAGAGAGAAAGAAACCTCACACGCGATTCTAAGTAGTTGTTTCATTTACCAAAAGTATTGTTGTAGTATTGTGTGATTTGTATTACATCAAAGAGTGAATTGGTGTAACCGGCGAGTAGCGAGTTGGCTCGACCGACATTGTAAGTGTTGTAACTTTGAAAGTAAGTGGAGATCATTCTCATAACCTGAGAAGAATGGGTGACGTAGGAGGGTTTACTCCGAACATCCATAAAAAATCTTGTCTCGTGTCTTTTACTCATTTCCTGCTTATTCACTCTAAAACCGAAATACTTTAACCGAAATATAATCATACTCCCATAATCAAAACCGGTCTATACATACTCCTTAAACCGACTCTTCATAAACCTCATTCAAGTCGTGTGTGTTGCTTCAGACTGAAATAGACATTTCCGCCCTTGAACCCGGTTCAAGAGTCTGTGACAATTTGTGCAGTGTTAAGAACGGTTTTAGTCTTTAACCGGACTATCACCAAATTGTGTGTTGTTGTAAGCGGCTACCCTTCCAAAACCGGAACAACCCCGGTCCTCCAAGGGCGTCCCCGATCCTAACATATTATTTATCTCGATCTTCATTGGAAATATTAGGTTGCCATGATTACATAAAATCGCTACGCAAATGTTAAATTAAATTATTACTAAATACACTAAATACGTACCTAATAATGAAATCGATGCACGTACTTATAATATTCTTCAACTTCGCGACAATTTTTTAAGATGTACCAATGAGCACGCTCACGATCACCGGGTTGGTATGTGTAGGATGTGCCATTAGATAAGTCTTCCATAGAGAGAAATATGGAGAATGTGGTACTAGTCTGTATTGAGGCATCTCGTGACACTTGATCCTCCAAATATCGGGCACACATGCTCATACTCTCATTCACAAGGTAACTCCCGCTAATCGAACCTTCAAGAAAGTTTCTGTTCCTAAGGTATTTCTTCAGTGTGCTCATATATTTTTCAAATGGATACATTCATCGATACTGGACAGACCCTCCAAGACAAGCCTCAAAAGCTAAATGAACTGGCAAGTGCACCATTATATCAAAAAAATAAGGTGGAAAGATCTTCTCCAATTTACAAAGTGTTAATACAATGTCGTCATGTAGTTTTTCCAATTGCTCGCGTTGTAAACTTTTTTGGCAAAACAACCGAAAAAACCTTGACAAATTCACCATATCATCTTACATATCATCGGGAAGTAGGCCACATGTAGCTAGTGGAATGATATATTGTAATAAAATGTGACAATCGCGAGTCTTCAATCCTAGAATTTTTTTCTCCTCCATGTTTGCACACGCCCCAATATTTGAACAAAAACCTTCTGGCATTTTAATATCTTTCAAAAACTGACATAATCGTTTCTTGTGTTCTGATGACAATGCATAGGGGCTGCCGGACACCGAAGAACACCATCAACTTCAACGGGATGTAAGGAATGTTTTATGTTCAATATGACCAAATATTTCCTCGCCTTAATCCCATCCTTGGTATTTTTTCTTTGAAATTCATTAATGTTCCCAACAAACTATCACATATATTCTTCTCAATATGCATTAAATTCAAGTTATGTCTCAACATCAATGATTTCCAGTAAGGCAATTGGAAAAATATACTAAATTTGTTCTAGTTATCACCCCGAGATTCATGAATAAATTTTGTTTTCTTGGGCAAATACTTTGTCAAACAAATTTCCTTTATATCTCTTGCTTGCAATTGCATTTCAGAATTCGATAGTAAACCAGGAGGCACTCTAAGCTCAGTACGCCCTTCAAACGTATTCGTCTCTTTGCGCTAATGATTAGCCAGAAGGAAGCGCCGATGACTTATGTAACCCTCTTTCTGACAATTTTTTAACCTCAATGATGCAATAATCTGATTACAAGGCGGACATGCAAATTTTCCCTATGTACTCCATCTAGACAAATTTGCATATGCTAGGAAATCATTAATAGTCCACATAATAGCTGCCCTCAAGTTAAAATATTGTGATCTTCTAGCATCGTATGTCTTCACATCGGTATGCCACAATTTTTTCAACTCTTCAATAAGTGGCTCAAGAAAAACGTCAATGCAATCTCCAGGACTTTTTGGTCAAGGAATTAACATTGATAGAAGAAAATTGCTTTTGTCCATACATGTGGTGGGAGAGATGTTGTAAGTGATGAAAATAACTGGCCAAATACTGTATGATGTTTTTCCCGTTAGCAAAGGGTTGAAAACCATCACTTGCCAAACCAAGTCCCACATTTCGAGGTTCTACTAAGAAATCTGGGTACAAGTTATCAAAGATCTTCCATGTCATTGAATTAGCAAGATGCCTCAACACTTCATCTTCGGGATTGCTATCTTTATGCCAAGTCATTGGTGGAGGAGTTTTGGAACACATGTATAATCTTTACAACCTCGACTTTAATGGAAAATACCACAACACCTTATTGGGTATATACTTGTCATTCACCTTTGTTCGAATTGCACTACTAGATTTATTGATATTTCATCTAGAAAGCCCACAGACTTTACATTTATGCAAATCTTTATCCTCTTTACGAAAAAACATTCAATCATTCTTACACGCATCAATTTTTCCGTACAATAAACCCATGTCTGTAATGAATTTCTTGCACTCATAATACGAATTTGGTAATTGATTATGAACTTGTAGTATTTTCTACTTCAATAAACTCAACAACAAATCAAATGACGTGTTTGTGCACTTACATACATTCTTCATGTGAAGAAGCTTAAGAAGAGATGGGGCTTTGGAAATGCGAGAACCTTCATACAAATGTAGTTTCGAATCGCCCAACAGTTTTAAAATGTCTTAGCATCATCAAGGAGATGCTCATTTTCACTCGGATGTTCATTATCATTGTTGATATTAGGGTACAAATCAACAATAATATCTTCCATTGAGTGATCCTCACAAACGTCAACATGTTCGTCTTCCATGATATTACTCTCGTTATTTGGTGGTACATTAATCGGTTCGTCTCCAAGTTCATCATCTGATTCATCTTCATCCACATTCTCACTAACATCAATTACATTTTGACGTTCAATTCTATTTTCACCGTTAAAATATCAAAAATCATAATTTTGTCTTATGCCGAATATACTCGATTTGCACACTTTACACAAGAACATGCAATCGATGATCTACCCATAGACCTTACAACAAATTCTATTAATTTGTCAATCTCTCAATATATTTTAGATCAGTACGAAGTATGGTCATCCATGTTTTGTCAATGACTTCCATTAGGACTAGACAAAATATTAATATGTCAAATAAAGTATATTATTTCCAAATTATTCATAAACCTAACTAGTCCAATAATTTAACATATAATTCAATAAACTATCATAACCTAATAAACATATACAATCCAATAATCCAATAATCCAATAATTCAATAATCTAACCTAACATTCAATAAACCAACAATAATATAATCTAACATAACATTCAATAAACTAACAATCCAATAATATAATCTAACCTAACATTCAATAAACCAACAATCCAATAATCTAACATAACATTCAATAAACTAACAATCCAATAATATAACATTCAAATAATCTAACTTAATCTAACATCAAATAAACCAACAATCCAATAATTTAACCTAACATCAAATAATCTAACAATCTAACTAATCAAACCTAACATTCAATAATCTAACAATAATCTAACCAAACATACAAATAATCCATTAACCTAACATCAATAATCTAACAATGCAATAATCTAACAATCTAACATTGATTTTAAATAAGAACTAACCTAGATTTGAAAGGGAAGCGACGACAGACAATCAATGGCAGTAGAGGCAAGGGAAATTTCAAACGACGGCGAAAACTTGAAATTTCTACGGAGATTGAAAAAGAAATAAGATTATTGGAAAGAGATTGAAAAAAAACCTGATTGCAGATTGAAAGAGATTAAAAAAGAAAAATGAACTAAGCTAATTATAGAGAAACCATCGGCGAAGAGCGGCTTCAATCGACGATGGCTTGAACAAGCAGCGGAGAGCAAAGATGATCGTCTTCTACAACCGATGACGGATTGAACAGGCGGAGGAGAAGAGAACGGGAGCGTAGAGAAGAGAAGAAAGAAGGAAAAGGGAAGAAAACTACGCTCTCGGGTTTTATTAGGGTATTAATAACGGTTTTAGAAAACCGTTATAAATGTTAAATCTCTATTAGTAACAGTTATTCCCAAAATCGTTACTGATACCTCTTATGAAGATGAAACATCAGACTTCGTATCAATAACGGTTTTGGGAATAACCGTTACCAATACTAGTATCAGTAACGGTTTGAAGGGAAATTGTTACTGATACGCCTTGTGTAAAATTAAAAGTGAAGGTCTATCAGTAAAGGTTTTGGGAATAACTGTTACTGATACCTTTTATGAAGATAAAACGTCAGACTTCGTATCAGTAATGGTTTTGGGAATAACCGTTACCAATAATAGTATCAGTAATGGTTTGAAGGGAAACCATTACTGATACGCCTTGTGTAAAATTAAAAGTGAAGGCATATCAGTAACGGTTTTTGGAATAACCGTTACTGATACATTTTATAAAATGAAACGTCAGACTTCGTATCAGTTACGGTTTTGGGAATAACCGTTACCAATACCAGTATCAGTAACGGTTTGAAAGGAAACCGTTACTGATACGCCTTGTGTAAAATTAAAAGTGAAAGCATATTAGTAACAGTTTTGGGAATAAACGTTACTAATACCCTTAAATCGAAAAAATAAATTAAAAACATTAGTATATGTAACGATTATTCCTTGTACCCGTTACTGAAGATTTATATTAGTAACTGTTTTATATAGCCGTTATTGATATCTTAAAATAGTAACGGATATGTTAAACTGTTGTTGATAAAAAATATCAGTAAGGGCGCTATAGCGCCGTTACTAAACTTTGTTACCGAAGCCTCTTTTTCCACTAGTGTTCGAATTCCTCTAAAAAAGTAATTATTATATATGAGTGCGCGAATATTAGTAGAAGAAGTGGAAGCAAGAATGTTGGTTTGAGAACGCAAACATTGGTGAGAAAACCTAAGAGTTTTCTATGGAGAAAATGTCGGCTTGATTAACAAAAACATTGGTGAGAAAACCTAAGTTGTTTGAGGGGATAATGCGATGGTGGTATATGTGGTTATAAATATGAATAAGTGTTTGAGATGATAGTGTGCTGATGGTATATGTGAGTACAAATTTGAATAAATTATATGTGTTTGAGGGGATAATATAATAGTGTTATATGTGGATATAAATTTGAATAAATTATGTGTTGGAGAGGATAGTGTGATGGTTGATATGTGGCTTAAAATTTGAATGAATTATATATGTATGAAGAGATATTGTGATAACAGTGGTACATGTGAGGGGAATTTTTGAATGAACTATACGTGTTTGAATAAATATTGTGATGGTGGTATATGTGAGGGCAAATTTGAATGAATTATATGTGTTTGAAGGGATAATATGATGGTGGTATATATAAGTTCAAATTTGAATTAACTATATATGTTTTAGTGATGTTTCCATTTTATTAAAACATTTGTGTGAAAATCTAAGGGTTCGTACACAAAGATTGATTTAGGGCCTAACTTTGGTTGGATGAAGTTGAAGCGAAAATGTCGTTTTGAGTGATGCAAAAATTAGTGATAAAACCTAAAGGTTCATTCATGGAGGGAATGTCGTCTCGAGTAACAAATACATTGGTGATAAAAACCCAAGGGTTCATACACGGAGGAAATGTCAACTTGAGTAAAACAAATATTAATGAAATAACTTAAAGGTTTGTCCACGGAGGTTGATTTAAGGCCTAAGATCACGTCGAATGGTGTAATCAATTGTTAAAAATGTCGGATTAAGTAAGGCAAACATTGGTGAGAAAATATAAGAGTTCGCTAACAAAGGGTGATTTAGGGTCTAAGATCATGCCAAAAGGTATAATCGAATGTTAAGATACACATTGACGACCGTAAAGTTCTTTCATTAAGGCTTAATAATGCATATCATTCAAAGATAATTTAGATAATATATATATGGGTGTAATAGATTTTAATAATACATTTTTTTTTTCTTTTTAGTATTAAAATTATTATATATATATATATATAAATTTATAAAATATAATAAATATTTTTTATTTATTTATAACATTCTTATATATATATATATATTATATAAATAAAAAAAAATAAAAAATATATTTAACTAAATATGTTAAATTTTAAAAGTGATGGAAAAATTCTTTTTTATTTATTTATTATTATAAAAAAATAAAACATTATATATTTAAAATAATATTTTAGAATTGATGAAAAATTTAAAAAGAATAATATATATATATATATATATATATATATAAAATTTATTATTAATTAAAAAGATTGTAATAAAAGAAATAAAAAAATATTTGTTAAAAATAAAAATAAAAAACTATAAAATAAATTAATAAAAATATTTAAATTAAAAATATATTTAACTAAAAATGTTAAGTTTTAAATTTATTGAGAAATATATTTGATATTATTTATTATTATAAAAAATAAATTAAGTCACTTGAAAAAATCATTTTTGTATTAACATTTTTTTTATTTAATTATATATATATATATATATTAAATTTAAATAGTTTTTAATATTTGTTCAATTATATATCATAAAAATTTATTGTTATAAAAAAACAAATTAAGATAGTGTAATAACAATATTTTTATTTGTACATATTTTTTATTTAATTTTTTTTTTATTTTAATTTTTTTAATATTTGTTCAATTATCTATTATAATAATTTATTATTATAAAAAACAAAGACATTATATATAACAATCTTATTGCCATATTTGTTTTAATTATATATATATATATATATATATATATATATATAGAGAGGAATGATAAACTCAACGAAAGATTCAATGAAAGATTCAACGAAAGCAGGTCAACGAATCCGACGTGGTTTGTCAGGTTGTCTCCACGTTTCGAAAGCGCTCATTTTGGGAAAAATTTTTGGGGTCCCGAAATGATCGTTTCGGGAAATTATGAAACCGTTTCGGGATCTGAAATAAGCGTTTCGGGACATTTTGAAAAATTTCTGTCTTCTACTCACATGTTATGCCACGTTGATTCGTGGACTTACTTTCGTTGAATCTTTCGTTGAGTTTATCATTTTTCATATATATATATGAATGAATATATATTAATTTTAAATATTTTTTATATTTATTATCTATCATATTAATTCATTTATTTTTAAATAAACAATTATATATATATATTTATGATAAATATTAATTCTTACTAAATTTAGTTATTAAATAATAAAAATTATTTGATGATTTTTTAATATTTTATTTTTCGAATAAGTATATAATAATGAGGAATATTAGACTCGGGTAGAATATTGTCAATTTATATTATTACGCATGCATTATATTTTTCTTTTAGATATATTTCAAACTTTATATACTCGATGAATTTAAAAATATATGTAAACATAAAATTTAGATTTAATGTGCTGGTAGAATATGGCAATGATTCCTTTCTATTCACGGCAATTTATGCCGGATGCATTGATAAGGAATTTTTTGAGAGAGCTGGAGGCTTCCAGTATTACAGTTCCCTGGCTGCTCTGCTAGCTGGGGACTTTAATGCTATTTTGTCGCCCAACGAAAGGGTGCTCAGCTAATCTCAATTACATCGACCTGAACCCTCTGGTCGAGCTCAATTACATCGTCATAATATCAATGAGTTTACCGACCACCACTAACGATTTTTCAGAAAAATAAATCTTTCATATTATCGTAATAATAACGTTGTGAGTAAACATATCAATCGACCGTGGTAACTGGACGTCATAAGGTTCATTTCGAGTCAAATAATCAACCAATAAATAATCGAGATAGGGACACTTCGACTCAATTCAATCAAACTCGAGATTTCTAACCAAACATCTCAACAACCAACAATTGACTCAGGCATCCTAAATGCCAATCATGTTTTAAAATAGGTTTTAAATTGTAGTTACTCTTTAGCAATAAAAAACAAGTTACGTGTTGTCTCTACCTTTTTGCAACACATTATTTATGTGGCGAATAACCATAATGTTAAATTTTTCATAAATTTATGTCAATATTGATCCGCATAGACAGATGGAGCTTAGGGTTGTGGGGGCTTAATCCCACCCCTAAACCAATCCATAATATTTTTTTTATATACATATATAAACAATGTTTTTGTGACGCATTGTTCGTGAGAAAGAAATAGATGTGAGACATATATGTAAATTAATATTTTGATTAGACATAGTTTGATTATGATTATTTAGATTTTATTTATTTTTTAGGGTTTGTTTGCTAATATTAATTTAATGTTTTATAATTTATGTGATTTTTATTTTTATTTTTTAAGTTTATTTATTTTTTTAGATTCAAATAATATTTTATAATAAATAATTATTATTTAAAAATAATTAACATTAAGGGAGCATATTTCAATCATTTAAAATCATTATTATTATTATTATTATTATTATTAGTTATCTAGGTGTAGTTTGATCAATTTTATAAATCATATATAATGATTCTTTCACTATAAATATTATTTTTTTTATTTTGTTAGAGTTTGCATCAAATATTTTCTTTATTTTTTCAAGTCCAGCTTAAACCTAATGGTGACATGTATGAATTCTATTTGAATTTAATACAAACATATATAAAAAAAATCCTACTTCAATAAAACAAAATAAATAATGTACTTTTTAAAAAATTATTTTGTTAACTTTTATTTTATTAATTTATATTTAGTAACACATGTTTTACTATAATCATATCCATTGAACAACAATATCTTGTTGATGATGTAGAAGAACATAAACACACAAAAAAAACTATATATTGTGAATTATTTGATTTGTGTGTTTTTTTTTGTTGAATGTTCTATATATTTTATTTATCAGAAATTGGAGTTTAAGAAAATATCCTCTGATGACTACTTTTTGAGAAACGATGAATTTGCGACTCGGCTGAAAGAGGAGAAATACATATTTTTTTCGGATCTTTCATGTGAAAGGGCGTGCAAACTATTTTTGAAGTTTGTCAAGGACTGGAACACAGAGGCTTGAGCCCAATTTTAGAGGGTATCGCAGTTGGACCTAGGTTAGCACATAATTGAAAAATTAAACAGTAAATGAATCTATATTTCTCCTTTATATTTTCTTGTAGTGTAGCAACAATAATATTATTACTATAATAGCTTATGTCAACTTTATGAATTATTGAGGGATAGAGGAATTAGAACTTGTTCTTACAAATTGATGGGATCTTTAATTTAGTAATTCTTGTTAAAGTTCTTCAAACTTATTATTCTTATAAGAGATCAGATATTACATTTCTCTTTAGTTAAACTTGTGAATATTCATGTCATGACTTAGGTTTATAATAATAATAATATATATATATATATATATATGCTATATATATAAAAAATAATGAAATACTTTATTCATATTCATGTTAACTTTATTCAAATTTATTATCCCAACAACATATTATATATTCTCTCATATTATATATTTAGTTTCCTTTGTCACTAGGGAATGGGAAAGGGAATGGAGGGAAAGGACTTTGCAGTAGCATGAAAAATTCCAACATTTTCCATCCAATGGTAATAGCATTTCTCCATCATTCACACAAGCTAGAAGGCATGAGTCCCTGCTAATACACATCCTTTTGAAATTTATGTATTTTACCCATATGAAAGAATCATCATACTCATCTATCGCTGCAAAGAAATTTCAAACTATAATTCATCATACCATGTTAAAAAACAAAATCAATGATAAAGAGATTGAAGATCGAAAATAGTTACCAGCAAAACATATGTGGAGGAGAAAGAAAACACCCAACAACAAGGACATCTCTTTTCCCATTCTTAATTTATTTGTTGTTTTTTTGAAAGACGACGTAGCGATTAATTTATTTGATATTGATAGCTATTTGTTTACTTATGTCATCAAAGATGGAGCACAATGACCTCTTTAATTTATAGTAATATGAGGGTTTTTAGTTATTATTGGGTAGTAGGGGGACAAAATGGAGTGGCATAAGATGATCTTAACCGATCTCAAGAATTTTTTACTTTCTTTAAAATAATAAAAAGGCTGACCTTTCTTTTCTTTTTAAATTTTAGGAATCTAAGTCGTAATCTAATTTTAATTTAAGTTTTTTTTAGGGATAGAACACGGAAACTTTCGTCTTTTAATATGGTTGTACTCTTTTAATATTATAGAGTTCTCATCCATTATTATTGCATATTTGAATTATCTCTAAGTTCTTTTTTTCAATATAGAAGAGAAGAGAAGAGAAGAGAAGAGAAGAGAAGAGAAGAGAAGAGAAGAGAAGAGAAGAGAAGAGAAGAGAAGAGAAGAGGATGGGAGCTCAACCATTTATTGTTTCAACATGAGCTTGTTTTATGATGGGTTACTTGAGATTTAAAATTTAAGTTTTACTTGAATGTATTATTATAATGTATTTTTTAAATGTCAATATTATATAATATTAATGCGAGTAGTTTAACGTAACGATAAAAATAATATAAAAACATAAGTGTTTACATTGTCATTAAAGACACTTGAAATAAAATAAGATTAATCATTTCGAGATTAATAATAACGTAAAATTTAGAGTTAATGAGATCAGAAATCCTCACAATATCAATAAGTTCACCAACAACCTTTATCAATTTTCAGAAAAGATCTTTCATATTATCGTAATAATAAAGTTGTGAGTAAACATATCGATTGACCGCGGTCACTAGACGTCATACAGTTCATTTTGAGTCAAATAAATAATCTGGATAGGGACACATCAACTCAATCAACCCGAGCTCGAGATTTCTATCCAAACATATCTACAACCAATTATTGACTCATGCGTATGGGTGTTCAACCGGCCGGTTAACCGATTAAACGGTTCCGGTTAAGACCGGTTTTGTCTTTTATTTTACAAAACGGTTAACCGACAATTAATGATCCCGGTTTTACCGGTTCCAGTTTTACCGGTTTTGGTCGGTTCTGGTCGATTAACTGGGTTTAACCAAAAACCGATAATTCAATTTTTTAATTTAAATAATAAATTTATGAAATATATTTTTTTAAAATTATTATTTGTACTTTCCTATTATACTATTTTATATCATTTCCTGTCTATATTATAATACATTATATTATTATTATAATATAATATATTATTATAATATATTTTATTGATATATTTATGAATATATTATAATATATAATTTTATTTTAACAATATAATATATTTTAGAGTTATTTTTATTAGCTTTTTATATGTTACTCGATAAAATTCAAATTCATTATAATATATTTATTATTTGTAAAATAACTAATACAAATTATAAAATATAAAAATATATAATTAACTTATTACCAGTTTACCGGTTAAACCGTTAGAAAAATATGTAAACCGAAAACCAAACTGTTTAACTGGTAAAAAAACGTTTGACCGGTCAAATAAACTATTAAAATGAAACTGGTTAACTATCGGTTTGGTTGGATTACCGGTTTTCCGGTTTTTCTGCATAGCTCATGCATCCTAAATGTCAATTATGTTTCAATTAGGTTTCAAATTGCAGTCACTCTTTAGTAATACAAAAATAAGTGAGGTGTTGTCTCCTCATTGGTTGGAGCTAGGATTGGTTGGAGCTAGGGTGTGGGTGCTTAAGCACACACTAGCTCATTCATAATATTTTTCATATACATGTATAACAATGATTGAGATTTTCGGCATTGTTTGAGAGAATGAAAGAAAGAAAGAGACCTTAACATACATATTTGTTAATTAATATTTTTTTATCACAATTTAATTATGATTAGGAGGATTTTAGTATTATTATTTTAGTGTTTTTATCATTTACTATGTAAATTCCTACGCGACACACACGGATAAAAATAAAACAAAATAAATTAAAAAATTATAATAATATGTATTTAATGTTTAAAATTCTTAATAAATCACGAATAATATATTAAAATAAAAAATAAAACGCTCTCATTCCACATTTTATTCACTTCGGTAAAACAACTTATTTTCTCACATATTTCTTCACATATTTTTTTGCCGAATGAATCTCTAATTTTGTGACTTTATATTTTCAATTTATAAATCAAATATTTGATTCATATATTTTAATATTTAGCATTGTGACCTCACAATTTGGTCAATCAAATATTTGATTCATATTTGTTTAATCACTGTCAATTGATACCGGCTTATTATCTCTCGGCAAACCACATCTCAATCATACTTGATTAAAGGGTTGTACTTGTTTTGTTAGGTTGCAAGTTCGAAACATACATATAGCATTTTTATTTATTTTTAACCGTTTTAAGTTTATGGGCGGGTCAACCCACAATCCGACCCAAGTATCCATTTACTATCACATATATATCCAAATTAACCACAGCTCTCGACCCGGCAATCCGGAAAATTTAAAAATTAACCATCATTATATATATAGATTAGTTAGTTAAAAATTTGAACTTATATTTTTAAAATGTCCCGCGTTCATCAAATTTGGTGTTGAATTTAAAATATAAAGTGTTGTTAGCCTAGTTGGTTAAAGAGTTGTACTTCTTTTGTTAGGTTGCAAGTTCAAAACATACATATAACATTTTTAATTATTTTTTAATTGTTTTAGGTTTATGGACGGGTCAACCCACAATCCGACCCAAGTATCCATTTACTCTCACATATATATCCAAATTAATCACATATCTTGACCCAGTAATCCAGACACTTTAAAAATTAAGCATCATCATATATATAGACCACTCTCAATTGATATCGACTTATTATCCCTCGACAAACCACATCTCAATCACACTTGGTTAAAGAGTTGAAGTTATTTTGTTAGGCTGCAAGTTAGAAACATACATATAACATTTTTAATAATTATTCTTAACCGTTTTAAATTTATGGACGGGTCAACCCACAATCCGACCCAAGTATCCATTTACTATCACATATATATCCAAATTAACCACAACTCTCGACCCGGCAATCCGAACACTTTAAAAAATTAAGCATCATTATATATATAGATTAGTTAGTTAAAAAGTTGAACTTATATTATTAAAATATTCCGCGTTCATCAAATTTTGTGTTGAATTTAAAATATAATGTGTTATTAGCTTAGATGGTTAAAGGGTTGTACTTGTTTTGTTAGGTTGCAAGTTTGAAACATACATATATCATTTTTAATTATTTTTAACCGTTTTAAGTTTATGGGCGGGTCAACCCACAATCCGACCCAAGTATCCATTTACTCTCATATATCCAAATTAACCACAACTCTCGACCTATCAATTCAGACACTTTAAAAATTAAGCATCATTATATATATATAGATATGCATTTTTTATTTGTCAAGTTTATATATTATTATTATTATTATTTATCTCGGGTCTAGTGTGATTAATTTTGTAAAATCATATCTTAGTGATTTTATCTATTTATATATTATTATTTTTTTCCAATTTTGTAGAGTTTGTCTCAAATATTTTCATTTTTTTTCAAGTCCAACTTCATGATGACATGTATGAATTCATATATATATATATATATATATATATAAATAAAAGAAACTATTCTTCAATAAAACAGAATAAATAATCTATTTTTTATTTTAATGATTTTGTGCTAATCAATTGTTAATTTATTAATATATACTCAATGACAAATGTTTTTGCTATAATCTAATCTCTGTTGCATTTTTTTAGCCATAATTGTTAAATATGTTGTTGTTGATGCTAGAAGAACATAAACACAAAAAAAACTATATATTATGTTTATTTGCTTTGTGTATATTTATCAGAAACTGGAGTTAAGGAAATTTTCTTTGATGATTACCTCAAGAGAAATAATGAATTTGCGAGCTGAGAGGGGAGACACTAGTATAATAAAGTGCAATTGCGACAACATTTACTGTTGCTATTGGTTTGATTACTGTCACTAAAAGGACATGTGCATGTCTCAAGTTCTAATTGAACAATTTGCAAGTTTCCTAGGTACTTTAACTCGTTCATGTGATTGTGACAAAAAGATTAAATTGTTTTTTATTTAAATTGCAACTATAATATTAACCATGAGATACTACTAAAAACTGGAATCTCAACATTAACATGTCATACAACAAGCCATACAACTGAAGACTATCACTATATTAACCTTAAGAGACAAAGCGAATTTGTCTGAAATCAGTTAAAAAGTTTTGGAAGCCAGCTCAATGAAATGATAGAAATATGAAGTTAGAAACAAATGAAAGATACATTACCTTCTACAATAGCTCTTTCCTCTTGATGATGATGATAACTGTATCATTTCACTGTCCATAACTACAAGACAATAACACAAATTTGTAAATATGAACCTTCATTATCCAGTTTCTTAATAAACCAGCCACCAATCAATAACCCCATTGATTTTCAGAAATCCATGTTTGAAACTTGCAATTACACAAAATAACTAAAATAAAAACGAGAAGTGCCTATAACTAGTAATAAACATGATTTAAAAATTGTTAGTAGTAAATTAGATAATTGTCTATGGTCTATAAGAGGTAACATCAAACTAGTAGAAGATTGAAAAATGAAATTATGTAGACTTAGAGTAAAAAAACAGAAGCATTAAATATAAAAAAATAAAGCCACAATCGAGTAACTAATAATTCATATCTCAAAATCTTTTAGTTACTTCTTGTCGTTGAATGAGATCCTTCGTCAATATAGTTCTCGGTGAACCAACCCCTTCATTATTGACATTAAAATTAAAAAATATGATTACTATTTATTACATTGAGTTATAAAATTAACCTTGACTTCTTTTGCACGTTCTTAGAAGATGACGCATTCAACTGCACATTAAGTTGAATGTTGTTGTTCTTTAGCAACTCCTTTATAGTTTTAACTTCAGCTTCCAAGATCTCAACTTTTGATTGCAGCAAATCATTATTTAGATTCATCTGTTTTTTGGTTAGAAGAGGTCCTCTTAGATTTTTCGGCTTTACTCCACCTCCATAACCAAATACATGATTATACTTTTGAGTTCCAAAACATATCTCCACAACTTGGAAAGAAGATAGATGAGGTTCTTGATGAGTCACTTCACAAATCTCATCCTAAACCAAGAAGATACAATGTTACTTACAAATTATCTTTAGTTTGACATAAATTTTTGAAATCACATAATTATGCATAAAAAGCTTGCCTAAGATAAAATAAACACTCAATAATTTGGTCTTCTACATGCATTGTGACTAGAAATATTTAAAGTATCATATATAGACTTACATATTTTCTCAATTCGTCAAGATCAACAATATCATTTCCTTTTTTCCGAGTTTCAAAAAATAATGATCTAATATCAGGTGAATTGCCATCTTTTCCACCCTGTACATAATAATGATATGTATAAGATGAAAATCAATTATAAAGGAAAAAATTGCACTTGTCATCCATCTTACCATTTCATAAGCAATTTGCCTAAAAGGTTTACTTCCTGTACGATGAGGCATCGTTGCAATTGTTTTATCTTGGTTATTTTCAATTATTAATGATAGTCTTAGTTGACATTAATCAAGAATCCTTAGTTAATAATGAATCAAATTTAATAATTGTTTAATAAGTCAAGTCACATAAAAAAAATAATAGCTAGCCAATATGTTAAAGAGAAGGAGAAGATGACCAAAAGTTAGATAATAAGAGTTACAAAAATACATACTGGATGTGTGCAGGGTAATATCAATTCCAATATTCCTTTGAGTAAAATATAATACCAATGAGACTTTGAAACTTGAGTTTAGTTCCAACAGTCAATTGCAGCTTGTGGATATGCAAAACAAAAACATTGAGATAAGTTTTTTAGATAACACAACTAATTGTATTAATCACAACTCAACATTAGCTATAATAGAGAAATAAATGAATTTAGTAGGTTTGTTACAAATTAATAACTATTAGTCTAGAATTTCAACAACTAAATTCAATTCACTAGTCTAGATTATATCAATAAATTATATTTCCAATAATAAAATTACAGTATCAAATTTCTATAAATAAATTTAAAATAAGAACTTTAACAATTTAAATTTTTTACTATAAATAAATGATATTTATATATACAGAAGGAAGGGTTACTATTAAGTATATATTATTAATTAGTATAATTGAACCTAAATTATAAATAAAAAAGTTAATGATAACATCAATGGTTTGAATGCAACTGTAAATGTACCAGCGATTAAAAATTCATATCAAAATTATTAACAATTATATATAAAGAATGTAATTACTGTTTCGAAATTAAGCACAACAAAAATAACAGAATTACTATCAAATAAAGTTCATTTTTAGTTATTCTAAGTTTGGATTTTAAAAGCCTCCAAATTTAATCTGAAAGATAATACAATAATATATTATGTTAATTAAGAAAATATATCTTTTGTACATAATCATTTTGTCTATCAAAAACAACTTTAAATAAGAAAATACCAGCTACAGAGACAATAAATCATAATTCTAAACCCTCTCTATATTATATTAAAGCTATAATTATTGTGCTAACCATATGATGATGATAGGTAAATTGAGAATTTAGTCAAGGGTACAACACATACAAGTAAAAAGACACCAACTAAATAACATCTTCAAATAAGTATTCAAATTGAACAAACTTTGTTTCTTACCAAGACCCTAATGAAATCAAGTCTACCAGTACTAACAAGTGTAATTGAACTAACTGAAAGACAAATATGATTGAGTAAAGACTGTTTATACCAAAACCCTATATATACCCAGCTTTATACTCTATCAAGTTCAAAATTTATCATTATTGTTAATAAAGAAGCCAATGTTCAATATATAAGAAACAAGCCATAGAAGTACAGGTGTAGGGTTTGATGATAAATAATTTCAGATATTCTTCTTCCTTTCAATTCAATTCATTTCTTCTATCTGAATCTTTCATCTCTCTGTCTTACTCTCTTAGTAATGATAGCTAAGAGTGTTTACTGATTTCTACCATTCACAAATGGAACAAGATGAATCAATTTTCTGTAAATCCAAAACTTTAAATCAAACCTGAATTTCCAAACCCATAAAGGCATCCTTAACAGAAGACAAGAAATAGTTCGTATTAACATCCGAAAATCGATTAGATAAACCAATTATGTTCCCACGAAAGAAAAAATCATTAAGCAAACACATATGTCGAATAGAGAATCAGAAACAACAAATCAATTTAGTCATTCATAATATCACCCACTTATATTATTAAATTTGGTGAAATCTAAATGACATATTCAAACCTATAATGATCTTTAGCTCATAGTATATATCTACTAATTGATTTTAATTTTACAGTTTATTCAATAATCAACCATAAATGAATAAATGTATTTTACTAAACAATAAATCCAAAATATGGTTAGGTTCACCAATTTTAGGGAAAATAGAAAAATTTAACTTCCCACATACTTTTACTTCTGGATATGATAAATAAGAATTTAGCTGTGATTTGTATTAATTATTTAAGTTGTCATTAGTTTAAAATAGTTTTTGAATAAGACAAAGAAGAACACTTTGTGGACATTTTGTCAAACACCTTGTGGATATTTTGTCAAACACCTTATAGACATTTTGTCAAAAACTTTGTGAACATATAATTGAAAAATATGAATAATCAACCATGGTAGAAACTGAAGAATATGAATAATCAAAATAGTATAAAGCAAACAAAATAACAAAATAAACAGGATGGACTTTATTTTTGTATGACCAAGAAGATAGAAGAATAACAAACCTAATTATCATACCTTCGAAGTGATCTCTTCATAATAATGTAGAAGTATTTGCTGAAAAAGAAACTATTCTAATAGAACGATCTCAACAGAACAGAATGTTGTCAGCTCCGACTACATCTTCTAACCTTCAACGTTTAATCAACAAACTGAACGAGAATCAAGAGATCGCACAAGTAAAAATCGACGATCGTTCAACGATAGATAGAGAATCAAGGAGATCGCACTCTTTTTTTTAACGCTTTGGAATTTATGTCCGTCCTTCCTTCAATAACTCTAGATCGATTCGATAAAGAACAACAACTGATTTGTATCCTCTAAAACGGCTGAAGTTTTTATTCTTAAGGAAGATCAAATAACCCCTAAATTTATATGTAAACATAAAATAAATCTGTATGATTTACACAATGCAAATTTCATCTTATGTTTAATTAAGAATTATTGAAATTAAAATAATAAAAAAAACAATTTCTCACTTCTCTAAAGTATATTTTTCCAATTGATTGAATAATAAATAATTAATTACTCGATGAAGGGATTATCCATTTATGCAATAGGATATTTTAATAAAATTAAAAAAAATAAAAATAAAATAAAGGTATTTTGATTAATAAATTTAATAATTGAATAATTATACATAAAATGTGATAGGGATGTTTTAATAAAAGTAAAAAAAATTATAAAATTTGGCCACAGGATATAATAAATGTGGCTATTGATACATGGTTAATGTAACTATTATTATTTGTTTACCAATAGAGACAGTAAAACAATACTGCTGAAAAATTTCGTCGCTATTGATTCATTTTTTTACTAGTGAGAAAGACATATTCATCTCGGATCTTTCCTTTAAAAAGGCGTGTAAACTATTTTTGAAGTTTGTTAAGGACGGAAAAAAATAGATTGCTGGAGTCCAGATTTTAAGCTATAAGTGGAAAATGAAACAGTAAACAAATCTATCTTTCTTGTTAATATTTCCTTACAATAGTAGTATTAACTATAATAGCTTATGTCAACTTTATGAATTGTTGAGGGATAAAAGAAGTAGAACTTGTTTTTACAAATTGATGGGATCATTAATTAATTAATTAATGGTTACTTCTTATTCTTAAAGTGCTCCTCTTATAGTTCTCCAAAACTATAAGAGCAGAAATTTAAGAAGTAACTATTAATTACAAGGGGATCGGTTAGACCTATGTCAGCACATAATTGAAAATTTAAACAGTAAACGAATCTCTGTCTCGTTAATATTTCCTTGCAATAGTAGTATTAACTATAATAGCTTATGTAACCTTTATGAATTGTTGAAGGACGGATAAAGTTCTCCTCTTATAGTTCTCCAAAACTACTTTTCTTATAAGAGGTCAGAGATAAGTTGTTACACCTCTTTTAACAGGTATGAATTCATTTGGCAATCAATAAAAAAACATATATAAAAAAGCCTTTCAATAAAACAAAATATTATTTATACTTTTTCTTTTAATTATTATTTTTATTAATTCATAAAATAACAAATATTTTGCAATAATCATATCTCAAATGTTGGGATGCAGTCACGTCCATCACTTTTTTGGTTTGACAAATTTTTACTTATTTTCTAGCTGATTAATTGAATTTAAAAGATTTTTATGATATTTAATTGTATAAAAATTTAATTAAAATTTAATTTTATTAAAAAAAAGTGTTTCCTCTGCTACCAAGATCTGGAATGGTTCAAATTTGCCGTGAAAACTTCGAGGAGCGATCACATTGGACCGTGCGCCATTAATAGAATAGACTATTTTTATTAGCTTAAAATATTTTTTTTAAATTTTTATTATATATATAAAAGAAATTTATTGTTACGTTAGGATCGGAACATTACTATCGATTTTTTTCTCATTCGTATTCAATATTTCTTTTATATATCACAAAACAAATTCTAAATTCACGTTCATTAACTCGTTTTATCTATAATTTTTTCTTTAACATAACCCAAAATGTTTTTTTTCCCACTTTAAATATTTTTTAAGTCCACCCCAATTATAATTGTCTCTATGAAACTTAATTCAAACAATGTGATTTTGAATAAAATGTATAATTCCATGGCTTCTCCACTAAGAAAGTAGACGATGTTATGAAGAATTGTGATAAAAAAACAAATCTCTCAACTTTGCTATAATAATATTGATAAGGAAAAAAATTGTACTGATCTCACTCCATTTTTTGCCACTAATAACTGAACACTTGTAAATAATTAAACATGTAAACAAACATTTATCTTTAGCTCAACACGTTAATTTTTCAAAATAAGAATGAAAAAAGGGTTGTCATCTTTGTTGAGTCTCTTCTTCATTCTCCTCCTCTTATATATGTTATGCTTCTAATAATTAAGCTCTTATCTTATCATTTTACCTTTCAAATTGTTATGTTATCATTTTTTAAATGGTTTAACTTGATATTATTGGTAGTGGCAAATGATGAGTCAGAAACATCGGTGGTTGATGTCGAGTATAAATTAGTAAAAAGCAGACTTTTCAAAGGTAAATGGATTATCAGCGTTACCAAGAGCCGTGGTCAATGCAAAATAACTTGTATGAACGAGGGAACAATGGATGGAGAATGCTACCCGAAACCTAAACACAAAGGCAACAATACACATCGCGAAAGTGATAGTCGCGGAGAAGATGATAATGAACGTCTTGGAAGTGGTAGTAAACTTGCCTAAGAAGTAACCTATTTAAGGTCTAAAATTAAATATATTATGATATGAAATAAGAGAGCCAGCTAAATTGAGTTGGGCATTTTCTATATATATAAATTACTCAATAAATATCCTACCTTTAGCCTCCGTTTGGTATGGAGTATATTACTATAGGTTAGTTAGTGCCGGTCCCGAGTTTTGGACTGCCCTAGCCTAAAAATGACAGTTAAAAAAATGATAAAAAAAGGTTTTGGTAAGGTTAAAATTAATGACTAGATATAAATTTTTTGTTTACATCCTAAACCATTAGACTAGATTTATTTATGTGTAAAAAATACTAAAAATTTCTTCTTTATTTTAATAAATGGGTTACCTGGGGAGACTAGATCTATTTTATAACTACAGTAATTTAAAGGGTATAATTTATACCTTAAATTAAGTATAAAATTATAATTGGTTCCACCTGTTACAAACCTTTCTTATTAAAATTGTATTCTTTTATGTTTATAAAACTCATTTTTTCTTTATCCTTATTTTTCTTTTGTCTGTTTCATCTTCTTTTGACTTTTCTCTCCCAAAAATATAATATAGGTATATTGTGTCAATTTTATTATTTGGTTTGTGATTGCATTATATATTATTGATAGTATTAATTATTTATAAATATTTATATAATTATAAAGTTTAAATTATAAGAAATTATATATAAAATAATATAAATATATTATTTATTTAAAAAATATATTTATATAATAATTATATATTATTTTTTATTTATTAATTTCAATATAAATAATAATAAATATATTTATTTTAATATGATTAATAATACAAATTATCTATAAGATAAATAATAATTAAAAATAATTTATATAAATATAAAAATACAATATTTTTTTTATACTTTTTACTATTTTTTTATATGACCAATCAAAAATAAAATAATAAAATTTATAAAATTTATACATGTTTTATAGTCTAAACCAAACACTAATAACCTATATAATTTATATCTTCTAATATCTCTTTAAAATTTATATCCCTTACAACTTATACCTATATAATTAGTACAGGTACCAAACACTACATTAATCTTACTCCAATCTATTTGATATTGATATTGAGTTGTTCGATAATAGTTAGAAAGTCGGATGTTATATATTTGATAAGTTTGTTTTAACTAATTTTAAATTAATTAATCAAACAAAATTAAGTAAAAAATTTATTATAATAACAATTTCAACTAATTTTTTTTATTAAACAAAGAAGTAAAAGTCAAATTTATGAATAATAATATTTTATTTAAAATATAATTCGAGAACTACATATATTAATTAAGAATAGATAAATAATAACTAAAATTTTGAAATCATTCAATTGAATAAAAATAATATATTTAATTAACAAATATAACATTCAACATTTAAATAATAAAAAATCTAACTTTTTTCTTTTAGTTATATATATATATATATATTTTATTTTTAAAACAAAATAATAATAATAACAATAATAACAAATTAAATATTATGAATATAATTAAAAACAAAACTAACAAATTTTAATATTGTAAGTTGATTTATCTAAAATGGAATTTTGCATAATATCTTAAGTGAATCTAATTGATTTATTTATACTTTTTATCAACCCTATATTATTCTATCAAAATATTATATGTGGTTCCAATATTGTTTTTAATTTGGATTGAATCAATATAGAGATGATATTATTCAAATTAATTTCAATTTTACTTGTATGTACTTGTTTTACTTAAATTAGCATTGTATAAATTATATTGGTATGATAATAAATATTTTAAATAAAATTAAGACAGATAATATTGTCCAATTTAAAACAAAATTTCATTATTGTCTCTTTTTAGAAGACAGAAATGACCTGATCAATAATTTAATTAGGTACAAATATACAAGTTTTAATTTATCCTATTTGTAGTAAAAGTAAGAATTAAACCTTGGTGAAATATACGGTTGCCTTCATCTTTTTTAAAACAAAAGAGAAGAAAGTGAGGATTCCACAAATCTTACTTTAAAAAATTAATTTTAAAAAAAAAATTGTCTATGTATATTAAAATGAAAAAACCGTTTAAGTACAAATAAAAAACGATTAACTCGTAAATTATCGAACTCGTAAATTCTCGAGAAGAACGATTAACTTCCTAAAAAACTCCAATGGTTTTTCTGAACAAATCTCAGAAAGCATCATAATAATGGTATTATGAATGATACGTTTCGAACGACTACCATCATTCAAAGTTAGATAATTACTTAACAAATTAATTACTTAATAAAAGATGATGAATGTTCTTTCAAAGTGCATTTATCATTAAAGATATGAATGAAATATCATAGGAAAACCCTTCTAAATTTGGTTTTAAAATGTTGGGATCGGGTGAAACAATAGAGATTAAGATCTGACTATTGTTGAACGCTTACGATAAACGATTCGATAATAATCCTGTGAGGGTTTAATATCTATTTCTATTCTTCGCAGACCTTCACAAACTCTTGAAACGGATTCAAGTGCGGAACTGTTTGTTTAGATTTGAAACTTTAGATAAGAGGTTGAAAGAATGTAGAAAGTAAAGAACATTAGTGAATTACAAAATTGATATGACTAACAATACACCACATACGATCTCAATTATATAACTATATATTTTATAATTGATATGACTAACAATAATTGAACTTAGTTTTATCCATTTATTATCAAAACTCATTCCATAAATCATCGAAATAAAGTATGTTAAATTATTTTAAGTCAATTAAAAATTTAACCCAACAATTTCTCCCTTTTTGATTATTTAAGCTAAATTATGAAAATTAGTTGAGTTCATGATTTAAACACAATTCAACAATTTCTAAAATCTTAACCAAACACAAAATTTTACACTTATAAGGTTATAATATTTATTTTCATTCTTTCATGTTGGTTCTGACTATCGGATTTTCTGAGAACAATTATGAAGAAATGAAACTCTGGAAAAAATTTAAGACCAATAATATTTGTTAAAGAGGAAGAGTCTTTTAAGTGTAGTATATCAATCTTTATAAACAATCCTTATCAATGAGTAATTAGCCTAGAAACTATAAATACATACAGGCTCAACCCTACTAATAACTAAATAAATCCTAATTGCATAAAAGACAATTAAGACCAACAACTTTTAATTTACTGGCAATCAATGTTTAAACTCACACTCCCATAAAATTTTTCTCAATGCCTATGGTTTTAACTTTGAAGGGTAGAATCATCAACCCACATCCTCATGTTTGTTTGGGTGTTCATTAGAAGATTCTCTAGATTATATATTTCCCATAAATTCAAGATATTTGATTATATATTTCCCATAAATTCAAGATATTTGTTGTAGTTTTATTTGTATAGTTCTTTTACATGGTCTATGATACAGTCAAAGGTTCGAAAATTATATGTTTCTTACCTGTAATAAAATCGCATATTTTGTGTCAACATTTGAGGGGCTTTATATTTCAAAAGTCTTATAATTGTTGTTTTTCATGGATATGATATTTCAAAAGTCTTATATTCATCCTTCAAACATCATTAGCAAAATAAATAAGCATTACATTACTTATTTATTAATCAAAATAAATAAGCACTTAGCGAAATGCTAAGCACTTAGCGAAATGCACTTATCGAAATGCACTTAGCGAAACGCTAAACACTTAGCGAAACTTTCCGGAAACAGAACCGAGATTATCTGCAAATATCATCAACGACATAAATATGAACCAAAAATATGAACCAATATGATATGAACGAACCAAATAACAAATATGAAACAATATGAACTAAATAAGAATAGAAGGGTTGAGAATATCATGGAAACATGAACATAAATCGAATTAGGTTTGAAATGAACATCTTCTTCGATACCTTAGAATCATTCTTCACCTGACCTGCATACAAAATAGGTTTAGAGTTAGGGTTTGAAAAAAATGAAGATCATGTAAATCGATTTAGGTTTAGGGTTAGGGTTTGAAAGAAATCGATTTAGGTTAGACCGCCGCTCTGCCGCCTCTACCTCCATCGCCGCCGCCGTGAAAGAGAGAACAAGAGAAGAGAGAGAAAGAAAATGAAAGAAATGAAAAAAATAGTGTATTTATACTAAACCTAATTCACTTAGCGAAACGTTAAGTCCCTTAGCGTTTCGCTACAAGGATAATTTCGTCAAAAAAAAAATAAAAGACCATGAACGTAATTAAATTTATAATTTACCACCAAGTCAAATAACCTGGTCTTTGAGGTCATTTCCTCAAATTTCCCTATATTTTTAAGGGTTATGGATTCATCGTCAAGGTGCTAATAAGTTTTTTAATTGGTATTTTATTTCTTTATCTTTTTTTAGAAAGTTTTTAATTTTTTTCTAAATATATTTAAGGGGTTGATTATTAATAAGTTTTATGGTTATTGGTTTCTTTACTACAATAATTTTCCACATTCATGGTATAACAGTACTAGTTTTGTTTATATAATTTTTTTTTGTAATTAAATCGAATAAGTAAAACAAAATATCACATTAAATTATTGATTACATGGAAAAGAAATGAATAAATAATAATCAGGAATTCTTAAAAGATATAGTACTATTATATATATATATATATATATTAACACTTTATTATATATTATATGTTACTCGACACAAAATTCTTGTACCAGTGGTTATAAAAAAGACTAAAAATAATTTTTTTTTAAAAAATGATGAATTATGCAAAAATAAGTTTATATATATAAGTTTTGAACTTTTAACATAATTTTTATATTTTAAATTTATCCAAAAAATTTTATATGCAAAATTCAATATTATGTATTTATAATACATAATATATATGACTAATGTTCCATTGATAAAATTCTTTAGGTTGGACATTGAGTTTTGGTACAAATTGTCAACCAATATTTATATAAAAAAGATTTCTGGTATAATATTATTTATTTTTGATATATTTATTTGAAAATAATTTTATTTTTAAAATAAAAATTATAAATTAAAAATAATTTTTTTTATAATAGATAATTGAATAAATATTAAAATAACTTAAAATAAATTCAAATTAAAGAATCACCTAACCAATCTATTTATATTTTTATATCAATATTGATTTTGATTATTTAATTAAGAACCAAAATTAATAAAAATAGACATTTTTAAAAATACAAAATAAAAAATATTAATTATTTTAAAATAAATAAATTATCATAATAGATAATTAGACAAATATTAAAAAATATTTAAATTAATATATATAAAAATTATGTATTAATTGATATTTTTCTCTTTAAATTTCACTCAAATTCTAAACAAAATTCTTTAAAATATATTGCTTTCATTTCTCTTTTTTTTTTAATACATTTCTCAATAATTTTACAACTTAACTTATTTTGTTATATATATATATATATAATTTAAATATATTTTTCTTATTAATTTATCATAAATATTTTTATCAAATTTATTTTTATGACATTTTTTATTTCAGTCTTTTTATTTAATAATATATTAAATATATATAATTATAATTTTATATTAAACAATAACACTAATGATAATTTTTAATCTCAATTTATTTGTTATAATTATAAATAAATCTCAATCACATTTGTTTTTTTAATTATTTTTATAAAATATTTTTTATTTAATAATATAAAGGCTGTGAGTGAAAAATTTTATTTGTTTAAAATTTAATATTAATATATATATATATATATATATATATATATATATATATATATATATATATATATATATATATTATATTAGAGAAATTATTGAGTCAAATTTGAAAAAATGGAATATATGAGAAAATAACATAAATCTGAAAAACTAATAAATTTATACCTCTTTCTCTTTATTTTATTTTTCAACCAATAACTTGTTAACATGTCATTTCTTTTCCAAATTTTCTCTTATTCATCTATAAATTATTAGACTCGAAAAAACTCAACAAGTCATTAAGTCAGTGTTATATGAGTTCAATTTCGACTCAAATATTAAATGAGTTGGCTCGAGCTCGACTCAAACTTAATTAAAGTAAAGCTCGAGTCTAGTTTTGACCAAACAGCTCTATTCATTCTCAACCTAACAATGACATAAAAAAAATCCAGAAGCCAAACCTGGGCAAGGCTGGGCATCTGTCAAAGGAGGAATTGAATCTAATAGTCAAAATAGTAGTAGAAGAAACAATAAACAAGGTTGGGGTTGCTTCTGTAGACACTGTTTTGAAAACTAATCAAGAAAAAAGAAGGTTTGCAAAGGAGATGGTGAAATGTTTTAAGTCTACCCTTCATCATTCATCCTAATATTCATTTGACAACCTAACTAATAAAATCGATCACAGTTGCATATAAATAGTCTACAGATTTGTTATCTAGTCACTTTAATCAACAAATCAATATACTCTATTAATAGGGGTTTTCATAGATTGTGTTGATCCAAATCTCAACCCCTAACCCAAACTCAAAATATATAAATTTGAGTAAAATAATTTGGTTTAGGTTAGGTTGGATTGGATTAAATTTAGTTCAGGAATTAAGATTACCCAAAATTATCAAAAGCAATATAACTTTAATAAAAAAATTCAAATGGTTCTCTGTCAAGCGCTCTCATGCTTCACAAGTTCTCATCTCTCTCCCCTTTCTCTTCCACCAATACAATATTAATTTTTTAATTAATATATTTAATTTTGAGATAAAAAATGGTTAAAAAGTCAGATGTGAATCAAGTTGAAAGATAAAAAAAAAGTATTAAGCCAATTAAAAAAATATTAAACATGTAAAAATGAATTTAACGAATTTAAATGGTTCAAATACTTATTAAACGGATTAAAAATATATTAAACAAGTTAAAACATGTTAATCAACTCAAAAGATTGTTAAATAAAACAAAAACAAGTCAAATATTAATTAATCAGGCTTAAAAACGTATTAATAAGTAAACAAATGTAATAAACGAGCGAAAATGTGTTAAATGATAAACGAGTCAAATGCTTGTTAAAAAAAAATTATTTTGGTTACCCAATTCATACATGACCCAACTCATACCTAACTAATATTAGTGAATACTATGGTTGAATTATGGGTTAAATAAATTTAATTTGGGTTGAGTAATATTGGTTGAGTTTACCCCTTTATTCACCCCTACTCAATAATAGTATTGTGGAATAAACTTAAATTAATAAATTTTTGGTTTTGATGTTTAATATTCTTAGGTTGTGTTTGTTAGATAATATTAAACTGTAGGTATAGAATAATAATACCAATAGTAAATTTAGTTAATTGTTTGGTTGATTATTTTATATAAACAGTGTTGGAAAGTCATCTAATTTATACTTCAAACTAGGTACAAGTTTGTACCTAGTAGAACCTGTTACAAGCCTATATAAACAAATATATTCCATATTTACCCTTATACTCTTACTTTTATTATTTTCTTTATTTGAAAGCCCTATTTTTATATTTACCCTTATATTTTAATTATGTTTTTTTTTCCTATATTTGATATGTTATTTACATTTTTTGTAATTACAGTTTGGTGAATCTATATAAAAAGTTAATATATTGATCATTTATTCCCTCAATTTCAAAAATGTTAAATTTTTTAAAAAAAGTATTATATATAGATTCTATTAAAATATATAAAATATTAAAAAAATAAAAATTTAAATAAATTATTGGTGCTATAAAATATATAAAATAATTTAATATATTCTGGTAATCTTATTAATTATGTGAGTAGTGTGAATAGTTTGATTCTCAATCATTTTCTTTATTAATTAAATATATTCTTAAATTAGGTAAATTAAAAATACTTATTACTAAGGTCTGATTTAATATATTGGTAAGAAAGTTGATTATTAAATTAGATTTAAAGAGTTTTAAATTTTTTTGTGAACAAAGAAATAAGAAAATTATAAGTAATAAACAAAGTTTCAATATATTCAACGTAAACAAAAGATCTACATTTGTTAGCAACATTTTATAACATAACATAAAATATGTTTAAAATAAAAAAAAATAAAAAAACACATGAATGAAAAAAATAATAAAAAAATTAAAATTAAATAAATATTAATTTAAAAATTAAATTAAATATATATAAATATAAAGGGTAAAATTGTCTTTTACATTTTATACAACATTTTATACTACCAATCAAACACAAAATTATAAAATCTATACAATTTATAACCCTGTTATACTTTCAATCAAATACAAATAACATATATAATTTATACCTCTTAATACCCTTTTACAACTTATACTCCTTACAATTAATACCTATATAATTAATATCATATAACAAGCGCTACCTTAGAGTAATAATAATAATTATAGGTGTGAGTTGGATAATCAAGAGATTTAGATGGGAGACCTATTCAATACATACAATAATTTATTTTGTCATTTAAAGAGTCAAGCAAATATATGAGAGTTTATGTTTTCTTATAAAGATGTGTAAGATTCCATTTGAAAGAAATAAGAGAAGAAATAGTTCGCCCTCTTGTTACCAACAAGTATTACTAATAGTATTGTACACCTGATCAACTCACAATAACATTTTCAATAGCCATATTATGAGCAGTCAGCCGTTCTAATCTTTTAGTTTTAAATTCCAGCTTTGATGATAATTTCTGTTTGAATTCTTTTATCGGGAGAAGACCATAATAATCTCCACCAAAATACAAACATACAACAAATATAAGGAAATTGATATTGAACAAACTGATTATGTCATATACTCATTTGAATCATAAGGAAACTGTTGGCAAATGTTTTGGAAGAACCTCACAAATAAATAATTTTAATATTGAAGAAAGATATATATAATAAATAACTGAAAGTATCAAAATGCTTAGGGGAATCGCAAAAGCTTTCTCACAAAAACAAATTCCATCTGTCTATTGATCTATAGTACAAACAAACAAAGTTAACATAATTTGCATATGAGCCACTAATTGAAGGAATAATTTCAATAAGATAGATGCAATAGTTTTTTTCTTCTCAATAAGATACCTGCAATAGCTTTCTATCAGCAGTATGAGACCTTAATTAGCCTAGTTAATTGTATACTTTATAATTATAATTAATTTAAGAAAATAATCAACAATTCCTCAGAAATATCTTTTTGTGAATATACCTTGTATTTGACATATTTTCCTCAGAAAATAATTAATAATTGTATTTGACATATTTTCCTCATAAAATATACCTTGTTTGAAGAAACAACTAAAAAATGGGCTGCATAATCTCCTTTTGTTACATTTGACATTATATCTAGGAATCTATTTGTTAAAAAACATGCAATGCAAATCCATATCTCATATGTGTAATATAACATAACCATTTTTCGGAGTTCACTGCTCATTTTTTATTTTGTCGAGGACCACATGTGGAATGAGAGTTGGATTAGAAGATGATTTTGGTACTGATTCATGCTGCATTCATACTTCTTGAATCTTCAGAAAATAAAACCTAATGTTGAACTCATTCTTGGAGGACATTAGGTTTTTGTTGGTTTAATTTGTATGTTTTTTGAACAAGTTTTAACCTATAGTTGAAAAAACATATCTCATAATTATAAAAAAAAAAACATAAAGGTAAATATAAATTTGATGAATTCACATGAATACATTGCATGCCATCTTTTTACGGGAGGAATGATTTCATTATGATTTTACCCTGAATGCTAATGAATAAAATTAAATATATAACATCACAAATATATTTTGATTTTAAGCGTATTTCTTTCTAATAATTTGATTTTTCATTATATTACATAAAACATCTTTTTAAATAATTTTATCATTGACAATTTATTTTTAAAGAATATGGTACATGATGTCCACGTGAATTTCCCAAAAGTGAACCAAACGACAGAGATTCTCCAAAATTGAATGAAACGAGAATAATATTAAAAAAATCTTTAAAAAAAACGGAGTGAAGATAATAAATGCACTATCTGTCCTAATTCGACTCGATCTCATTGCTCTAAATCATATGAGAAGGAAGGTAAGGTCTAGATTCTAGAGGAATGAAAATCAAAAAGTGAATTTTCATATATTAAAGTGAGTTGATGGCTTGGATGAGAGGCGAATGGCTGAACTTTTTTTCTACTGTACAAATGTGATATTATTCTTAATTTTTTAATTTATTTTTATAAACTTTCGTTTTGTGTATAATTTTCTCCTTAATTTTTTAAACCAATTCCAAATATTTCTCTAGCCCCAACATGAATTTCTGGATCCGTCCATGGATTTGAGAAAACATTAACAATTATCTATATGTTGCTTCAATTTCCCACATTTTTGTTGCAATGCTTATATAAATATTATGTATTTTTGTAAATATTTTAGTTTAGAAAAGGTTTCCAAATAAAGTAGCTCATGATTATTTTAAAATTCCTACATACAAAATACAATTCACATGAAAATAAAACACATAATTAATTCATAAGTAAAATCAATGTAACAATTAAATTAGATCACCGGTAGGTATGGCAACTCGTACCAATAAGGAACCAAACTTTTTTTTTTTGATAAAATCGGATCCGATTATTAACTCATTATTAACTCAGAAAAAGAAATAAGTACTAGTTTTTTTTTTTTAATAATTATGATTGTTATTTTCTATAAACTTTAGTGAGTCAACATAATACTATAGACTATAACCAATTGATCTTAATATTTATTTGGTTAATATAATTACAATCTATTAATTAAAAACAAAACTAATTTATAAAACAAATGGGTTCTTTTAAAAATTCGGTTCAAATTTAAGATAAAAAATTTCAAAACAAGGATTTCTTATAAAATTTCAATTCTTTATAATAAATCAGGTCTACGTCGGGTACCATCTATTCGAAAACGACAATTTCGGCCTTTTAGATATCCATACCATATATTCAGAAACGACAATTTCGGCCTTTTAAATACTCATAACATGATCTATTTATAAACGACAATTTCGGCCATTAAGATACCCAATTTTTTGGAGCAAATCGAGACTGTTTTGAAGTCTTGAACACCCAAAATGTTGTCATATACAAATATATGTATATATTTTACAATTAGTTTCATTAACGCAATTAATATTGTAAAAAAACATTTTAAAAGTCGTTTTTAAGGAAATCAAAAGATGAGTTTAGTTCCATATAGAAATTTTAAGTTGAAACAGGAGATGGTTCTCCTTAATAAAAAAAAAAAAACTTAAACGGAATTAATGATGTGAAAAAATATTTTAAAAGCTTAGGAAATAAAAGATTGAATATATTTTTACATTGTTTTGACTTTCATTAGTAACTTTTAATTATCCTCATAAATAAAAAAAATAATAAGCTCGTAGGCTAAATTATTGAAAAATATATGAACAAAATGTTAATACAAAATCTACTATTCATACCTAATATAAAACATATAGTCAATAAAGAGGAATCAAGTTAAATTAGATTGTGTGCATAAAGATATTATTTTTATTATAAAAATAATTGTCAACAAATAAAAAAACATTTATGTACTATTTTAAATACCACTTAAATTTATAAATTATTTAAAAGATATATTTTTTTATTTACATATATACATAAATATTAAAATATAATCATGTCACCACAATAATCAAATCCCATCTCATACCAACAAAAAAATGTTTACCTTGTTTCTCAGATTTCACTCTGATCAAAATAAATGTATTTTATAAAATACTTTTGTATATAATTTTCAAAATAAAACAAGGATTATCAAAATATTCGGTATATTGATTCAATTACATAATTTTTTTTTTAAATGCTAATATTCCCTCAAATATTTATATATTATTTAATAATTATCTACCATTTAGAACAAAGTCATTATTATATTAGGATTGTATATCCATTTCTTTTTACTTTTAATAAAATTACTTAAAACATAAAAATAAAGCATATCATCACAATAATTAATTATTTGTTTTTATCAAAAAGTTGTATATGATTTTCAAAATAAGATTATGATTATCAAAATCTTTCACTAAATTGATAATAAAGTAATATTTCTTAATTATTGGATTTCTTTCTATATATGTATAAACTGATTAAGGTTATACATTGTATATTTATATATATATATATATATATATATATATATATATATATATATATATATATGTCTTATTTTTCTTTCATTATATAGTATTAAGATATGATCTCTATAAAATTGTTTTTTATTGTTCATCATTATATATTAGGGTTAGATCTGGTAGAGTTTTTAGAGAAGATTAAAGGTAAAATCTCCTTATAAATGTTACATTTTATATGTTTTTTAGTTAGATCCACAAACTCTGTTTGGTTTTTTTACCAGATTATAAGTTGAATTGATCGTGATTATGTATTCGTAGATTCTCAAGTTTGGTTCACATTGAATGTAAGTAAGTTTTTTAGAAATTGCTAGAAAAAAGGTGTGTACTATGGAACCTCTCATATGTCATCTATGTTCAAAGGTAATTAATTAGTCTTCAAATAATACAATATTATTCATCCTTTGTATTCATTTAACCTCTCATGTTTCATTAAATTTGAAATATTACAGGTACCAGTTTCATTATCATATGATTACATTTGGGAAAGTACGAATTCTCATCGCATAATTTTTATTATGTAAGTAATTTTTCCATGAATACACACCTTATTTATAAATTCTTCATTTGGTTCATTTCAGGTTTCGTGCATAAACATAAAAGCAAATTGTAATGCTTTCCCAATGAGAGGAGAATGTAGACACTTTGCAAATGCTTTTGCAAGGTATATATATAGCTTTAAACCTGCTAATAAAAAATGTTAATTTCAGACAACATATTTTAGTAACACAAAAAAATTTCATTTTTTTTTGCAGTTCAAGGTTAGCGCTACAAGATCAAGAAGAAAGGAGGATAGTTAAGTCAACAGTTGTGGAAATGAAGGAACTTCCTTCAACTTATAACAAGCAATCCAATCGAAGCGAAGAAATAGAAACCTAGTGTCAAGTAAAAAAGGAATGATATGTTACGGATCTTGAGTCACATGGAGGATGTCTTTTACTTGTGTCAAAAGAAGGAAAAAAGAAGAAAAGATGAATAATTTATGTATAGATTTTTTATTAGGTTTAGAGTGTATAAAGATTATTGAATTAAAACTAAAGTTAATAATAGTATTCATGAGTCTCTTAAAATAAATTAAAACCAAAGTTATAATTGTTTGATTTTTTTAAATTGATTATATGAATTTTGAAGTTCAATCAATCATGATAAAATCAAATCAAATAGAAAATGACATAAATGTTAAAAATTTATAAAATAAAAAAATGATAAATCAATTTTCATTTGTTGTTTATCAATAATTTGTCTTGATCTATAAAACTTAATATTAAAACTATCAAAATAAAATCGATTGAACAATTCAGTATCTTTTAGAAATTATAAAAGACATGTTTAACTTTAGTTGTTTTAAATGTTTTATAATTTTATAAAAAATCGAAATTAGAATTCATACTGATTGAGCAACATTATAATAGAATCAATAATAAAATTATATTAAGAGAGATAAAATCTTAATATGATAATCAAAAATAAAATGGATACAAATAACTTAAATATGATGTTTACTTATAAATGATCAATGATGTGATATGTTTGCAAAAGTAATGATAATGTTAGTAGCACAAACTTGTATTTCAATTTTCATTTATGTAATCTTAATCTTAAAGAAAAAATATATTGATGAAATGAAACTCGAAATTTCTCTCTACAAGAAATCATTTAAAGATAGAACAAGAAAATATAAGTATTTAATGTATTGTTTTATACCTCTAGAAGGTTCTTAAAAGCTGAAAATGTTGTGTTATTGGTTCATGAACTTGAATCAAAATTGAAATTTTTAGATTCAAACAATTTCAAATGGTCAAGAAGAAGGGATAGTATTAGAGTTTGAACTTAGAAACGAAAAATTTCAGTTTTAAGATACCCATACCATCTATTCAGAAACGACAATTTCGGCTTTTTAGATACCCATATCATCTATTCAGAAACGACAATTTCGGCATTTTAGATATCCATACCATCTATTCAGAAACGACAATTTCGACTTTTAGATGCCTATACCATCTATTCAGAAACCACAATTTCTGCCCCTTTAGAAACCCAAATTTTGGAACAAATCGAGATCGTTTTGGATTCCCCAATACCCAAAATGTTTTCATAAACAAATATATGTATATATTTTTCAATTAGTTTCATTAATACAATTAATGTTTTGAAAGAACATTTTTAAAATTGTCTTAACTAACCAAAATGTCACGATTTCAATTCCATCTTAAAGTTTTGAGTTGAAGTAGGGGTATGATTCTCCTTAAATGAAAAAATGAAAATTAAATTAACGTAATTAATAATATAAAAGAACATTTTAAAACTTTATAAAGAGATAAAAGATTGAATATATCTTTACATTGCTTCGACTTTAATTAATAACTTTTAATTATCTTGAGAAATAAATAAATAATAAGATTACATGCTAAATTATTGAGAAGTATAGGAACAAAATGTTAATAAAAAATATACTATTCACACTTAATATAAAACCTATAGTCAATCAAGAGGAAAATCAAGTTACATTAGATTGTGTGTAAAAATATATTATTTGTATTATAAAAATAATTGTCAACAGATAATAAAACATTTATGTACTGTTTTAAATACTTGTTAAATTTATATTAAATACGAAATTATTATAAAATACATTATTAAAATGAAAAATATATCATATTGCCAAATTGAAGATAAATTAATATAAGTTATTAAGGATGTGTATTATTAAAATATTATAAAAATAATTATATATATATATAATAAATTTTTGTTTTAATAAGAAATGTTAGATACTACCACCATTTATTTCATCTAATGTGTTTTAATATAAATATAAATAAATAAATTTACTTAAACTTATACAAACTATATATATATAAGTATTATATATATATATATAAAAGTATTATATATATATATATATATATATATATATATATATATATATATATATATATATATTAATCAAAATATTTAAAATAAAAAAATTAATATTTATATTATTTTTATCATCAATATTATTTTTTTTGGAAAAAAATTACTTAACGTTATTTCATTAAATATCCAAAAACGTAAAAAAAACTCACGAGTTTAAGAGATTATTGTAGACATCATGACTAAAATGATTTTGAAGTCGTATCATTCTGAATAAAAGCTAAAAAATTAAAAACGTAAATGAATTATCTGATTACAATACTTTCAATAATAGTGAGTTTTAAAAACGGTAAATTCCGGTTTCTGCAGATATTTCAGTTCTGCTTCGAGATTGAAATTCTTCTCCACGTTCCCGCGAGGGCGCTGCAATCCGATACAATATATTTCCATAACTCTTCAACGCTCTTGCGGGTTATGTCATATACCCTTGAATTCCATTCTTACAAAATGTTATACACCACTGCTCCAAAGCTGCACTTGAACACGCTTTTTGCAAATCTATTTCCATTGTTTTGAGTAGTGTCGCTTCTTTGATTTCATTCCATTCGCTCGAGAAACTGATCAGCTCCAAGTTTTTATAGAATCTGTCACAAAGCTCTTAAGCAATACAACAACTCTCGAATAAGTCATCTAGGATTTCTTCATTTCATCTGCATAGAAGACAGCTTGCATCCGGGATGCTCATATACTTGTTGATACGATCACGAGTGTTGAGTCTTTCCTAAAAGGCGAGCCATAGGATGAACTTGTGTCGAGTGATAATCTTCGTTGACCATACAAGAGGAGCCCATTCTACTTTCTACGCTTTTTCTCGAGTTACTTCCCATATTTTCTTTGATACCAGTTTCCCATTCTCCCCAGGTTTCCTTTATCATCAATATTACTAAATTACTAAAAGTATATAGAATATTATTATGTAAATTGTTGAGAATATGAGACTTATAATAACCTCAGTTGTTTTCATTCTCTTTAAACTATTCTACAAAGTTAATTAAAAAAAAAACTCGTTCATCTACGATGAAAAAAAATGTAGACAAAGGAATAGTCAATTTCTGATATAATATGATATCACCAATGTTTCTTAGATTAACATTGCTTTTAAAAAGTTATATAGCTTGTCTCAATCCTTACACTTTTAAACTTGTTAGTATTTTATAATTTTTATTTTGTATATCTTTTTTCACATTGGTTGACAAGAAATCAAAGTGTAGTGCTACTTTATCTTCTTTGATTCTTAATGTAACTTATTATCGTTCTTCTGACTTCTGGGAGGACATACACTATCTCACGTTTATAAGTTCTTACATTATTATGCGATTACGATTAAGATTAAGATTACGATTACGATTACGATTACGATATATAATTTAAAACAATATTTAATTCAAAGATATCTAATTAAACATTACAAATAAGTCGTTCACAGAGAATGAGAAATCTAATACATTTGATGTTTAAGAGACAAGGAGACATGAAATTATATTTCTATCTATGAAAGTGGGCTAGATGCACTGGTAAATTTAAATTTGATAAATTCGTTATTTCTTTTTGTTTAAATTTAATTGTTTATGTGTTAATTATTAGAATTAATTTGATCAAATTTGATACATATATTATTTAATAACTCAGCATAAATCAAGTTATTCTATTTTAGTTACATCAATCATATTTTTTATAATATATATATATATATAGAGTTAAAGATGTATTTTTAAAACACACTTTTATACCTTTTTATTTTTTTATTTTTTTGAAAAATGACTTAGTGTCATTTCATTAAAATCCCAAAACAGGAAAGAAAACGGATATAGTTTCCTCTAACTTTCTAACAAACCTAGAAAGTTAGATTAAAATTCAAGAAACAAACAATTCTAACAAAGCAACACACATGACTTACAAACAAAATATAAAGAACTAGCTAGCCTTAAAACATTTAAAAGATGTGACTTTATAATAATTGACTTTCCATTCGCGACAAAGGACCCATTCCCGCTCGCCTTTAGGAACCCGCCTCCACGTTCTAATTAGCACACCATAATCAAATACAATGTCGCTCCACACATGATCAATGTTTCGACGAACTCTACCAAAGACTCTAGCATTTCTCTCGGCCCACAAATGATAAATGATGGAAGCAAACCCACACTTAAAGACGTTAGCATGAAATTTACTACTTTTAGATAAGACTTGGGCAGCAACTTTTATATCCTCCCAAGATCCCGACAAGGTCACAATTCCCATGGCTAAATTGAAAAGATTCTAAATAGACTTAGCAAAAAAATAGTCACCCAAAAGATGATCAATGAACTCCGCAAACCCACTACAAAGAACACAATTGGCATCCGGAATATCCATATAAGCAAGAATACGATCACGGGTACTTAGTCTACCACGGAAACCCAATCAAAGGATGAAACAATGCCTCAGAATAACCTTTGAAGACCAAACGAGAGCAGCCCAATCGACAATTTGACCTCTTTCTCTTATAGCATTCCAAACCATCCTCGACTTCAATTTACCATCCTCCTCAACTACCCAAGAGTGAACATCCGCCCTATCACTTAGACGGATACTACTCAAATAGTTTAATACTCGTCTTCCTTCCGGAACCCGTCTAATAATTGAAGCCAAAGCCCAACATCAATATCGCAAACCGTGGCAGCCGCACAATCCTTTCTAATTCTCAATTCTCGGAATTCCTCTTTAATGATCAATGGTCGGTTTTTGAACCAAGGGTCATGCCAAAATAGAGTGCCACGCCCATCTCCAAGACGCATATGAAAGATCAAATCAAGGCTGTTTTTCAGTTTCAAAATCTTCTTCAAAGACCAAGTCATGTCTTCGGTAATTCTACAAGTCCAAATACTCAATTCACGCTTCAAGAACCTGGAGTGCACCCATTTGACCCATAAGGAATCCTGTTTTGTTTGCAACACCCAAATATGTTTGTAAGTAACGGCCCGGTTCCATTCCACACAGCTCCTCAGCCTAATACCACCTTCGTCTTTCGGTTTACAAACATCGGTGCACTTGACTTTCTTGCCCCCACGACCTTGGCTTCCCCAAATAAAGTTACGCATAATAGTGTCCAGCTCTTTCATAACTTTCTTCGGGAGAAAAATTTGTTGAGACCAATATCCAATTAACCCCATGACCACGCTTCCAACCAACTCGATTCTGCCCGCATACGAAAGCTTCTTAGCCGCCCAACCCATAATGACATTCTTGACCTTTTCAATGAGCGGCCTACAGTGAATAACTTGGATCTGCCTTGTTGTGAGAGGCATACCCAAATAACGTACCGAAAACGACCCTTTAGAGATGCCCATAATGTCTCGTATCCTTGTCTTTGTCTCATCATCAACACCACTATAGAACACTGTACTCTTATCTATATTAATTGATAAACCTGTAATATCACAAAGAATGTAAGCGCATCTTTTATAGTTTGAATGGTCTCAACATCAGCATGTGCAAGCAAGAATAGGTCGTCTGCAAAACAAAGATGGGTGATCTTCTCCTCCTCGCAGAAATGGTGGAAAGTGTAATGGAGATTCTTTCAGAATGTCGTTAAGACACTCTCAAAGACCTCCATAATCAATATGAAGATGTAAGAAGAGAGAGGATCTCCATGCCTCACACCATTTTCTCCCTTGAAATAGCCCCCGTGTACACCATTAACGCAAACAACAAAGCGGTAGGTAGAGATAAACGACATAATCCAATCAATATATATTCTAGGAAAACCAGAAACAACAAGAAAGTCATGAAAAGTTCCCCATTTAACAGAATCAAAAGCCTTGCGAATATCAATTTTAAATGCAACCCGAGGTGAAATCTTCCTTCTCCCATAACCCTTAAAAAAATTCTGCATTAGAAGAATGTTATGCGATATGTACATACCGGGAATGAATGCAGATTGTCCTAGACTCACTAACTTAGAAATAACTCTTTGAAAGCTCTTAGAGAATTTTGGAAATGATTTTATACACAACATTACAACAAGAAATGGGGCAAAAATCTTGTATTTTTTTAGGCACGAAATTTTTTGGTATAAGATTTAACATAGTGACATTCCATTGGGTTAACATTTTCTTATTACGAAAGAATTCAAGCACCCCTTCTGTAATATCATTACCCACAATATCCCAATTGACCTTAAAAAATTCCGCATTGAAACCATCAGGCCTAGGGCTCTTATTACCTTTGATACTCGCGAGAGCCTTTTTGACTTCATCCCTTGACACAATCTTGATAAGATCCCAACTATCCTCAGCAGAGATCCTCTTGTCAACAATCTTATAAAGCGTGTTGAGGTGACTAAAATGCTGCTCGGTATTAGTACCCATAAGCCCACGGTAGAATTGGACAGTCAAGTTCTGAATTTGCTCCCGTCCATGCACAAAGTTCCCATTATCCTTCTTGAGTCTATGAACGCTGTTTTGAAGATTTCTGGAAGAAAACATCCGATAAAAGAAAGCCATGTTCTTTTCCCCAAGAGAAACACACTTCTGTCTCGATTTGTGTCTTATAAAACTCTCCTCTATAGAACTGAGCTCTCTAAAAGAAGCAAGAGCAGATTTTTCCTCATCCCGAAAGAGATCATCAATGTCCTCATGAAGAAAGCGGGATTAAACCTCCTCAAGATCAGCCCTCGCAGCCATGACTCTTTTAAAGATGTTGCTAAATGTTTTACGATCAAATTTAGTGAGCTGATTCTTAAGAAGTCTCAATTTCTCCGACACCCGAAACATATTGGAGCCATCCACGTGAGTGTTCTAGACCTCATGGAGAATGTCTTTAAATTTATCATTATCCATCCAAAAGTTGAAGAACTTAAAAGGACGCTTCACTCTCTTTTTCTTTTCCCAATAGAGCTTAAGTGGACAGTGATCAAAGATTCCCGGGGTTAAGGATATAAACATGACTTTTAGGAAACTTAGCAGCCCAAGTCGAGTTAATAAGGCCCCTGTCAATTCTGCTCCTTTTAATTTGCTCATCACCCCTCGTAGAGGACCAAGTAAATAGGTTGTCGGAGTTGGTCGGTTCGACACACCCAATGTCACGAATACACTCATTAAAGTCTATCATGTTTTGGGTGATATCAGATTCAGGACTCCTTTCATTTTCAGATCTAGTAGCGTTGAAATCCCCAATAACAGTTCAAGGATCCTCATCAATAATCTTGGCTTTCAGACAACTCCACAAAATCCTCCTATCCGAACCCGAATTATAGGCATAAATAATAGCCAAACGAAAAAAATTGTCGTCAACTTTTCTTTTAACTTCAACCATAATAATTTGATCAGAGGAGTAGATCATCTTGATGTCAGCCACATCACTTTTCCAGGCAACCCATATTCTGCCAGTTCTGCTGTTAAAATTATGTAAAATATTCCAATTGCTTCCCGTACAAAGGCATTTGATGAGATCAACATTGCGGTCCTTTATCTTAGTTTCAAGAATACCTAAAATAGTAAGCTTATTCTCCTCAATGATTTTACGAATTTCTTTCCATTTGATAGGATCATTGAGGCCACGTATGTTCCATGTCATAATATTCATGATGGATATACGGGTTGGATTCCTGAATTTCAACGTCGCTACAACTAACAAGACTTCTAGCCATTCTGTTAATAGTTATGTAAAGTGAATCATGTTACTCTAGTAATAGTTACACACATTAAGCAAAATACATCAAAAATAAATAAAAAGAGAGAAAAAAAATCAAAAGTGAAAAAAAAATTATGAAAATATGAAAAAAGAAATACACAAAATACTTTTTACAAACACCTTAAATTGATTTCTTTTCTCCTGAAAAAAAATGAAACTTAAATCATGCTATTTTTTCTCTCCTAAGGTATTTCTTCAGTGTGCTCATATATTGTTCAACTGGATACATCCATCGATACTGGACCGGCCCTCTAAGACAAGCCTCAAAAGCTAAATGAACTGGCAAGTTCACAATTATATAAAAAAAATAAGGTGGAAAGATCTTCTCCAATTTACAAAGTGTCAAGACAATGTCGTCATGTAGTTTTTCCAATTGCTCGCGTTGTAAACTTTTTTGGCAAAGCAAGCGAAAAAACCTTGACAAATTCACCATAGCATCTTACACATCATCGGGAAGTAGGCCACGTGTAGCTAGTGGAATGATATATTGTAATAAAATGTGACAATCGCGAGTCTTCAATCCTGGAATTTTTTTCTCCTCCATGTTTGCACACGCCCCAATATTTGAACAAAAACCTTCTGACATTTTAATATCTTTTTCAGAAACTGGCATAATCGTTTCTTGTGTTTTGATGACAATGCATAGGGGCTTCCGGACACCGAAGAACACCATCAACTTCAACGGGATGTAAGGAATGTTTTATGTTCAATATGACCAAATCTTTCCTCGCTTTAATCCCATCCTTGATCTTTTCTTTGAAATTCATTAATGTTCCCAACAAACTATCACATATATTCTTCTCAATATGAATTAAATCCAAGTCATGTCTCAACATCAATGATTTCTAGTAAGGCAATTGGAAAAATATACTAAATTTGTTCTAGTTATCACCCCGGGATTCATGAATAATTTTTGTTTTCTTGGGCAAATACTTTGTCAAACAAATTTACTTTATATATCTTGCTTGCAATTGCATTTCAGAACTCTATATTAAAACAGGAGGCACTCTAAGCTTAGTACGCCCGTCAAACGTATCCGTCGATACTGGACAGGCCCTCTAAGACAAGCCTCAAAAGCTAAATGAACTGGCAAGTTCACAATTATATAAAAAAAATAAGGTGGAAAGATCTTCTCCAATTTACAAAGTGTCAAGACAATGTCGTCATGTAGTTTTTCCAATTGATCGCGTTGTAAACTTTTTTGGCAAAGCAAGCGAAAAAACCTTGACCAATTCACCATAGCATCTTACACATCATCGGGAAGTAGGCCACGTGTAGCTAGTGGAATGATATATTGTAATAAAATGTGACAATCGCGAGTCTTCAATCCTGTAATTTTTTTCTCCTCCATGTTTGCACACGCCCCAATATTTGAACAAAAACCTTCTGACATTTTAATATCTTTTTCAGAAACTGGCATAATCGTTTCTTGTGTTTTGATGACAATGCATAGGGGCTTCCGGACACCGAAGAACACCATCAACTTCAACGGGATGTAAGGAATGTTTTATGTTCAATATGACCAAATCTTTCCTCGCTTTAATCCCATCCTTGATCTTTTCTTTAAAATTCATTAATGTTCCCAACAAACTATCACATATATTCTTCTCAATATGAATTAAATCCATGTTATGTCTCAACATCAATGATTTCTAGTAAGGCAATTGGAAAAATATACTAAATTTGTTCCAGTTATCACCCCGGGATTCATGAATAATTTTTGTTTTCTTGGGCAAATACTTTGTCAAACAAATTTACTTTATATATCTTGCTTGCAATTGCATTTCAGAACTCTATATTAAAATAGGAGGCACTCTAAGCTTAGTACGCCCGTCAAATGTATCCGTCTCTTTGCGCTAATGATTAGCCGAGAGGATGCGCCGATGACTCATGTAACACTCTTTCTAGCAATTTGTTAACCTCAATGATGCAATGTTCTGATTACAAGGCGGACATGTAAATTTTCTCTTTGTACTCCATCTAGACAAATTTGCATATGCCAGGAAATCATTAATAGTCCACATAATAGCTGCCCGCAAGTTAAAATATTGTGATTTTCTAGCATCGTATGTCTTCACACCAGTATGCCACAATTTTTGAACTCTTCAATAAGTGGCTCAAGAAAAACATCAATGCAATCTCCGGGACTGTTTGGTTATGGAATTAACATTGATAGAAGAAAATTGCTTTTGTCCATACATGTGGTGGGAGAGACATTGTAAGTGATGAAAATAACTAGCCAAATACTGTATGATGTTTTTTCCGTTAGCAAAGGGTTGAAAACCATCACTTGCCAAACCAAGTCGCACATTTCGAGGTTCTGCTGAGAAATCTGGGTACAAGTTATCCAAGATCTTCCATGTCATTGAATTAGCAAGATGACTCAACACTTCATCTTCGGGATTGCTATCTTTATGTCAAGTCATTGGTGGAGCAGTTTTGGAACACATGTATAATCTTTACAACCTCGGTCTTAATGGAAAATACCGCATCACCTTATTGGGTATATACTTGTCATTCACCTTTGGTCGAATTGCACCACTAGATTTATTGATATTTCATCTAGAAAGCCCACAGACTTTACATTTATGCAAATCCTTATCCTCTTTATGAAAGAGCATACAATCATTCTGACACACATCAATTTTTTCGTACGATAAAGTCATGTCTGTAATGAATTTCTTGCACTCATAATACAAATTTGGTAATTGATTATGAACTTGTAGGATTTTCTCCTTCAATAAACTCAACAATAAATCAAATGACGTGTTTGTCCACTTACCTATATTCTTCATGTGAAGAAGTTTAAGAAGAGATGGGGCTTTGGAAATGCGAGAACCTTCATACAAAGGTAGTTTCGAATCGTCCAACAATTTTAAAACGTCTTAGCATCATCAACGAGATGCTCATTTTTCACTCGGATGTTCATTATCATTATTGATATTAGGGTACAAATCAACAATAATATCTTCCATTGGGTGATCCTCACAAATGTCAACATGTTCGTCTTCCATGATATTACTCTCGCTATTTGGTGGTACATTAATCGGTTCGTCTTCAAGTTCATCATCTGACTCATCTTCATCCACATTCTCACTAACATCAATTACATTTGACGTTTAATTCTATTTTCACCGTTAAAATACCAAAAACCATAATTTTGTCTTATGCCGAATATACTCGATTTGCACACTTTACATAAGGACATACAATTGATGATCTAACCATATACCTTTAAGAAAATTCTATGAATTTGTCAATCCCCTCAATATATTTAGATCGGTAAGAAGTATGATCATCCATGTTTTGTCAAGGACTTCCATTAGGACTAGACAAAATATTACTATGTCAAATAAAATATATTATTTCTAAATTATTCAAAAACCTAACTAGTCCAATAATTTAACATATAATTCAATAAACTATCATAACCTAATAAACATATACAATTCAATAATTCAATAATCTAACCTAACATTCAATAAACCAACAATAATATAATCTAACATAACATTCAATAAACTAACAATCCAATAATATAATCTAACCTAACATTCAATAAATCAACAATCCAATAATCTAACATAACATTCAATAAACTAACAATCCAATAATATAACATTCAAATAATCTAACTTAATCTAATATCAAATAAACTAACAATCCAATAATCTAACCTAACATCAAATAATCTAACAATCTAACTAATCTAACCTAACATTCAATAATCTAACAATAATCTAACCTAACATACAAATAATCCATTAACCTAACATCAATAATCTAACATACAAATAATCTATTAATCTAACAATGATATAATCTAACAATCTAACATTGATTTTAAAAAAGAACTAACCTGGATTTGAAAGAGAAGCGACGACAGACAATCAGCGGCAATAGGGGCAAGGGCAATTTCAAAAGACGACGAAAACTTGAAATTTCTACAGAGATTGAAAAAGAAATAATATTATTGGAAAGAGATTGAAAAACAAATAACCTGATTGCAGATTGAAAGAGATTTAAAAAGAAAAATGAACTAACCTGATTTGAGGAACCGACGGCGGCGAGCGGCTTCAACCTACGGTGGCTTGAACAGGCAGCGGAGAGCGAAGATGACCGTCTTCTTCAACCGGCGACGGATTAAACCGGCGACGGAGAAGAGAAGAGAACGGGAGCGCAAAGAAGAAGAGAAGAGAAGAGAAGAGAAGAAAGAAGGAAAAAAGGAAGAAAACGACACTCTCGGGGTTTATTAGGGTATCAATAACGGTTTTAGAAAAATTGTTATAAATGTTAAATTGCTATCAATAACGGTTATTCCCAAAATCGTTACTGATACCTCTTATGAAGATGAAACATCAGATTCGTATCAATAACAGTTACCAATACCAGTACCAGTAACGGTTTGAAGGGAAATTGTTATTGATACGCCTTGTGTAAAATTAAAAGTGAAGGTCTATGAGTAAAGGTTTTTGGAATAACTGTTATTGATACCTTTTATGAAGATGAAACGTCAGACTTCGTATCAGTAACAGTTTTGGTAATAACCGTTACCAATAACCGTATCAGTAATGGTTTGAAGGGAAATCGTTACTGATACGCCTTGTGTAAAATTAAAAGTGAAGGCATATTAGTAACGGTTTTTGGAATAACCGTTACTAATACGTTTTATGAAATGAAACGTTAGACTTCGTATCATTAACGGTTTTGGGAATAACCGTTACTCATACCAGTATCAGTAACGGTTTGAAGGGAAACCATTACTGATACGTCTTGTGTAAAATGAAAAGTGAAGGCATATTAGTAACAGTTTTGGGAATAACCGTTACTAATACCCTTAAATCGAAAAAATAAATTAAAAACATTAGTATATGTAACGATTATTCCTTGTACCCGTTACTGAAGATTTATATTAGTAACTATTTTATATAGCCATTACTGATATCTTAAAAACAGTAACGAATATGTTAAACCGTTACTAATAAATATTATCAGTAAGGGCGCTATAGCACCGTTACTAAACTTTGTTACCAAAGCCTCTTTTTTCACTAGTGTTCGAATTCCTCTAAAAAAAAGTAATTATTATATATGAGTGCGCGAATATGTAGAAGACGTGGAAGAGAGAATGTTGGTTTGAGAACGCAAACATTGGTGAGAAAACCTAAAAGTTTTCCATGGAAAAAATGTCGTCTTGAGTAACGTAAACATTGGTGAGAAAACCTAAGTTGTTTGAGGGGATAACGTGATGGTGGTATATGTGGTTATAAATATGAATAAGTGTTTGAGATGATAGTGTACTGATGGTATATGTGAGTACAAATTTGAATAAATTATATGTGTTTGAGGGGATAATATAATAGTGGTATATGTGGATATAAATTTGAATAAATTATGTGTTTGAGAGGATAGTGTGATGGTTGTATATGTGGTTTAAAATTTGAATGAATTATATATGTATAAAGAGATATTGTGATATCAGTGGTATATGTGAGGGGAATTTTTGAATGAATTATACGTGTTTGAATAAATATTGTGATGGTGGTATATGTGAGGGAAAATTTGAATGAATTATATGTGTTTGAAGGGATAATATGATGGTGGTATATATAAGTTCAAATTTGAATTAACTATATGTGTTTTTAGTGATGTTTCTATTTTATTGAAACATTTGTGTGAAAATCTAAGGGCTCGTACACAAAGATTGATTTAGGGCCTAACTTTGGTTGGATGAAGCTGAAGTGAAAATGTTGTTTTCAGTAACGCAAAAATTAGTGATAAAACCTAAAGGTTCATTCACGGAGAGAATGTCGTCTCGAGTAACGCATACATTGGTGATAAAAAACCAATGGTTCATACACAAAGGAAATGTCAACTTGAGTAAAACAAATATTAATGAAATAACTTAAAGGTTTGTCCACAGAGGTTGATTTAAGGCCTAAGATCATGTCGAAAGGTGTAATCAAATGTTAGGAATGTCGGTTTAAGTAAGACAAACATTGGTGAGAAAATATAAGAGCTCGTTAACAAAGGGTGATTCAGGGTTTAAGATCATGCCAAAAGGTATGATCGAATGTTAAGATGCACATTGACGACCACAAAGTTCTTTCATTAAGGCTTAATTATGCATATCATTCAAAAGATAATTTAGATAATATATATGGGTGTAATAGATTTTAATAATACATTTTATTTTTATTTTTAGTTTTAAAATTATTAATTATTTATATATATATATATATATACACAAAAATTTATAAAATATAATAAATATTTTTTATTTTTATTTATAACACTCTTTTATATATATATATATAAAAATAAAAAAATATTTAATAAATATGTTAAATTTTAAAAGTGATTGAAAAATTCTTTTTTTATTTATTTATTATCATAAAAAACAAAATAAAACATTATATATTTAAAATAATATTTTAGAATTGATGAAAAAATTAAAAAGAATAATATATATAATTTATTATTAATTAAAAAGATTGTAATAAAAGAAATAAAAAATATTTGTTAAAAATAAAAATAAAAACTATAAAATAAATCAATAAAAATATTTAAATTAAAAATATATTTAACTAAAAATGTTAAGTTTTAAATTTATTGAGAAATGTATTTTATATTATTTATTATTATAAAAAATAAATTAAGACACTTTGAAAAAATAATTTTTGTATTAACATATTTTTTATTTAATTATTTATATATATATATATTAAATTTAAATAGTTTTTAATATTTGTGCAATTATATATCATAAAATTTTATTATTATAAAAAATAAATTAAGATAGTGTAATAACAATATTTTTATTAGAACATATTTTTTATTTTTATTTTTTATTTTAATTTTTTTTAATATTTGTTCAATTATCTATTATAATAGTTTATTATTATAAAAAACAAAGACATTATATATCACAATTTTATTTCCATATTTGTTTTAATTATATATATATATATATGAATGATAAACTCATCGAAAAATTCAAAGAGAGCAGGTCAACGAATCCAACGTGGTCTGTTAGGTTGCCCCCACGTCTCGAAAACGCTCATTTTGGGAAATTTTTATTTGGGTCCCGAAATGGCCGTTTCGGGACCCGAAATGACCGTTTCAAGACATTATGAAACCGTTTCGGGACCTGAAATAAGCATTTCAGGACATTATGAAAAATTTCTCTCTTCTACCAACATGTCATGCCACGTTGATTCGTGGACTTATTTCGTTGAATCTTTCGTTGAGTTTATAATTTTTCATATATATATATATATATATATATATATATATATATATATATATATTAATATATATTAATTTTAAATATTTTTATATTTATTATATATCATATTAATTCATTTATTTTTAAATAAATAATTATATATATATATATTTGATAAATATTAATTATTACTAAATTTAGTTATTAAATAATAAAAATCATTATAGATATAAAAAATATTAATGAATTTGTTTAATAATTTTTTAATATTTTATTTTTCAAATAAGTATATAATAATGAGGAATATTACACCCGGGTAGAATATTGTCAATTTATATGATTATTACGCATGCATTATATTTTTCGTTTAGATATATTTATATACTCGATGAATTTAAAAATATACGTAAACATAAAATTTAGATTTAACAAGTTCGGAAATCCTCAAAATATCAATAAATTTACCGACCACCACTAACGATTTTTCAGAAAAATAAATCTTTCATATCGTCGTAATAATAACGTTGTGAGTAAACATATTGGTCGACCGTGGTAACTGGACGTCATAAGGTTTCTTTCGAGTCAAATAATCAAGCAATAAATAATCGAGAAAGGGACACATCGACTCAATCCAATCAAACTCTAGATTTCTAACCAAACATCTCAACAACCAACAATTGACTCAGGCATCCGAAATGCCAATCATGTTTTAAAGTAGGTTTTAAATCGCAGTTACTCTTTAGCAATAAAAAACAAATTACGTGTTGTCTCTACCTCTATGCAACACTTTATTTCGCGATTAACCATAATGTAAAATTTTTCATAAATTTATCATCTGTCAATACTGATCCACATAGACAGATGGAGCTTAGGGCTGTGGGGGCTTAATCCACCCTAGACAATCCATAATATTTTTTTATATACATATATAAACAATGTTTTTGTGCCGAATTGTTCGTGAGAAAGAAATAGATGTTAGACATATATGAAAATTAATATTTTGATTAGACATAGTTTGATTATGATTATTTAGATTTTATTTATTTTTTTAGGGTTTGTTTGCTAATATTAATTTAATGTTTTTTAATTTATGTGATTTTTATTTTTTATTTTTTAAGTTTATTTATTTTTTTAGGTTAAAATAGTATTTTATAATAAATAATTATTATTTAAAAATAATTAACATTAAGGGAGCATATTTCAATCTTTAAAATCAATATTATTATTATTATTAGTTATCTAGGTGTAGTTTGATCAATTTTATAAATCATATATAGTGATTCTTTCACTATATATTATTTTTATTTTTTATTTTGTTGGAGTTTGCATCAAATATTTTCTTTAATTTTTCAAGTCCAGCTTAAACCTAATGGTGACATGTATGAATTCTATTTGAATTTAATACAAATATATATATAAAAAATCCTACTTCAATAAAACAAAATAAATAATGTAATTTTTTTTTTAAAATTATTTTGTTAACTTATTTTATTAATTTATATTTAGTAACACATGTTTTGCTATAATCATATCCACTGAACAACAATATCTTGTTGATGACGCTAGAAGAACATAAACACACACAAAAAACAATATATTGTGAATTATTTGATTTGTGTGTTTTTTTGTTGTTGAATGTTCTATATATTTTATTTATCAAAAACTGGAGTTGAAGAAAATATCCCCTGATGACTACTTTTTGAGAAACCATGAATTTGCGACTCGGCTGAAAGAGGAGAAATACATATTTTTTTCAGATCTTTAATGTGAAAGGGCGTGCAAACTATTTTTGAAGTTTGTCAAGGACTGGAACACAGAGGCTTGAGCCCAATTTTAGAGGGTATCGCGGTTGGACCTAGGTCAGCACATAATTGAAAAATTAAACAGTAAATGAATCTATTTTTCTCCTTTATATTTTCTTGTAGTGTAGCAGCAATAATATTATTACTATAATAGTTTATGTCAACTTTATGAATTGTTGAGGGATTGAGGAATTAGAACTTGTTCTTACAAATTGATGGGATCATTAATTTAGTAATTCTTCAAACGTATTATTCTTATAAGAGATCAGTTATTACATTTCTTTTTTTTTAGTTAAACTTGTGAATATTCATGTCATGACTTAGGTTTATAATGATATATATATATATATATATGCTATAAAAATAATGAAATACTTTATTCATATTCATGTTAACTTTATTCAAATTTATTATCTCAACAACAACATAAAAGGATACTATCCTCTCATATTATATATTTAGTTTCCTTTGTCACTAGGGAAAGGAGGGAATGGGAATGGGAATGGAGGGAAAGGAGGGAATGGGGTCCCGTTTGTTTTGGTTAAGGACTTTGCAGTAGCATGAAAAATTCCAACATTTTCCATCCATTGGTAATAGCATTTCTCTATCATTCACACAAGCTAGAAGGCATGAGTACCTACTAATACACATCCTTTTGAAATTTATGTATTTTACCCATATGAAAGAATCATCATACTCATCTTTCTCTGCAAAGAAATTTCAAACTATAATTCATCATACCATGTCAAAAAAACAAAAACAATGATAAAGAGATTGAAGATCGAAAATAGCTACCAGCAAAACATATGTGGAGGAGCAAGAAAACACCCAACAACAAGGACATCTCTTTTCCCATTCTTAAATTATTATTTTTTTTTTGTGAAAGACTACGAAGCGATTAATTTATTTGTTATTGATAACTATTTGTTTACTTATATCATGAAAGATGGAGCACACTGACTTCTTTAATTTATAGTAATATGAGGGTTTTCAGTTATTATTGGGTAGTAGGGGGGCAAATGGAGTGGCATAAGATGATCTTAACAGATCTCAAAAGTTTTTACTTTCTTTAAAATAATAAAAAGTTTGACCTTTCTTTTCTTTTAAATTTTAGGAATCTATGTCGTAATCTAATTTCAATTTAAGTTTTTTTTTAGGGATGGAACTCGTAAACTTTCGTCTTTTAATATGGTTGTACTCTCTTAATATGATAGAGCTCTCATCCATTATTATTGCATATTTGAATTATCTCTAAGTTTTTTTTTTCAATATAGGCGAGGCGAGGCGGTGATGGGAGCTCAACCATTTATTGTTTCAACGTGAGCTTGTTTTATGATGGGTTACTTGAGATTTAAAATTTAAGTTTTAATTGAATGTATTATTATAAAGTATTTTTTTAAATGTCAATATTATATAATATTAATGCGAGTGGTTTAACGTAACGATAAAAATAATATAAAAACATGAGTGTTTACCTTGTCATTAAAGACACTTAAAATAAAATAAGATTAATCATTTTGAGATTAACAATAACATAAAATTTAGAGTTAATGAGCTCATAAATCCTCACAATATCAATAAGTTCACCAACAGCCTTTATCAATTTTTCAAAAAAAATCTCTCATATCGTCGTAATACTAAAGTTGTGAGTAAACTGCGGTCACTAGACATCATACGGTTCATTTTGAGTCAAATAGTGCACTACAAAATAATCTGGATTGGGATACATCAACTCAATCAACCCGAGCTCGAGATTTCTATCCAAACATTTCTACAACCAATTATTGACTCATGCGTAAGGGTGTTCAACCGGCCGGTTAACCGGTTATACGGTTCCGGTTAAGACCGGTTTTGCCTTTTATTTTACAAACCGGTTAACCGGCCGTTAATGATATCGGTTTTACCGGTTTTGGTCGGTTCCGGTCGGTTAACTGGGTTTAACCAGAAACCGATAATTCAATATTTTATATTAAGTATTAAATTTATGAAATAATTTTTAAAAATTATTATTTGTACTTTCCTATTATACTATTCTATATCATTTCTTGTCTCTATTATAATATAATATATTATTATTATAATATATTTTATTGATATATTTATGAATATATTATAATATATAATTTTATTTTAAAAATATAATATATTTTAAAGTTATTTTGTTGGATTTGTATATGTTACTTGACAAAATTCAAATTCATTATAATATATTTATTATTTATAAAATAACTAATAAAAATTATAAAATATAAAAATATATATAATTAACTTATTACCGGTTTAATTAAACCGTTAGAAAAATATATAAACCGAAAATCAAACCGTTTAACGGGTAAAAAACGTTTGACCGGAACCGTTAGAACCGGTTAACCAATAAACTATTAAAATGAAACCGGTTAACTATCGGTTCGGTTGGGTTACCGGTTTTCCGGTTTTTTGCATAACTCATGCGTCCTAAATGTCAATTATATTTCAATTAGGTTTCAAATTACCGTCACTCTTTAGTAATACAAAAATAAGTGAGGTGTTGTCTCCTCATTGGTTGGAGCTAGGGTGTGGGTGCTTAAGCACACCTTAGCTCATCCATAATATTTTTCATATACATGTATAACAGTGCTATGTATAACAGTGCTCGGTATGAAATTGAGATTTTCTGCATTGTTTGAGAGAATGAAAGAAAGAGACCTTAACATACATATTTGTTAATTAATATTTTTTTTATCACAATTTAATTATGATTGGGAGGATTTCAGTATTATTATTTTAGTGTTTTTATAATTTACTAGGTAAATTCCTGTGCATACACACGGATAAAAATAAAAACAACATAAATTAAAAAAACTATAATAATATGTATTTAATGTTTAAAATTCTTAATAAATCACGAATAATATATTAAAATAAAAAGAGAATGCTCTCATTCCACATTTAATTCACTTCGGTAAAACAACTTATTCTCTCACATATTTCATCACATATTTTTTTTCCGAATGAATCTCTAATCTTGTGACTTTATATTTTCACTTTATCAATCCAATATTTGATTTTAATATTTAGCATTTTGACTTCACACTTTGGTCAATCAAATATTTGATTTATATTTGTTTAACCACTTTCAATTGATATCGACTTATTATCCCTCGGCAAACCACATCTCAATCACACTTGATTAAAAGGTTGTACTTGTTTTGTTAGGTTTCAAGTTCGAAACATACATATAACATTTTTAATTATTTTTAACCGTTATAAGTTTATGGGCGAGTCAACCCACAATTCGACCCAAGTATCCATTACTATCACATATATATCCAAATTAACCACAGCTCTCGACCCGGCAATCCGGACAATTTAAAAATTAAGCATCATTATATATATAAATTAGTTAGTTAAAAATTTGAACTTATATTATTAAAATATCCCGCGTTCATCAAATTTGGTGTTGAATTTAAAATATAAAGGGTTGTTAGCCTAGTTGGTTAAAGGGTTGTACTTCTTTTGTTAGGTTGCAAGTTCAAAACATACATATAGCATTTTTAATTATTTTTTAACCGTTTTAGGTTTATGGGCGGGTCAACCCACAATCCGACCCAAGTATCCATTTACTCTCACATATATATCCAAATTAACCACAGCTCTCGACCCAGCAATCTGGACACTTTAAAAATTAAGCATCATCATATATATAGACCACTTTCAATTGATATCGGCTTATTATCCCTCAACAAACCACATCTCAATCACACTTGGTTAAAGAGTTATACTTGTTTTGTTAGGCTGTAAGTTTGAAACATACATATAACATTTTTAATAATTATTTTTAACCGTTTTAAATTTATGGACGGGTCAACCCACAATCTGACCCAAATATCCATTTACTATCACATATATATCCAAATTAACCACAACTCTCGACCCGGAAATCCGGATACTTTAAAAAATTAAGCATCATTATATATATAATTAGTTAGTTAAAAAGTTGAACTTATATTAATAAAATGTCCCGCGTTCATCAAATTTGGTGTTGAATTTAAAATATAAAGTGTTGTTAGCCTAGTTGGTTAAAGGGTTGTACTTGTTTTGTTAGGTTGCAAGTTCAAAACATACATATAACATTTTTAATTATTTTTAACTGTTTTAAGTTTATGGGTGGGTCAACTCACTATCCGACCCAAGTATCCATTTACTCTCACATATATATCCAAATTAACCACAACTCTCGACCCGACAATCCAGACACTTTAAAAATTAAGCATCATTATATATATAGATTAGTTAGTTAAAAAGTTGAATTTATATTATTAAAATGTTCCGCGTTCATCAAATTTGGTGTTGAATTTAAAATATAAAGTGTTGTTAGCTTAGTTGGTTAAAAGGTTGTACTTGTTTTGTTAGGTTGCAAGTTCGAAATATACATATAGCATTTTTAATTATTTTTAACCGTTTTAAGTTTATGGGCTGGTCAACCCACAATCCGACCCAACTATCCATTTATTTTCACATATATATCCAAATTAAACACAACTCTCGACCCATCAATTCAGACCCTTTAAAAATTAAGCATCATTATATATATATATAGATATGTATTTTTTATTTTTCAAGTTTATATATTATTATTATTATTTATCTCGAGTCTAGTGTGATAAATTTTGTAAAATCATATCTTAGTGATTTTATCTATTTATATATTTTTTTTTTTTCAATTTTGTAAAATATTTTCATTTTTTTCAAGTCCAACATCATGATGACATGTATGAATTCACATGTATAAAAGAAACTAGTCTTCAAAAAAACAGAATAAATAATCTATTTTTTTATTTTAATTATTTTGTGCTAATCAATTGTTAATTTATTAATTTATATTCAATGACAAATGTTTTTGCTATAATCTAATCTCTGTTGTATTTTTTAAGCCATAATTGTTAAATATTTTGTTGCTGATGCTAGAAGAACATAAACACATAAAAAAAAAACTATATGTTGTGATTTTTTGCTTTGTGTATATTTATCAGAAACTGGAGTTTAAAGAAATTTTCTTTGATGATTACCTCATGAGAAATAATGAATTTGCGAGTTGAAAGAGAGGAGAAAGACATATTCATCTCAGATCTTTCCTTTGAAAAGGCATGCAAACTATTTTTGAAGTTTGTTAAGGACGGAAACAAATAGATGCTGGAGTCCAGATTTTACAAGGGATCATGGCTAGACCTAGGTCAGCATATAATTGGAAAATTAAACAGGAAAGAAATCTATCTTTCTCGTTAATATTTCCTTCCAATAGTAGTATTAACTATAATAGCTTATGTCAACTTTATGAATTGTTGAGGGATGAAGAAGTAGAACTTGTTCTTACAAATTAATGGGATAATTACTTAATGGTTACTTCTTAAAGTTCTCCAGTTCTCCTCTTATAGTTCTCCAAAACTATAAGATGAGAAATTTAAGAAGTAACCATTAATTACAAGGGGATCACGGCAAGACCTATGTCAGTACATGATTGGAAAATTAAATAGTAAACAAATCTATCTGTCTCGTTAATATTTCCTTGCAATAGTAGTATTTTTTTTTGGGAAAAACGACTTAGCGTCATTTCATTAAACATTCCTAAAAATGAAAAAAAAAACGACGAGTTTAAGAGATCATTCTAGACAGGCCTAGAATGATTTTGAAATCGTAACATTCTAAATAAAAGCTAAAAAGCTAAAAACATAAATGAATTATATGATTACAATGCTTTCAATTCTAGTGAGTTTAAAAAATAGTAAATTTCAGTTCCTACAGATATTCCAGTTCTGCTCCGTGCTTGGAATTCTTGTCCACATTCCCGTGAGGGCGCTGCAATCCGATACAACATATTTTCATAACTCTTCAACGCTCCTGCGTGTTCTGCCATATACCCTTGCATTTTGTTCTTGCCAAATGGTATACACCACTACTCCAAAGCCGCACTTGAACACGCCTTTTGCAAATCTATTTCTCTTAGCTTTAAGTAGTGCTGCATCTTTGATTTCATTTCATTCACTTGAGAAACTGATAAACTCTAGGCTTTTATAGAATCTGTCTCAAAGCTCTGAAGCAATACAGCAGCTCCCAAATAGGTGATCTATGGTTTCTTCATTTCCTCTACATAGAAGACAGTTTGTGTCCGGGATGCTCATATACTTGCTCATACGATCACGAGTGTTGAATCTTTCCCAAAAGGCGAGTCATGGGATGAACTGGTGTCTAGGGATAATCTTCGTTGACCATACAAGAGGAGCTCATTCTACTTTCTGTGCTTTTTCCCGTGTTACCTCCCATATTTTCTTCAATACCAGCTTTCCATTGTCATCAACTTTCCATTCATGAATATCCGGTCTGTCGTGTATTTGTATGTTACTTATATGATCAAGTATCCTCTGTCCTTCTGGATTTCTTCTCAGGAGTGAGTCTCAATTCTTGTCTTTAATGTCTCTGATTTTCGCTTCTGTGTAGTCCCTTCTGATGAGGGTATTTTGAAACTCCTCCTTGTAAATGATAGGCTGGTTTTCGAACTAGGGGTCGTGTCAGAGTAGAGTGCCTTTCCCGTCCCATAGCCGAATGTCATAAAGATCTGCAATATCATTTCTTAGTTTAAGAATCTTTTTTAGAGACCAGCTCATACCTTCATGAATTTTGCAGGTCCAGATGCTGGTTTCGTATTTCATAAACCTCGTATGTACCCATTTGATCCATAGTGACTCCTGATTGCGCTCCAAAGCCCACAAATGCTTGAAGGTGAGAGCCATGTTTCACTCGATATAGTTCTTCAAGTCGATGCCTCCCTCGTCCTTCGGTTTGCAGAGAGCGGTCCATTTGACTTTTTTTCCTCTTCTTCCGCTATTGCCCCAGATAAAGTTCATCATCACTGTATTGAGCTCCTTCATTACCTTCTTCGGAATGACCATTTGTTGCGCCCAGTAGCCAACTATTCCCATGACCAAGGTTTTGATAAGTTCGATCCTCCCTGCATAAGAAAGTTTTTTCGTTGCCCAGCCAGATATCGTATTTTTTACACTTTCAATCAGCGGCTTGCAGTGTGAGATCTCGATCTGCTTCGTTGTTAACGGAATTCCTATGTACCTTACGAGAAAACTTCCTTCCTTGATGCCCATTATGTTGAAGATGTCCTGCTTCGTTTCATCACTCACACCTCCATAAAATTTCACACTTTTTCTTTCATTAATAGTTAAACATGTAACCTCAGAAAAGAACGTTAGTGCAACCCTAATAGTTTTAATGGAATCAATGTCTACATGCGCTAGAATGAACAAATCGTCAGCAAAGCATAAATGGGTTACCTCCTCTACCTCACAGAATGGGTGAAAGATGTATGAACGATTCTTTTGGAACATCGCGAAGATGCTCTAAAATATCGTCATGATAGCTACAAAAAGGTAAGAAGAGAGGGGCTCCCCTTGCCTTACCCCGTTTTCACCCTTGAAATAGCGTTCGTGGACTCCATTGACGCTAACAACAAAGCAGAATGATGAAACACACTGCATAATCCAATCAATAAAAATCATAAGAAAAGCAGATACAACCAGAAAGTCTCGAATGGCTTCCCATCTAACAGAGTCGAAAGCTTTCTTAATATCTATTTTGAAATCCACTCTCGGAGATATTTTCTTATTCCCGTAGCCTTTTAAAAGGCTCTACATGAGAAGCATATTATGAGAGATTGTCCTACCAGGGATGAATGCAGATTGGTTAAGATTTATATTTTTTCCTATGACATTTTTAAATCGTTTAGAAATGATTTTTGAAAATATTTTATAAATCACATTTTAGTAGGAAATTGGTCTGAAATCTTGTACTTTCTCGGGTACCGTAGTTTTGGGGATCAAGGTTAGAACCGCTGTATTCCATTGTTTTAACATCTTCCTGTTCTTGAAAAACTCCATAACCCCATCAGTAACGTCTTTACTCACAACCGAACAATTGTCTTTAAAGAACTATGCATTAAACCCATCAGGACCCGAGCTTTTATTCCCATTAATACTAAACATAGCTTCTTTAACGTCAACCCTCAAAACCACTCTTATTAACTCGCGACTATCTTCTGATGAAATTTTACTATCAATAATCTGATACAAGGTATTCAGGTGACTTTGATGCTGCTTTATTGTACCCATAAGCTTCTTATAGAAATCGATAGCCAAATCTTGTACACCCTTTTGACCCTGAACATATTCACCATCATCATTCTTCAGCCTGTATACATTGTTTCTCATGTTTCTAACCTTGCATTTTCTGTAGAAGAAATTTGTGTTTTTGTCACCCAACGAGAGCCAACTCTGTCTTGATTTCTGTCTAATAAAATTCTCTTCAAGAAGACTCAGCTTTCTGAAATTTTCAAGCGCATCCCTTTCCGTTTCATTGAGTTGTTCATCATTATCATCCCTTAATAATCTTTTCTGAATTTCTTCCAGTTCTTCTCTAGCTGCTAGAACTCTATTAGAGATATTTCTGAACTTCTTCTTGTCAAAGCTTTGGAGATGATTCTTCAGGAGTTTAAGCTTCTCAGAAACTCTATACATGTTGGATCCCCTGACATCTGTAGACCATACGCTTTCGAGAATACCCTTGAATTTGACGTTTTCCATCCAGAAATTGAAAATTTTAAAGGGCATTTTGAACCTTTCTTCCTTTTCCCTGAACAATTTAATCAAACACTGATCAGATATACTCGGATTCAAAACATGAAGTTGACTTCTCGGAAATTGGTTAATCCAGTTCTCATTTACCAGACATCTATCAATTCTACTTCTTCTAATTTTCTCATTCCCTCTCGTAGAAGACCAAATGAAGAAATTTCCAGAATTGATAGGCTCGATACAACCCATATCTCTGATACAGTCATTAAAGTCAATCATATCCCGAGTTATTTTAGATTCTGGGCTTCGATCAGATTCGTTTCTGGTTACGTTGTAATCACCAAGGACAGCCCAAGATTTATCACTACCGATCTAGTTTCTAAGACAATTCCAAAGGAGTCTTCTATCAGTGCTTGAGTTGCTAGCATAGAGAATAGCAATATTGAACAGGATTTATGTGATTCTATCTTTAACCTCCACCAGGATTGCTTGATCATTCAAAAAGAGAGCCCTGACCTCAGCAACTTTGTTATCTCAGATAACCCAGATTCTTCCCGTTTTGTCATTTGAGTTGTGAATGATTTCCCATCTGATATCAATACACAGCCTGCTAATCTTCTCAACGTTTCGGCTTTTGACTTTTGTCTCAAGAATACCAATAATAGTGATCTTCTGGTTCTCATTGATCCTCCTGATTTATTTGCATTTCAGAGGGTCATTGAGTCCCCTTATGTTCCATGTCACTATATTCATGAATGGATATAAGTGTTAGGTTCCTAACTTTCTAGACTATCATGGACCTCTTCATCAGAGAAATCGTAAGCATCACTTGTCTCGCTATCCTCAATGGCTACAACTTGATTACATAGAATACTATTCACATTGAGTGGGGGTTGTCTCACATAGATCTCATCTTCTCCCGTTATAGAGTCGGTGGCTTCTAGATCCAGGATCTTTCTACTATGTGTTTGCTTTTCAGCTTGTTCTTCTTTAGTAGGTATTTTTTGACTTTGAACCTCTTCACTACTAGATTCATGTCTGTTATCGATTTTAATTCGCCCTACTTCAGAACCAAGGCTCACTGCCTTATTCAAGACCAAATTTTCTTCTTCTGAACTTGATATTTTAATTTCATAAAACCCAACATCTTCCAGTTCATTCTCAACATCTTCTTTATTGCTTGTTGGTTTTTCAATATTTTTTTGTCCAATATTTTCTTGTTCATTATCTTGAAAGGTGGCTCTGAGCCCATGGATCGGGTCATTTCGAATTCTGATGACATTGCTTTTTTTGTTCCTACTTGCATTCCTAGAATTGTGAAGAGTGGAGTCACGACCTATTGGAGTGCCATCAGACCCAATTTCACTTGTTTCATATGAGCCAAGTATTCCTCGTCCCATAGATCTTAGAATTCTAGAAACTTTAGAACTAGAACATTTTTCATCAGGACCGGTAGTAGCAAGCCCGGTAGCTTGAGTAGTATCCGGATCAGCAAGTCCAGGACCATGCTTAACATGGTCAATATGGCTAGGTACGATAGCATTATTAGAAGCTCTAGGACTGATGTAGCTATGTCCAACTTTATTAGGACCGATATCCTGACCAGGATCGACGTTTTGAAAAGGACATATTCTTGAGAAAACAGAATCCCTAGGAACGGTGCCCTGAACATGACCGATAGGATCAGCGTTAGTATGGTCAGCTTGTACCCTTACCCACTTTATTCTTTTTCCTATCTTCTTCCTTGCAATAGTAGTATTAACTATAATAGCTTATGTAACTTTTATGAATTGTTGAGGGACAGATAAAGTTCTCCTCTTATAGTTCTCCAAAACTACTATTCTTATAAAAGGTCAGCGATAAGTTGTTACACCTCTTTTTTTTGGAAAAATGACTTAGCGTCATTTCATTAAAAATTCCCAAAAATGGAAAAAAAAAAACCCACGAGTTTAAGAGATCATTCTAGACATGCCTAGAATAATTTTGAAGTCGTAACATTCTGAGTAAAAGCTAAAAAGCTAAAACCGTAAATGAATTATCTAATTACAATGCTTTCAATTCTAGTGAGTTTAAAAAATGGTAAATTCCAGTTACTACAGATAATCCAGTTTTGCTCCGTGCTTGGATTTCTTGTCCATGCTCCCACGAGGGCGCTGCAATTCGATACAATATCTTTCCATAACTCTTCAACGCTCCTGTGGGTTCTACCATATACCCTTGCATTCCGTTCTTGCCAAATGTTATACACCATTGCTCCAAAGCCGCACTTGAACACGTTTGTTGCAAATCTATTTCCCTTGGCTTTGAGTAGTGCTGCATCTTTGATTTCATTCCATTCGCTCGAGAAACTGATCAGCTCTAGACTTTTATAGAATCTGTCCCAAAGCTCTGAAAAATACAGTAGCTCCCGAATAGGTGATCTATGGTTTCTTTATTTCCTCTACATAGAAGACAGTTCGTGTCCTGGATGCTCATATACTTGCTGATACGATCACGAATGTTGAGTCTTTCCCAGAAGGCGAGCCATAGGATGAACTGGTGTCCAAGGATAATCTTCGTTGACCATACAAGAGGAGCCCATTCTACTCTCTGTGCTTTTTCCCGGGTTACCTCCCATATTTTCTTCGATACCAACTTCCCATTGTCCTCAACTTTCCATTAATGAATATCCGGTCTGTCATGTAGTTGTATGTTACTTATATGATCAAGTATCCTCTGTCCTTCTGGATTTCTTCTCATGAGTGAGTCCTAATTTTTGTCTTTAATGTCTCTGATTTTCGCTTCTGTGCAGTCCCTTCTGATGTGGATATTTTGAAACTCCTCCTTGTGGATGATAGGCTGGTTTTCGAACCAGGGGTCGTGCCAGAATATAGTGTCTTTCCCGTCCCCTAGCGAGATGTCATAAAGATCTGCAATATCGCTTCTTAGTTTAAGAATCTTCTTTAGAGACCAGCTCATACCTTCATGAATTTTGCAGGTCCAGATGCTGGTTTCGTATTTCATAAATCTCGTATGCACCCATTTGATCCATAGTGACTCCTGATTGCACTCTAAAGCCCATAGATGCTTGAAGGTGAGAGCCTTGTTCCACTCGATACAATTCTTCAAGCTGATGCCTCCATTGTCCTTCGGTTTGTAGAGAGCGGTCCATTTGACTTTTTTTCCTCCTCTTCCGCTACTGCCCCAGATAAAGTTCTTCATCAATGTATCGAGCTCCTTCATTACCTTCTTCGGAATGACCATTTGCTGCGCCCAGTAGCCAACTATGCCCATGACCACTGTTTTGATAAGTTCGATCCTCCCTGCATAAGAAATTTTTTTCGCTGCCCAGTCAGATATCGTATTTTTTTACCTTTTCAATCAGCGGCTTGCAGTGTGAGATCTCGATCTACTTCGCGGTTAACGGAATTTTATGTACCTTACGGGAAAACTTCCTTCCTTGATGTCCATGATGTTGAAGATGTCCTGCTTTTAACATGTATGAATTCATTTCGCAATCAATAAAAAACATATATAAAAAAGCCTTTCAATAAAACAAAATATTATTTATACTTTTTCTTTTAATTATTATTTTTATTAATTCATAAAATAACAAATATTTTGCAATAATCATATCTCAAATGTTGGGATGCAGTGACGTCCATCACTTTTTTGGTTTGACAAATTTTTACTTATTTTATAGCTGATTAATTGAATTTAAAAGATTTTTATGATATTTAATTGTATAAAAATTTAATTAAAATTTAATTTTATTAAAAAAAAAAGTGTTTCCTCTACTACCAAGATCTGGAATGGTTCAAATTTGCCGTGAAAACTTTGGAGGAGCGATCACGTTGGACCGTGCGGCGTGCGCCATTAATAGAATAGACTATTTTTATTAGCTTAAAATATTTTTTTTAATATTCTATTATATATATATATATATATAATAAATTTATTGTTACGTTAGGATTGTAACATTACTATCAATTTTTTTCTCATTTGTATTTAATATTTCTTTTATATATCACAAAACAAATTCTAAATTTACGTTCATTAACTCGTTTTATCCATAATTTTTTCTTTTAACATCACCCAAAATATTTTTTTTCCCATTTTAAATATTTTTTAAGTCCGCCCCAATTATAATTGTCTCTATGCATGAAACTTAATTCAAACAATGTGATTTTGAATAAAATGTATAATTCCATGGCTTCTCCACTAAGAAGTAGACGTGTTATGAAGAATTTTGGTAAAAAAACAAATCTCTCAACTTTGCCATAATAATATTTATAAGAAAAAAAATTGTACTGATCTCACTCCATTTTTGGCCACTAATAACTGAACACTTGTAAATTAAACATGTAAACAAACATTTATCTTTAGCTCAACACGTTAACTTTTCAAAATAAGAATGAAAAAAGGGTTGTCATCTTTGTTGAGTCTCTTCTTCATTCTCCTCCTCTTATATATGTTATGCTTCTAATAATTAAGCTCTTATCTTATCATTTTATCTCTCAAATTGTTATGTTATTATTTTTTAAATGGTTTAACTTGATATTATTGGTAGTGGCAAATGATGAGTCAGAAACATCGGTGGTTGATGTCGAGTATAAATTAATAAAAAGCAGACTTTTCAAAAGTAAATGGATTATCAGCGTTACCAAGAGTCGTGGTCAATGCAAAATAACTTGTATGAACGAGGGAACAATGGATGGAGAATACTACCCGAAACCTAAACACAAAGGCAACAATGCACATCGCGGAAATGATAGTCGCGGAGAAGATGATAATGAACGTCTTGGAAGTGGTAGTCAACTTGCCTAAGAAGTAACCTATTTAAGGTCTAAAACTAAATATATTATGATATGAAATAAGAGAGCTAGCTAAATTGAGTTTGGATTGAGGCATTTTCTATATATATAAATTACTCAATAAATATCCTACCTTTAATCTTACTTCAATCTATTTGATATTGATATTGAGCTGTTCGATTATAGTTAGGAGGTCGGATCTTATATATTTGATAAATTTTTTAACTAATTTTAAATTAATTAATCAAACAAAATTAAGAAAAAATTTAATTATAATAATAATTTCAACCAATTATTCTTATTAAACAAAGACGTAAAAGTCAAATTTATGAATAATAGTATTTTATTTAAAATAAAATTTGATAACTACATAAATTTAAGAATAGATAAATAATAACTAAAATTTTGAAATCATTCAATTGAATAAAAATAATATATTTAATTAACAAATATAACATTCAACATTTAAATAATAAAAAATCTAATTTTTTTCTTTTAATTATATATATATATATATATATATATTCTATTTTAAAAACAAAATAATAATAAAAAAAAATTAAATATTATGAATATAATTAAAAACAAAACTAACAAATTTTAATATTTTAAGTTAATCTATCTGAAAAGGAATTTTGCATAATATCTTAAGTGGATCCAATTGATTTAATTTATACTTTTTATCAACCCTATATTATTCTATCAAAATATTATATGTGGTTCCAATATTGTTTTTGATTTGGATTGAATCAATATAGAGATGAGATTATTCAAATTAATTTCAATTTTACTTGTATGTACTTGTTTTACTTAAATTAGCATTGTATAAATTATATTGTTATGATAATAAATATTTTAAATAAAATTAAGACATATAATATTTTCCAATTTAAAACAAAATTTCATTATTGTCTCTTTTTAGAAGACAAAAATGACCTGATCAATAATTTAATTAGGTACAAATACATGTTTTAATTTATCCTATTTGTAGTAAAAATAAGAATTAAACCTTGGTGAAATATACGGTTGCCTTCATCTTTTTAAAACAAAAGAGAAGAAAGTGAGGATTCATAAATCTTACTTTAAAAAATTTATTTATTTAAAAAAAATAATCTATGTATATTAAAATGAAAAAAATCGTTTAAGTACAGCGACAAAAAATGATATAAAAATAACAAATAACAAATAGAAAAAAACAACACTTAATAAATTATCAAACTCGTAAATTTTCGAGAATAACGATTAACTTCCTAAAAAACTTTACTGGTTTTTCTGAACAAATCTCAGAAAGCATCATAATAATGGTATTATGAATGATACGCTTCGAATGACTACCATCATTGAAAGTTAGATAATTACTTAACAAATTTATTACTCAATAAAAGATGATGAATGTTCTTTCAAAGTGAATTTATCATTAAAGATATGAATGCAATATCATAGGAAAACCCTTCTAAATTTGGTTTCAAAATGTTGGGATCGGGTGAAACAATAGAGACTAGAATCTGACTATTGTTGAACGCTTACGATAAACGATTCGATAATAATCATGTGAGGGATTAATATCTATTTTCTATCCTTTGCAAATCTTCGCAAACCTTCACAAACTCTTGAAACAGATTTAAGTGCGGAACTGTTTGTTTAAATTTGAAGCTTTAGATAAGAGGTTGAAAGATTGCAGAAAATAAAGAACACAAGGTTTGTGTATGGATGTTCAGAGTAAACTCTTCTACGTCACCCTTCTTCCTCAATAGGAAGAATATTCACTAGAAAACTTTAATTTGTATAGAACAACACTACACAAACCCAGTCAGAAACCCATGATTTAATTGACCGCAGGTTCTGAACTCCTAGCACACACTGTTGAATAGAACACCCTCTGTTCAACTTACAACACACTGTTATTATTTTTGAGCTTCACTTAGTGAATTACAAAATACACTTGAGAACAAAATAGCTAGAGAGAGAGAGTAAGTTGATTCAAGAAATCAAGTTTATAGAAATCTGGTGATTCAATGAGAGAGAGCTTTAGCTTATTGTCTTATGATTCAAGCAATTCGTCCGTTGTCCTTAGGCAACTAATTATACTTGAAAAACATTAAGAGTCGAATCCTCCTTTTGGACACGTGTCCTCTTTCCGTTAGATGTACTATCTATGAGGTACTGGGTAGTACATCAGAATATATTCTTGAGACCGTGGTAGTACAGTGTAGTACAAGCAATTTGAATTATGGCATACGTGACAGTTGTTCATTTGTTGAGCTCTACTGCCAGCTGTCTAGACGCCCATATGCTTTGCTTAGACGCCATCTAATCATCTTAGACGTCCATCTAATTAGACACCATCTGCTCAACTTAGACTTCGTCTTAACTATGCGTGTTGACTTTGAGCTGTGCCTGAAATAATAAAACTATAATTATTAATTTTGCACATGGTGAGATTCGAACCCAGCAAATGTACTTACCACTACACCACATACGATCTCAATTATATAACTATATATTTTATAATTGATATGACTAACAATAATTGAACTTAATTTTATCCATTTATTATCAAAAATCATTCCATCAATCATCGAAATAAAGTATGTTAAATTATTTTAAGTCAATTAAAAATTTAAACCAACAATTTCTCCCTTTTTGATTATTTAAGCTAAATTATCAAAACCAGTTGAATTCATGATTTAAACACAATTCAACCATTTATAAAATCTTAACCAAACACAAAATTTTACACTTATAATGTAATAATATTTATTTTCATTTTTTCATGTTGGTTCTGACTATCGGATTTTCTGAGAACAATTATGAAGAAATGAAACTCTGGAAAATAGTTAAGAACAATAATCTTTGTTAAAGAGGAAGAGTCTTTAGTGTTGTATATCAATCTTTATAAACAACTCTTATCAATGAGTAATTAACCTAGAAATTATAAATTACTTATACATACAGGCTCAAACCCACTAATAACCAAATAAGTCCTAATTGCATAAAAGACAATTAAGACCAACAACTTTTAATTTACTGGCAATCAATGTTTAAACTCGCACTCACATGCAAATCTTATCAATCCTTATGGTTTTAATTTTGAAGAGGAGAATCATCAACCCACATCTGGGTGTTAAATATTAGAAGATTCTCTAGATTATATATTTCCCATAAATTCAAGATATTTTTTTTGTTTTATTTGTATAGATTTTTACATGGTCTATGATACAGTCAAAGTATCAAAAATTATATGTTTCTTACCTGTAATAAAATCACATAAAAAAACTGTAGCCCGTATTTTAAGACAGATTATAGGAAAATAAACAATGTCTTTTACCTTATCCTTATTGTGTATACTTGTAAATTTTATTATTTTTTTTCGAGTACGAAGATTCAAACCATGATTTGAGGATATAAGTTCATGTACTCTACAATTGAATTATGAATTTCAACTCAGCATCAAATTTATGAAATTTTGAGGGAGTGGAACTTGCTCTTACAAATGGGATCATTCATTCTAAACTTTCCTTTCTGCCTTTCGAAAACTATGATTATAAGAAGAGAACAAAAATATAAAATAAAGAGTCAAAAATCAATATTGACTTCATTTCTGATTACTTCTCTTTAGTTAAATTTGTGCCCATGACTTGATTTTTAATGAAATATGTGAAAAGTAAAAGAATAATAAAATATTTTATCTAGACTTTATTTATATTCATTTAATTTTATTCAAATTTATTAACCCAACAATATAGAGGCTATGAATTAAGTATCTCTAATATTCTATATTTAGTTTTATCATTGACAAACTTTTTTTGGTCTTGGTATCTGCTTTGGAGTTCTTTTAAGAATTTTGCAGTAGCATGAAAAAAAGTTGACATTTTGTAATGTATTTGTTGAGACGGAGGGTAAAACATCTTCCTTTTGAAACATCCATTTTTTTTACCCATTTGAGCTCATTAACATTGTGATTGTGAGTCCTCTTTGAAACATTGTCTAGTAAATAATTTATATAATTATTCAAAATCTAACTTATAAAAAATATATATACATACACAAAATTATAAAATTATTTCAACAATCACTTACTAACGGTTATAGTGTTAATATTTCATACTAAATACCAATGTTCGAATCCCTCTAAAAAGGTAATTATTATATGTGAGTGCGTATATTGGTGAGAAAACCTAGGGTTAGTTCATGGAGGGATTAAGTTTTAGCTTTTTATTATCTTTTAACTTTTTTATTTAAATATTAGTAGGTAGTTTGAGTTTTATCTTTATATTTTTAATACTAATAATTTGTAGTTTGAATGTGAATAAATAAAAAATAATATGTATCAGGACCATCTTCTTTTAAAATTATAAATATATATATATATTAATCACGTGGTCTACCGAAACACCATATATATTATAATTAGGATATTTCACTAATAATGTGGATTATATATCTTAATTAATATATTAATGTTGGATAATGAATATATTATATGAGTATAACCGTACTAAACAAAGAATCAATATTTGGGGGAGTGTTCCTACTATTCCTGTGGTTGGTTACTATTATTTCAGCAGTCCACGGAATTATAATGACGAAACCAAACCTTATCTTAATTAATCTAAACTATATATCCACACTATTTAACTCTTTCTTTTTTCTTGAAAAATCAAACATCATAAACTAATAAAATCTTGTTTATGATTTCTCCTCTCATCCATATATATTTTGATTGTATGATCCGGTTGAAATTGTTGCCCTAATTTGAATTCCCAATAAAAACAACAATATTTTTTAGATATGATACTAGAATTGGAGCAAACAGATCAAGAATCGATTGAGTGTCAAAAGGGGAGCACTTTGAAGAAAACCGAAGAAGCTAATGTCGATCAAAGACAAATTGGGATTGATGATACCAAACACGATCGAAAAAAGTTTCCAAGGAAAATAGTCGGTTGCGGATGCATAAATGATCTTGGCCTCTCTCATAAAAAAAAATGTACCAAGACTTGGTTTAATCAGAAAGACAACAGGTAATTAATATTTAATATTAAGTTATAAATAATTGAATATTAATTAGTAAATTTGTAACAGGATTTGTTTGACATGTGGGAGGACGGCCAAAAACATAAGAATTAATCCTCCAGAAATGGATTTCAATATGAAGTTGAATCGTTGGAGTAATTTGAGGACTCAAGATAGAATTGAAATGGTTTATGATGAACTTAACCCTTATATTTTTAAGGGTTATGGATTCATCATCAAGGTGCTAACAAGTTTTTTAATTGGTATATTACTTCTTTATCTTTTATTGAGAAAGTTTTTAATTTTTTTCTAAATATATTTAAGGGGTTGATTATTAATAAATTTCATGGTTATTGGTTTCCTTACTACAATAATTTTCCACATTCATGGTATAACAGTACTAGTTTTGTTTATTTTTTGTAATTAACAGAAGACAAGTCGAATAAGTAAAACAAAATATCACATTAAATTATTGATTACATGGAAAAGAAATGAATAAATAATAATCAGGAATTCTTAAGAGATACAGTACTATTACTTTTCACTTTCAAAATAAATAAATAAATATATATATATAGTAACACTTATTATATATTATATGTTAGTCGACACAAAATTATTATACAAGTGGTTATAAAAAAAGATTAAAAATATAAAAAAAATTAAAAATGATGAATTACGCAAAATAAGTTTATATATATATAATATCTTTGATATATATAATAGCTTTGAACTTCTAACCTAATTTTTATATTTTAAATTCAACCAAATAATTCTATATGCAAAATAATTAATCATATAAATTTTATATATATATATATATATATATATATATATATATATATATATATATATATATATATATATATTCAAAAATATAAGTTAACAATTTTTAGTGATTTATTGATTAAGGAATTTATAATACATAATAAATATGACTAATGTTCCATTGATAATACTATTTATTGTTGATATATTTATTTGAAAATAATTATATTTTTAAAAATTGAAAATTAAAAATAATTTTTTTATAATAGATAATTGAATAAATATTAAAAGTATTTAAAAATAAATTCAAATTAAAGAATCACCTAACCAATCTATTTATATTTTTTTATATCAATATTGATTTTGATTATTTAATTAAGAACCAAAATTAATAAAAATAGACATTTTAAAAATAAAAAATAAATATTATTAATTATTTTAAGATAAATAAATTATCATAATAGATAATTAGACAAATATTAAAAAATATTTAAATTAATATATATAAATAATTAAATAATAAATTATGTATTAATTGATATTTTTCTCTTTAAATTTCACTCAAATTCTAAACAAAATTCTTTAAAATATATTGCCTTATTTCGCTTTTTGTAATACATTTCTCAATATTTTTACAACTTAACTTATTTTGTTAAATATATATATATATATATATATATATATATATATATATATATATATATATTAATTTAAATATATTTTTTTATTAATTTATTTTAAATATTTTTACCAAATTTATTTTTATGACATTTTTTATTTCAGTCTTTTTATTTAATAATATATTAAATATATATAATTATAATTTTATATTAAACAATAACATTAATGATAATTTTTAATCTCGATTTATTTGTTATAATTATAAATAAATCTCAATTATATTTTTTTTTTAATTAATTTTATAAAATATTTTTTTATTTAATAATATAAAGGCTATATAGGAAGAGAGTGAAACAATTTATTTGTTTAAAATTTAATATTAATATATATATATATATATATTATATTATATTATATTAGAAAAATGATTGAGCCAGAAATAAAAAAAAGGAATATGTGAGAATAACATAAATTTGAAAAACTAATAAAATTTATTTCTCTTTTTTTATATTTTTTTTCTTTTTCCAAGCAATAACCGTGTTAACATGTTATTCTCTTCCCAATTTCTCTCCCATTCATCTATAAATTATTAGGCTCGAAAAAGCTCAACAAGTCATTGAGTCAGTATTATATGAGCTCGATTTCTACTCAAATATTAAATGAGTCGGCTCGAGCTCGACTCGAACTTGATCAAAGTAAAGCTCGAGTCAAGTTTTGACCGAACAGCTGATTCATTCTCACCCTAACAATGACATTAAAAAAAAATCCAGAAGGCAAACCTGGGCAAGGCTGGGCATCTGTCAAAGGAGGAATTGAATCTAATAGTCAAAATAATGGTAGAAGAAACAATAAACAAGGTTGGGGTTGCTTCTGTAGACACTGTTTTGAAAACTAATTAAGAAAAAAGAAGGTTTGCAAAGGAGATGGTGAAATGTTTTAAGTCTACCCTTCATCATTCATCATTCATCCTAATATTCATTTGACAACCTAACTAATAAAATCGATAACAGTTGCATATAAATAGTCTACAGATTTGTTATCTAGTCACTTTAATCAACAAATCAATATACTCAATAATAGGGGTTTTCATAGATTGTGTTGATCCAAATCTCAACTCTCAACTTTAACTTAAAATATATAAATTTGGGTAAAATAATTTGGTTTAGGTTAGGTTGAATTGGATTAAATTTAGTTCAGGAATTAATATTACCCAAAATTATCAAAAGCAATATAACTTCAATAAAAAATTCAAATAGTTCTCTGTCAAGCACTCTCATGCTTCACAAGTTCTCCTCTCTCTCCCCTTTCTCTTCTACCAATACAATATTAATTTTTTAATTAATATATTTAATTTTGAGATAAAAAAATGGTTAAAAAGTCAGATGTGAATCAAGTTGAAAGATAAAAAAAAAAGTATTAAGCCAATTAAAAAAATATTAAACATGTAAAAATGAATTTAACAAATTTAAATGGTTCAAATACTTATTAAACGAATTAAAAATATATTAAATAAGTTAAAACGTGTTAATCAACTCAAAAGAATGTTAAATAAAACAAAAATGAGTCAAATATTAATTAAACAGGCTTAAAAACGTATTAATAAGTAAACAAATGTAATAAACGACCGAAAATGTGTTAAACGATAAACGAGTCAAATACTTGTTAAAAAAAATTATTTTGGTTACCCAATTCATATCTGACCCAACCTATACCTAACTCATATTAGTGAATAATATGGTTGAATTATGGGTTGAATAAATTTAATTTGGGTTGAGTAATACTGGTTGGGTTTACCCGTTTGTTCACCCCTACTCGATAATAGTATTGTTGAATAAACTTAAATTAATAAGTTTTTTGGTTTTGATGTTTAATATTCTTAGAGTAATAATAATGATTATAGGGGTGAGTTGGATAATCAAGAGATTTGGATGGGAGACCTATTCAATATACACAATAATTCATTTTATCATTTAAAGAGTCAAACATATGAAGAGTTTATATTTTCTTACAAAGATGTGTAAAAAGGAATAAGAGAAGAAATAGTTTCGCCCTCTTGTTACCAACGAGTATTACTATTAGTATTGTACAACTGATCAACTCACGATAACATTTTCATTAGCCATATTATGAGCAGTCAGCCGTTCTAATCTTTTAGTTCTAAATTCCAGCTTTGATCATGATAATTTCTGTTTGAATTCTTTTATCGGGAGAAGACCATAATAATCTCCACCAAAATACAAACATACAACAAATATAAGGAAATTGATATTGAACAAACTGATTATGTCATATACTCATTTGAATCATAAGGAAACTGTTGGCAAATGTTTTGGAAGAACCTCACAAATAAATAATTTTAATATTGAAGAAAGATATATATAATAAATAACTGAAAGTATCAAAATGCTTAGGGGAATCGCAAAAGCTTTCTCACAAAAACAAATTCCATCTGTCTATTGATCTATAGTACAAACAAACAAAGTTAACATAATTTGCATATGAGCCACTAATTGAAGGAATAATTTCAATAAGATAGATGCAATAGTTTTTTTCTTCTCAATAAGATACCTGCAATAGCTTTCTATCAGCAGTATGAGACCTTAGCCTAGTTAATTGTATACTTTATAATTTAAGAAAATAATAAACAATTCCTCAGAAATCTCTTTTTGTGAATATACCTTGTATTTGACATATTTTCCTCAGAAAATAATTAATAATTGTATTTGATATATTTTCCTCATAAAATATACCTTGTTTGAAGAAACAACTAAAAAATGGGCTGCATAATCTCCTTTTGTTACATTTGACATTATATCTAGGAATCTATTTGTTAAAAAACATGCAATGCAAATCCATATCTCATATGTGTGATATAACATACCCATTTTTCGGAGTTCACTGCTCATTTTTTATTTTGTCGAGGACCACATGTGGTTTGAGAGTTGGATTAGAAGATGATTTTGGTACTGATTCATGCTGCATTCATACTTCTTGAATCTTCAGAAAATAAAACCTAATGTTGAACTCATTCTTGGAGGACATTAGGTTTTTTGGTTTAATTTGTAAGTTTTTGAACAAGTTTTAACCTATAGTTGAAAAAACATATCTCGTAATTATAAAAGAAAAAACGTAAAGGTAAATATAAATTTGATGAATTCACATGAATACATTGCATGCCATCTTTTTACAGGAGGAATGTGTTTCCCTTCCCGATTTCATTATGATTTTACCCTGAATGCTAATAAATACAATTAAATATATAACATCACAAATATATTTTAATTTTAAATGTATTTCTTTATAATAATTTGATTTTTCATTATATTACATAAAACATCTTTTTAAATAATTTTATCATTGATAATTTTTTTTTAAAGAATATGGTACATGATGTCTACGTGAATTTCCCAAAAGTGAACCACACGATAGAGATTCTCCAAAATTGAATGGAACGAGAATAATATTAAAAAATCTTTAAAAAAAACGGAATGAAGATAATAAATGCACTATCCGTCCTAATTCGACTCGATCTCATTGCTCTAAATCATATGAGAAGGAAGGTAAGGTCTAGATTCTAGAGGAATGAAAATCAAAAAGTGAATTTTCATCTGTTAAAGTGAGTTGATGGCTTGGATGAGAGGAATGACTAAACTTTTTTTTCTACGGTACAAATGTGATATTATTTTTAATTTATTTTTATAAACTTTCGTTTTATGTATAATTTTCTCGTTAATTTTTTAAACTAATTCCAAATATTTCTCTAGCCCCAACATGAATTTATGGATCTGTCCCTAAGTTTGAGAAAACATTAACAATTATCTATATGTTGCTTCAATTTCCCACATTTTTGTTGCAAAGCTTATATAAATATTATGTATTTTTGTAAATATTTTAGTTTAGAAAAGATTTCCAAATAAAGTAGCAGAAGATTATTTTAAAATTCTTACATACAAAATACAATTCACATGAAAATAAAACATATAATTAATTCATAAGTAAAATCAATGTAACAATTAAATTAGATCCCCTGTAGGCATGGAAACTCGTACCGATAAGAAACCAAACTTTTTTTTTTTTTGGATAAAATCGGATCCGATTATTAACTCAGCAAAAGAAATAAGTACTAGTTTTATTTTTTTTAATAATTATGATTGTTATTTTCTATAAACTTTAGTGAATCAACATAATACTATAGACTATAAACGATTGATCCTAATATTTATTTGGTTAATATAATTACAATCTGTTAATTAAAAACAAAACTAATTTATAAAACAAATGGATTCTTTTAAAAATTCGGTTCAAATTTCAGATAATTTTTTTTCAAAACAAGCATTTCTTATAAAATTTCAATTCTTTATAATTAATCAGGTCTATGTCGGGTACTATCTATTCGAAAACGACAATTTCATCCTTTTAGATATCCATACTATTTATTCAGAAACGACAATTTCGTCTTTTTAAATACTCATAACATGATCTATTCAGAAACGACAATTTCCGCCATTAAGATACCCAATTTTTCGGAGCCAATCGAGACTGTTTTGAATTCTTGAACACCCAAAATGTTGTCATATACAAATATATGTATATATTTTACAATTAGTTTCATTAACACAATTAATATTGTAAAAAATATTTTAAAAGTCGTTTGTAAAGAAATCAAAAGATGAGTTCAATTCCATCTAGAAATTTTAAGTTGAAACAGGAGATGGTTCTCCTTAATAAAAAAAACTTAAACCGAATTATGTGAAAAAACATTTTAAAAGTTAAGGAAATAAAAGATTGAATATATCTTTACATTGTTTTGACTTTAATTAGTAACTTTTAATTATCTTCAGAAAAAAAAATTAATAAGCTCGTAGACTATAAATTATTGAAAAATATATGAACAAAATGTTAATACAAAATCTACTGTTCATACCTAATATAAAACATATAGTCAATCAAGAGGAATCAAGTTAAATTAGATTGTGTACATAAAGATATTATTTTTATTATAAAAATAATTGTCAACAAATAAAAAAACATTTATGTACTATTTTAAATACCAGTTAAATTTATAAATTATTTAAAAGATATATTTTTTATTTACATATATACATAAATATTAAAATATAATCATGTCACCACAATAATCAAATCCCATCTCATACCAACAAAAAAAATGTTTACCTTGTTTCTCAGATTTCACTCTGATCAAAATCGTATTTTATAAAATACTTTTGTATATAATTTTCAAAATAAAACAAGGATTATCAAAATATTCGGTATATTGATTCAATTACATAAATTTTTTTTAAATGCTAATATTCCCTCAAATATTTATATATTATTTATTAATTATCTACCATTTAAAACAAAGTCATTATTATATTAGGATTGTATATCCATTTCTTTTTACTTTTAATAAAATTACTTAAAACATAAAAATAATGCATATCATCACAATAATTAATTATTTGTTTTATCAAAAAGTTGTATATGATTTTCAAAATAAGATTATGATTATCAAAATATTTCACTAAATTGATAATAAAGTAATATTTTTTAATTATTGGATTTCTTTCTATATATGTATAAACTGATTAAGGTTATACATTGAATATTTATATATATATGTCTTATTTTTCTTTCATTATATAGTATTAAGATATGATCTCTATAAAATTGTTTTTTATTGTTCATCATTATATATTCGGGTTAGATCTGGTAGAGTTTTTAGAGAAGATTAAAGGTAAAATCTCCTTATAAATGTTACATTTTATATGTTTTTTAGTTAGATCCACAAACTCTGTTTGGTTTTTTACCAGATTATAAGTTGAATTGATCGTGATTATGTATTCGTAGATTCTCAAGTTTGGTTCACATTGAATGTAAGTAAGTCTTTTAGAAATTGCTAGAAAAAAGGTGTGTACTATGGAACCTCTCATATGTCATCTATGTTCAAAGGTAATTAATTAGTCTTCAAACAATACAATATTCTTAATCCTTTGTATTCATTTAACCTCTCATGTTTCATTAAATTTGAAATATTACAGGTACCAGTTTCATTATCAGATGATTACATTTGGGAAGGTACGCATTTTCATCGCATAATTTTTATTATGTAAGTAATTTTTCCATGAATACACACCTTATTTATAAATTCTTCATTTGGTTCATTTCAGGTTTCGTGCATAAACATAAAAGCAAATTGTAATGCTTTCCCAATGAGAGGAGAATGTAGACACTTCGCAAATGCTTTTGCAAGGTATATATATATATAGCTTTAAACCTGCTAATAAAAAATGTTAATTTCAGACAACATATTTTAGTAACACAAAAAAATTTCATTTTTTTTTGCAGTTCAAGGTTAGCGCTACAAGATCAAGAAGAAAGGAGGATAGTTAAGTCAACAGTTGTAGAAATGAAGGAACTTCCTTCAACTTATAACAAGCAATCCAATCGAAGCGAAGAAATAGAAAGCCAGTGTCAAGTAAAAAAGGAATGATATGTTACGGATCTTGAGTCACATGGAGGATGTCTTTTACTTGTGTCAAAAGAAGGAAAAAGAAAAAAAGATGAATAATTTATGTATAGATTTTTTTATTAGGTTTAGAGTGTATAAAGATTATTGAATTAAAACTAAAGTTAATAATAGTATTCATGAGTCTCTTAAAATAAATTAAAACCAAAGTTATAATTGTTTGATTTTTTTAAATTGATTATATGAATTTTGAAGTTCAATCAATCATGATAAAATCAAATCAAATAGAAAATGACATAAATGTTAAAAATTTATAAAATAAAAAAATGATAATTCAATTTTCATTTGTTGTTTATCAATAATTTGTCTTGATCTATAAAACTATCAAAATAAAATCGATTGAACAATTCAGTATGTTTTAGAAATTATAAAAGACATGTTTAACTTTAGTTGTTTTAAATGTTTTATGATTTTTTTTTAAAATCGAAATGAGAATTCATACTGATTGAGCAACATTATAATAGAATCAATAATAAAATTATATTAAGAGAGATCAAATCTTAATATGATAATCAAAAATAAAATGGATACAAATAACTTAAATATGATGTTTACTTAAAATGATCAATGATGTGATATGTTTGCAAAAGTAATGATAATGTAAGTAGCACATACTTGTATTTCAATTTTCATTTATGTAATCTTAATCTTAAAGAAAAAATATATTGATAAAATGAAAATCGAAATTTCTCTCTACAAGAAATCATTTAAAGATAGAACAAGAAAATATAAGTATTTAAAGTATTGTTTTATACTTCTAGAAGGTTCTTAAAAGCTGAACATGTTGTGTTATTGGTTCATGAACTTGAATCAAAATTGAAATTTTTAGATTCAAACAATTTCAAATGGTTAAGAAGAAGGGATAGTATTGGAGTTTGAGAGATTATTGTAGACATCACTAAAATGATTTTGAAGTCGTACCATTCTGAATAAAAGCTAAAAAGCTGAAAACATAAATGAATTATCTGATTACAATACTTTCAATTCTAGTGAATTTAAAAACGGTAAATTCCAATTTCTGCAGATATTCCTGTTCTGCTTCGAGATTGGAATTCTTCTCCACGTTCCCGCGAGGGCGCTGCAATCCGATACAATATATTTCCATAACTCTTCAACGCTCTTGCGGGTTATGTCATATACCCTTGCATTCCATTCTTGCCAAATGTTATACACCACTGCTCCAAAGCCGCACTTGAACACGCTTTTTGCAAATCTATTTCCCTTGGCTTTGAGTAGTGTCGCTTCTTTGATTTTATTCCATTCGCTCGAGAAACTGATCAGCTCCAAGTTTTTATAGAATCTGTCACAAAGCTCTTAAGCAATACAACAACTCTCGAATAAGTGATCTAGGATTTCTTCATTTCCTCTGCATAGAAGACAACTTGTATCCGGAATGCTCATATACTTGCTGATACGATCACGAGTGTTGAGTCTTTCCTAAAAGGCGAGCCATAAGATGAACTGGTGTCGAGTGATAATCTTCGTTGACCCTACAAGAGGAGCCCATTCTACTTTCTACGCTTTTTCTCGAGTTACTTCCCATATTTTCTTTGATACCAGTTTCCCATTCTCCCCAGGTTTCCTTTATCATCAATATTACTAAATTGCTAAAAGTATATAGGATCATTATTATGTAAATTGTTATGAATATGAGACTCATAATAACCTCAGTTGTTTTCATTCTCTTTAAACTATTCTACAAAATTAATGAGATATAGTCAATTTCTGATATAATATGATATCACCAATGTTTCTTAGATTAACATTGCTTTAAAAAAGTTATATAGCTTGTCTCAATCCTTACACTTTTAAACTTGTTAGTATTTTATCATTTTTATTTTGTATATCTTTTTTCACATTGGTTGACAAGAAATCAAAGTGTAGTGCTACTTTATCTTCTTTGATTCTTAATGTAACTTATTATCGTTCTTCTGACTTCTGGGAGGACATACACTATCTCACGTTTATAAGATTTTACATTATTATGCGATTACGATTAAGATTAAGATTACGATTACGATATATAATTTAAAACAATATTTAATTCAAAGATATCTAATTAAACATTACAAATAAGTCGTTCATAGAGAATGAGAAATCTAATACATTTGATGTTTAAAAGACAAGGAGACATGAAATTATATTTCTATCTATGAAAGTGGGCTAGATGGGACACTGGTAAATTTAAATTTGATAAATTTGTTATTTCTTTTTGTTTAAATTTAATTGTTTATGTGTTAATTATTAGAATTAATTTGATCAAATTTGATACATATATTATTTAATAACTCAGCATAAATCAAGTTATTCTATTTTAGTTACATCAATCATAATTTTTATAATATATATATATAGACTTAAAGATGTATTTTTAAAAGACACTTTTATACCTTTTTATATTTTTTATTTTTTTGGAAAACGACTTAGTGTCATTTCATTAAAATCCCAAAACAGGAAAGAAAACGGACATAGTTTCCTCTAACTTTCTAACAAACCTAGAAAGTTAGATTAAAATTCAAGAAACAAACAATTCTAACAAAGCAACACACATGACTTACAAACAAAATATAAAGAACTAGTTAGCCTTAAAACATTTAAAAGATGTGACTTCATAATAATTGACTTTCCATTCGCGACAAAGGACCCATTCCCGCTCGCCTTTAGGAACCCGCCTCCACGTTCTAATTAGCGCACCATAATCAAATACAATGTCGCTCCACACATGATCAATGTTTCGACGAACTCTACCAAAGACTCTAGCATTTCTCTCGGCCCACAAATGATAAACGATGGCAGAAAACCCACACTTAAAGACGTTAGAATGAAATTTACTACTTTTAGATAAGACATGGGCAGCAACTCTTATATCCTCCCAAGATCCCGGCAAGCTCACAATTCCCATGGCTAAATTGAAAAGATTCCAAATAGACTTAGCAAAAAAATAGTCACCCAAAAGATGATCAATGGACTCCGCAAACCCACTACAAAGAACTCAATTGGCGTCCAGAATATCCATATAAGCAAGAATACGATCACGGGTACTAAGTCTACCACGGAAATCCAACCAAAGGATGAAACAATGCCTCAAAATAACCTTTGAAGACCAAACGAGAGCAGCCCAATCGACAATTTGACCTCTTTCTCTTATAGCATTCCAAACCATTCTCGACTCAATTTACCATCCTCCTCAGCTACCCAAGAGTGAACATTAGCCCTATCACTTAGACGGATACTACTCAAATAATTTAATACTCGTCTTCCTTTCGGAACCCGTCTAATAATTGAAGCCCAAAGCCCAACATCAATATCGCAAACTGTGGCAGCCGCACAATCCTTTCTAATTCTCAATCCTCAGAATTCCTCTTTAATGATTAATGGTCGGTTTTCGAACCAAGGGTCGTGCCAAAAGAGAGTGCCACGCCCATATCCAAGACGCATATGAAAAATCAAATCAAGGATGTTTTTCAGTTTCAAAATCTTCTTCAAAGACCAAGTCATGTCTTCGGTAATTCTACAAGTTTAAATACTCAATTCACTCTTCAAGAACCTGGAGTGCACCCATTTGACCCATAAGGAATCCTGTTTTGTTTGCAACGCCCAAAGATGTTTGTAAGTAACGACCCGGTTCCATTCCACACAACTCCCCAGCCTAATACCACCTTCGTATTTCGGTTTACAAACATCGGTCCACTTGACTTTCTTGCCCCCACGACCTTGGCTTCCCAAAATAAAGTTACGCATAATGGTGTCCAGCTCTTTCATACCTTTCTTCGGGAGAAAAAATTGTTGAGACCAATATCCAATTAACCCCATGACCACGCTTCCAACCATCTCGATTCTGCCCGCATACGAAAGCTTCTTAGCCGCCCAACCCATAATGACATTCTTGACCTTTTTAATGAGCAGCCTACAATGAATAACTTGAATCTGCCTTGTTGTGAGAGGCATACCCAAATAACGTACCGGAAACGACCCTTTAGAGATGCCCATAATGTCTTGTATCCTTGTCTTTGTCTCATCATCAACATCACTATAGAACACTGCACTCTTATCTATATTAATTGATAAACCTGTAACATCAGAAAAGAATGTAAGCGCATCTTTTATAGTTTGAATGGTCACAACATCAGCATGTGCAAGCAAGAATAGGTCGTCTGCAAAACAAAGATGAGTGATCTTCTCCTCCTCACAGAAAGGGTGGAAAGTGTAATGGAGATTCTTTCGGAATGTCGTTAAGACACTCTCAAATACCTCCATAATCAATACGAAGATGTAAGAAGAGAGAGGATCTCCATGCCTCACACCATTTTCTCCCTTGAAATAGCCCCTGTGTACACCATTAACGCAAACAACAAAGCGGGAGGTAGAGATACACGGCATAATCCAATCAATATATATTCTAGGAAACTAGAAACAACAAGAAAGTCATGATAGTTCCCCATTTAACAGAATCAAAAGCCTTGCGAATATCAATTTTAAATGCAACCCGAGGTGAAATCTTCCTTCTCCCATAACCCTTAAGAAGATTCTGCATTAGAAGAATGTTATGCGATATGAACCTACCGGGAATGAATGAAGATTGTCCTAGACTCACTAACTTAGAAATAACTCTTTGAAAGAGCTTAGCAAGAATTTTGGAAATGATTTTATACACAACATTACAACAAGAAATGGGGCATAAATCTTGTATTTTTTCAGGCACGAAATTCTTTGGTATAAGATATAGCACAGTGACATTCTATTGGGTTAACATTTTCTTATTACGAAAGAATTCAAGCACCCCTTCTGTAATATCATTACCCACAATATCTCAATTGACCTTAAAAAATTCCGCATTGAAACCATCAGGCCTAGGGCTCTTATTACCATTGATACTCACGAGAGCATTTCTGACTTCATCCCTTGACACAACCTTGATAAGATCCCAACTATCCTCATCAAAGATCCTCTTGTCAAAATTCTGATAAAGCGTGTTGAGGTGACTAAGATGTTGCTCGGTATTAGTACCCATAAGCCCACGGTAGAATTGGACAGCCAAGTTCTGAATTTACTCTTGTCCATGCACAAAGTTCCCATTATCCTTCTTGAGTTTATGAACGTTGTTTCGAAGATTTCTGGAAGAAAACATCCGATAAAAGAAAGCCGTGTTCTTGTCCCCGAGAGAAACACACTTCTGTCTCGATTTTTGTCTTATAAAACTCTCCTCTATAGAACTGAGCTCTCTAAAACAAGCAAGATCAGATTTTTCCTCATCCCAAAGGAGATCATCAATGTCCTCATGAAGAAAGCGGGATTAAACCTCCTCAAGATCATCCCTCGCAGCCATGACTCTTTTAGAAATGTTGCTAAATTTTTTACGATCAAATTTAGTGAGCTGATTCTTAAGAAGTCTCAATTTCTCCGACTCCCAAAATATATTGGAGCCATCCACGTGAGTGTTCCAGACCTCATGGAGAATGTCTTTAAACTTATCATTATCCATCCAAAAGTTGAAGAACTTAAAAGGACGCTTCACTCTCTTTTTCTTTTCCCAATAGAGCTTAAGTGGACAATGATCAGAGATTCCCGGGTTAAGGATATAAACATGACTTCTAGGAAACTTAGCAGCCCACGTCGAGTTAATAAGACCCCTATCAATTCTGCTCCTTTTAATTTGCTCATCACCCCTCGTAGAGGACTAAGTAAACAGGTTGTCGGAGTTGGTCGGTTCGACACACCCAATGTCACGAATACACTCATTAAAGTCTATCATGTATTGGGTGATATCAGATTCAGGACTCCTTTCATTTTCAGATCTAGTAGCGTTGAAATCCCCAATAACAGCTCAAGAATCCTCATCAATAATATTGGCTTTCAGACAACTCCACAAAATCCTCCTATCCGACCCCGAATTATAGGCATAAACAATAGCCAAACGAAAAAAATTGTCGTCAACTTTGCTTTTAACTTCAACTATAATAACTTGATCAGAGGAGTAGATCATCTTGATGTCAGCCACATCACTGTTCCAGGCAACCCAGATTCTGTCAGTTCTGCTGTTAGAATTGTGTAAAATATTCCAATTGCTTCCCATACAAAGGCATTTGATGCGATCAACATTGCGGTCCTTTATCTTAGTTTCAAGAATACCTAAAATAGTAAGCTTATGCTCCTCAATGATTTTACGAATTTCCTAGCATTTGATAGGATCATTGAGGCAGCGTATGTTCCATGTCATAATATTCATTATGGATATACGGGTTTGATAACTGAATTTCAACGTCGCTACAGCTAACAAGACTTCTAGTCATTCTGTTAATAGTTAAGTAAAGTGAATCATGTTACTCTAGTAATAGTTACACACATTAAGCAAAATCATCAAAAATAAATAAAAAGAGAGAAAAAAAATCAAAAGTGAAAAAAAGATTATGAAAATATGAAAAAAGAGATACACAAAAATACTTTTTACAAAAACCTTAAATTGATTTCTTTTCTCCTGAAAAAAAATGAAACTTAAATCATGCTATTTTTTCTCTCTTGAAATGTAAAGAAATTAATTAGAATAAATTGAGAAAAAAAATTAAAAAACTATTAGGCCTAAATAAAAATATTAAAAAATATCAAATTTAGGATTTGTTTGAAGATATAAAGTCACATTATCAAAATTGGATGATACAAATAAAATAAATGTGATAAATAAAATATCTAAAAATCATTTTAATATAGATAAAAGTGATAAAAAAAATTGTGTTTTAATCAAGTTATTGTATGAACAACCTTTTCTATTAAAATTATTTCAAACTTTGTATTCCAAATTTCAAATTTACTGTGCATTATAGGCATTTTAAAAATAAAATAATAAATCTATGATAAATTATTTAAAAGATATATTTTTTATTTACATATAAAATAATTAATAATTGTATTTGACATATTTTCCTCATAAAATATACCTTGTTTCAAGAAACAGCTAAAAAATGGGCTGCATAATCTCTTTTTGTTACATTTGACATTATATCTAGGAATCTATTTGTTAAAAAACATGCAATGCAAATCCATATCTCATATGTGTAATATAACATAACCATTTTTCGGAATTCACTGCTCATTTTTTATTTTGTCGAGGACCACATGTGGTTTGAGAGTTGGATTCGAAGATGATTTTGGTACTGATTCATGCTGCATTCATACTTCTTGAATCTTCAGAAAATAAAACCTAATGTTGAACTCATTCTTGGAGGACATTTAGGTTTTTGTTGGAAACTTTTGTTGGTTTAATTTGTAAGTTTTTGGACAAGTTTTAACCTATAGTTGAAAAAAACATATCTCATAATTATAAAAAAAACATAAAGTTAAATATAAATTTGATGAATTCACATGAATACATTGCATGCCATTTGTTTTACGGAGCAATGTGTTTCCCTTCCCGATTTATCATTAGTTTACCCTGGATGCTAATAAATACAATTAAATATATAACATCACAAATATATTTTAATTTTAAGTGTATTTCTTTATAATAATTTGATTTTTTATATTATAGGAAACATATTTTTAAATAATTTTATCATTGACAATTTTTTTTTAAAGAATATGGTACAAGATGTCCACGTGAATTTTCCAAAATTGAACCAGGCGATAGAGATTCTCCAAAATTGAATGAGACGAGAATGATATTAAAAAAAAATTCAAAATAAAACTGAGTGAAATAAAACTGAGTGAAGATAATAAATGCATTATCCGTCCTAATTCGACTTGTTGTCATCTCATTGCTCTAAATCATATGAGAAGGAAGGTAAGGTCTAGACTCTAGAGGAATGAAAATCAAAAAGTGAATTTTCATCTATCATAGTGGGTTTGATGGCTTGGAGTAGGGGCAAATATAGGTAGGGGTTCGGTTGGCCTAAATATTTTTTTTTTGTACGGTACAAATGTGATATTACCCTGAATTTTTTAATTTTTTTAATTTAATACACTAATTTTTAAATTTATTTTTATAAACTCTCGTTTTATCTATAATTTTCTCGTTAATTTTTTAAAACCAATTCCAATTATTTTTCAAGCCCCAACATGAATTTTTGGATCCGTCCATGACTAGGTTGGAGGAAACATTAACAATTATCTATATGTTGCTTCAATTTCCCACATTTTGGTTGCAATGCTTATGGCAAATTGTTGTTTTGTTGGGACTTGGGAGGTCAAAGTGTGACTAGTATAACTATTCAAAATATAAAAAAAAAATACAAATATGGATTAATTGATGTGCAAGTTCAATAAATAAATGTTAGGTGTGCGTGCATATCTATTTTTTTATCCAATCATAAAGGAACAATATTTCTGTGGTTATTGTTTAATAACATTCTTTCCGATTCATTGCATAAAAAAGTAAATCATGTTAATTACCTTGGGATGTATTTGAAACGTGACCAATATAAACTATATATTTAATAGTTCTATAATAAACATATTTTATATGTAATATTAGACATGTTTCATTTCCTATGACACATACATAATAACAAATGTTGGTCAAGTAAACCTTGAAATGAGACCCTATTGAAAAAAAGGCATTTTAATTCATCATTTAAACGTGATCCTTAATTTTATGTGAATTATTTTCCAAAAGACTAACTAGATGGACAAATAGGGTTGCCGATATTGATTTTATTAATTCATAGGAATTTGTTTTGTTTTGTTATATTTTAATAATTTATAATAAAAAATATGATAATTTGTTCTAAATAAATAAAAAAAAAAAATATTGGGTTTCATCATATGGTTACGTTCTCCTGTCACTAAATTAATTAATAAAATATATTTTATCTTAAAAAATGTGATCCTTATCCAATCTTAGCTTAATTGATCGTGGAACACTAACCATCTTAATTTGAAATCAAATATTTATGTATATTATATTATAACTTAACAGTATATTATCATATGCTAATATTTATTTAATCATACATATGTTACTTCCCAACTTTGAAAAGATACTTAACATTGCATATTAATTAATTAATTAAAACTGGAATGGTCTTATCTCATCAATATATAAAGATATGTATTAATTAGACCTCCAACTATTATATAATTATGTAATCACATCTTTAACTTTCAAATTAGTTTCATTTTAGCCCCTTAAGTTTTGAAATAACTTATTTTACCACACTTATTAAACCGAGTTTTATTTTTGACACATGAAATTCCTTTCATAAAAAATCATTATATATATAAAAAGGCATGTCATTGATGCATTGAAATTTCGTTATGAATGTTCATTAGACATGTGAGGTTGGTGTTCTTCACATTTTATTCAATGTTTAATGTTAATAAACGAATAGACAAAGGATATTATCGATATTAATTCCCGGTACAATCCTTCAGTTTCTCGAGTCAGAACTTCAGGTAATGGTTGCCAAAAGATAAGAGGAAGTGAAAATAATAAAGGATTACAAAAAGATGGTATCGAATATAATATTGTATTCCTTTCAATATTGTGTAGAAACTAGACAGTAAACATGCAAGACTTGCAGATTACTTCGACGTAATTGCTGGAACTAGCACAGGAGGTTTGGTTACAGCCATGCTCACTGCACCAGATGAAAACAATCGTCCGTTGTTTGCTGCAAAGGATATAAACAATTTCTATCTCGAGCATAGCCCAAAAATCTTTCCTCAAGACAGGTAAATTGCATGTTTGTGGCTTTGTGATTCTTGGGTACAAATAGGTCATACTTTCCTGGTCTTAAAAAGATGATGAAAGTCTTTTGGGGACCAAAATATGATGGAGAATATCTTCATAGCATCTTAGAGAAAAGCTTGGTAGCACAAGATTGCACCAAACACTTACTAATGTGGCAATACCATCTTTTATATCAAGGAACTTCAACCAACTATTTTTTCAACTTATGAGGTCCGAGATCTATACCTTTTAAACCTATAGTTAAATTAATCACTTATTTAATCTCGATTTGTAATGTATAACGCTAATATGAAAAAAACATGTAACATATAATTTCAGGTCAAGCATACTCCTGGCATGAATGCCTTACTTTCGGATATATGCATCTCAACATCAGCAGCTCCAACGTATCTCCCCACGTACCATTTCCAGAATAAGGATCATTCCGGGAAGGTTAGGGACTTTAACTTGACAGATGGTGGTGTTGCTGCAAATAATCCGGTATTATTCTCGTTCATCATCCTCTACTAGCAATTAATTGCATGACTATCGTTACTCATTATTTTATTTATATCTTCTCCGTAGACTCTAGTTGCAATTGGAGAGTTGACGAAACAAATCATGAAGGGATCTACAGATTTTTCTACCATAAGCCAAATGGATTATTCGAAACTTTTGGTAATATCTTTGGGGACTGGTTCAGCTAAATACGAGGGGAAATATAATGCAAAAGATGCAGCAAAATGGGGTGCATTCAACTGGATCTCACATGGTGGCTCCACTCCTATTATTGACGTTTACTCTCAAGCAAGTGCTGATATGGTTGATTTTCATCTCAATATTATTTTTCAAACTCTTGATTCCGAAAAGAATTACATACGAATTCAGGTATATGTTCGTTTAAATTCACATCATATTTAATATTGCAACATGTAATTAGTTTAATTACGCGTGTTATTCTTATAATTATTTTGTTGATCCACTAAAATGAATTATTTTAAAGCTTATTTAAATAGTAGACGACGAAACAAAACCTCGAAAATCTTGTCAAGGTTGGAGAAAAATTGTTGAAGAAACCTGTTTCGAGAATGAATATGCAGACCGGTGTAATCGAACCTACTTATGATAATGAGACTAACGAACAAGCTCTGATTAGGTATGCACCACTAAATGGACTCAATATTTTATTCGAAACAAATTTACTCAATCTTCATATATATATATCGATATTACAAACTAGATCGGGTGTCTAATAATCAATGAAATAAATATCTTTGCAGATTTTCTAAGTTGCTGTAGGAGGAGAAGAAACTCAGAGAGACTAGATCATCATCAAACTGATGCATTGACTGCCATGAAAGAAATCTAGAGATATTTGGGCCTTTAAAACGATTCTTTGTTATTCTTTATTGTTAATGCTTTAATATTATTGTAAGTAATGATTGTTAACTGTTACAGTGCCACAATATATATTAATTCATTTTATTATACCCATTAACCATTCATTTGGATATTATGTAAGAGATAACTAAAGAAGTGTATTTTCATTTTATATGGAGAGTAAATAATAATGTCATATATAATAAAATTAATGAAAAATTGAAACTTTTTCTTGTATATATGTTCTAAATTTCTTGGCAAATGTTTGGATCTTCATTTTTACCAATGTCTTCTTCAACATATTAATCTTCTATTAGAAGGTTTATGCTAGATGCAAATATATTTAGAACTCATTCTTTTTTAAGTTGGAGGGAAACTGTCCATATGAAAAGTCTAAGTGACGGTAAGTTGTTATGATAAAAAAATATATTAGCAAAACAATGTTATTAACAATGACAAAAAAATAAATAAAGCAGTTTCAATATAATACAATAAAGTATAAGCATTAACACCACAATAACACACCAACATTTAAATCTATCAACCAAACTATAGAATTAATAAAAACGGTACATTTCAGGTTCAACATTTAAGATATGTTAAATGTTTCGTCTTCTGCAATGTGGTTTTGTTGTATTCATGAACATAAAACATAAAAAAGTTCATTATCTATAAAAAAAAAACAAATAAAAAAAGTCTTTTGTATAACTATATATATACATATCTGAAAAGCCTACCATTTCGGTGAAAGAATTTGTAGTTTTTGAGTTCACGCAATGAATAAATCTAAGGTATTGTGTTTGAATAAATCTAAGGTATTGTGTTTGAAAACGATTTTCGCCAGAGAGAGTTGAGAGAGATGATTTGACGACAACGAGCGATCAATGAATGTAGAGAATTTTTTTTTTTAATTTCACTCTTGCACACGTGACAAAACATATCAAATTTATAGTCTTGATTTCGTTTAATCTTGATGCCCCTATCATTTTATTTTTTAAGATCTCAAAAATAAGATAAATAATGTTGTTAAGATTTTGAGATCTATGTTTTAAAAAAATATGATGTCTATATATATTTGTTTAGAAAATCTAGTTTTAAATGTCTTTCTAATTGGTGTTATTAGTGTTTTAATTTGAAATTTATATTTCTTTAAAAAAATAGATATATAAAAATTATGTATTTTTTAATTATTTAGTTTAGAAAAGGTTTCCAAATAAAGTAGCTCAAAATTATTATAAAATGCTACTTACAAAATACAATTCACATGAAAATTGTAACACCGTTTTCCCCCGGTCTATGTCTCGTTCCATAGTTTATCACGTGCTTGTGAGACACATGGCAATATGGAAGGACTACCACGAGACAGCTCGAGGTTCAATGATTTCAACCTTGGTTTTCGTTACTAGACATCTTTTAAAATTAAACATTTAGTTTTTAAAAGATTTTGAAAATACCTAGAGCGGTAAGAAATTAATTATGTAAAATAATTAATCTTTTGTTCAAACATTAATAATCTAGAAGGCTAAATAATAATTTAACTTGGCTAAATTTAAATCAATTAAACATAATCAATTAAAATATTATTAATTTGAAAATTAGAGTCGCCAAGAGATTTTATGAAAATCAATAAAATGATACGTCTACAAACGTATTTATACTAGAGTTTCTGAAAAAAGTGGTTCGTTATCTGTTTACGCTCGGGAAAGGGCTTTCGCGCTATGTCATCTACGCCCGCCTAAGGACGGTTTTCAAAATCCTTCTAAAATAGACAAAGTCTGACTTCTATAAATATAATTATAACAATCCTTATCTTTAATTAGTAGTCCAGAGTCCTAAATGAGGATAGACTTTAAATAATTGTACAAAATTATATAAAGAATGTGTGTACTTGTTGCGTTGATGTTCAAATTTAACAAAACCTGAAAATATCAGAAAAAGATATTAGAGAGTATAATCAAACGAGACATTAGCAAAACATTTTCTTTGTGAAATATCCCATAGAATCTTGAGTGTTACTTTCTGACCTTGAGAATACCTTTTTTTTTTAGAAAATAGGGGTTTGGTTCCAGAATAGTTTTGGATTTTTGGAAATTGGAACCAAACGGGCCTAAGGAGTAAATCCTAGGTTCGAGTCCGATCTTGTCAATTTGGGCTTAGTAGGGTTTGAAAGGTTCAATCTTGAGTAAGAGTTCGAACTTAGGCCTAGGGCTGTAACGGTCTTAGGCTAAGTGGGGGTTTGATCCTAGGCTAGGGCTAGGGTTTGGCCTATGCTAAGATGAGGCTAGGCTTAATTGTTTGTCTTAGATTAAGTGTCAAGGTCAATCCTAGGTCAAGTGGAAAGGTCTGTCCTAGGTTAATTTGGTCTAGGTTAGTTTTGTCGGCCCTAAGCCAACTCTCTTGGTCGGGCGGCACGGTCCTGGGCAGTTTCCTCGGTCGGGCGGCTTGGTCCTGACATGTTTTCTCAGTCCTAAGGCAAAATTCCAGGACCGGGTGCTCTTGTTTTGGTCCAAAATTCAGAAGGCCATAACTTTTGATTGGGATGTCCAAATCACAATCCGTAAGTTGCAGTAGGTTCATATGATCATGAAGAACAAAAGCCCTAACATAAATCACGATTTTGAAAATCATAAGAGGATCAATTTTAAAACACCATTTCTATGTCAAATTTTTGGATCTTTTTAATTAGATCATTTCAAGGCCTAATTTTTGTTCCATTAGTTTTGAAATGATGAATATAGTTAATCCATACCAAAACAAGAACATCATAAAATCATTAAAATAGTTTTTGAAGATTGAATCAAAATCTAACCTTTTTTAAAAAACCAAATTTGATCAAACATGATCAAAAGGGTGAAACAGTTACTTGGAATTCATCCCTATATGTTAAGAATCATTTATAGCTACTAATTGAATCAACAAATCCAACTTAGAGTCAAGAACATTAAATTTCAAAAATCCAGTTTTTTAACATTTCTTCCAAAATTTCAATTTGATCAAACATGATCAAAACATGATTACAGTTACTTAGAAATCATCCAATCATGTATATAAACATGTAATACAACTAATTGAACCAACAAAATCAGATTAAAAGCAAGAAAACAGAATTTTAAAATTCAAAATTTCAAGCTTTTTTTTCTCAAATTTCAATTTTGATCAAACATGATCAAAACTTGATTACAGTTGTATGAAAATGATTCAAACATGTTTATAAACATGTATAACAACAATATGAACCAACAAATCCAGATTTAAATCAAGAACGCAGCATTTCAAAAAATCCAATTTTCAAACTGATTTTTGTAAAATTATGTTCTAGGTTGATTTGATCGATTTTCTTTCAACAAAAAGCTTACACATGATATATATAATGACTCTCTACAAAGAAATCACACAATCAAGCAAAAGAACACGACCAAAGTGATCAAACAAGAAAATTTGAAGAAATTCAAAATTTTGAATTACAAATAGAAAATTAAGGCTTCTGGAATCATACCAACCGTTGGAAAACATTCCTGGGTAGTATTGGAAGTGATCTAGAAGTCTGGATCGAAGCTTGGCTCACCGGAGATAGTTTTGCATAAAACTATTCTTGGCCGGAAATTGTAGGTCTTCGATTGAGGTAATTTGATGTGTAATTTGCAGTTATTGTTTGATGGATTGGTATTAGGATGGTAGGGGAGTATTTATAGGGTGGATATGTCGACTGTAGAAGGCCAATTCAACTTGATTTTGATCGCTGGCGTCCTTATCCCTAAGATCGTATCCGGTAGCTGGCAGCTGGCAGCCTTATCTACAACGGGATAAGGCTGGAGGATAAGGGGGAAACGTAGACACTAACGATAGGAGCGTGTAGGCGAAGAAATCAATGGATTTGATCACTTGTGGCCGAAGTTAGAGCTTCTGAATGGTTGGACGCCGACGATGATCGTGAATCCGGCGACCCCTACATCCTAGCGAAGAAGATGAACAAAACAACGTCGTTTTGAGTAACGGAACACTGAGTTCCGTCTGGTTTCGTCAGCGGTTAGCCTGGTTGACTAACGGGGTTAGTCTGTCCCGTTAGTTGATCCAGTGCAGGCGCGCGCGCGTGGTTCTGCTACAGCTGGATTTCTGGCGCGCTCTAAGCTGTCGGATGAGATCTGGGCGCTCATCTGATCATCCAGGATCTTGCTGCAAAATTTAAACATAAAATCAGCCACACAGGATTATGCAACACTAGTAGAAAATAGGTTTTCTGTAACGACTCCTAGTAACGGCGTTCGAACGCCCTTATTAATGTTTTTCATCAGTAACGGTTAAATTAAGCCGTTACAATTATTAAAAATCGAATTTAATTCTTTATAATCCATTTTTTCAACAATAATTTTAAAAAAAAATATATTTCTAGATTCATAATAACAATTATGATCATGTTTTATTTTTTGGGGAATTTTGGAGTATTTTATTTAATTGGTTTAAGTCATGAATTAAACATAATTCATGAATACATCCTAATTAAATATTTTTAACCCATTCCTTCGTCTAATTTGGGTAAAATATATACAAATATTTTATCCTCAAATTATTTTTGAATTTTAGAAAGTTTCCTTAATTAAGGTTTAATTATCCCAATAATTAATCCTTAATTAGGTTTTAATTCCTTCTTTCAAGTTATTTTGAATATAAAAATCCAAAATATTATTTTAATATTATTAAACATAATAATATTATTTTGTAAATAGGGTAAATCAAATTTTCATGCTTACAAAAATAAACCATATAATTAATTCATAAGTAAAATCAATGTAACAATTAAATTAGATCCCCTGAAGGCATGACAACTCTTAAAAATAAGAAACCAATTTTTTTGGATAAAATCGGATTGGGTAACCGATTATTAACTCAGCAAAAGAAATAAGACCTAATGTTTTTTACTTTAATATTATGATTTTTATTTTTATAAACTTTAGTGAATTGAAGATTTTAATAAATAACTAAAACATAATAATTGATCGTAATATTTATTTGGTTAATAATTACAATCATGGCTGGGTTCTTTTACGAATAAAACAAAGATTTTCTTATAAAAATTCAATTCTTAATAATAAATTAGGTTTAGGTCGGATACCATCTATACAGAATGACAATTTCGGCCTTTTAGATACGCATACCAACTATTCAGAAACAACAATTTTGGTCTTTTAGATACCCATACCATCTATTCAGAAACGACAATTTCAGCCTTTTAGATACCCATACCATCTATTTAGAAACGACAAGTTTGGTCTTTTAGATACTCATACCATCTATCCAGAAACGACAATTTCGGTCTTTTAGATACCCATACCATTTATTTAGAAATGACAATTTTGACCTTTTAGATACCCAATTTTCTGAGTAAATCGAGACAGTTTTGGATTCTCCTATACCCAAAATGTTCTCGTATACAAATATATGTATATATTTTTCAATTAGTTTCATTAACAATTAATGATGTGAAAGAATATTTTAAGAGTCGTCTTAAGAAATCAAAAGATCTCGAGTTCAATTCTATCTGAAAACTTTGAGTTGAAGCAGGGTCACTCATATTAAAAATAAATAAATACAATTAATAATATGAAATAACATTTAAAAGCTTAGTAAATAAAAGATTGAATATATCTTTACAAGGAAAAAAATATTAATACAAAATCTACTATTCACACTTAATAGAAAACATAGTCAATCAAGAGAAAAATCGAGTTAAATTATATTGTGTAAAAAGATATTATTTGTATTATAAAAATAATTTTCATAGAAAAATATTTATGTACTCTTTTGAATACTAGTTAAATTTATATTAAATACTAAATTATTATAAAACACATTATTAAAATGAAAAATATATCATATTGTCAAATTGCAATTAAAATTAAAATTCATATAAAGAATTAAGGATGTGTTTAATCATATAACTTGTTTGTATTATTAATATATTATAAAAATAATTATATATATATATATGTAAATTTTTGTTTTAATGAAATATGTTATACACTACCACAATTTATTACAATTTAATGTGTTTTAATATAAATATAAATTAATTTACTTAAACTTACACAAACTGGATATATATATATATATATATATATTAATTAATAAAGATATTTAAAATAATAAAATTTAATATTTATATCATTTTTATCAAGAATATTACTAAATTGCTAAAAATATGATCATTATTGTGTAAATTATTGAGAACATGAGACTCTAGCTTAACCTCAGTTGTTTTCATTCTTTTTAAACTATTTGTAAATAATTAATGATAAAATATAACTTGTTCATCTACAAAGAAAAAAAATGTAGACAATAGAATAGTCAATTTCTGAATAATAAGAAATCACCAATATTTTTTAATTCACTTTGCTATTAAAAAGTTATATAACTTGCCTCAATTCTTTTTTTCATATTGGTTGACACTAAATCGAAGTGTAGATCTACATTATCTTTTTCAGTTCCTGGTATAACTTAGTAAAGTTATCATACACTATCTCACGTCTATAAGGTCTTACACATTATTATGTGTTACAATTAAAAAATATATATAATTTAAAACAATATTTTATTCAATGACATATAATGCAACATTAATAAGTCTCTTATAGAGAATGGGAAATCTAATACATTTGATCACGATAGGTTTAAGAGACGAAGAGACATGAAATGATATTTCTATCTATGAAAGTGAGCTTTGATTGGACACTGATAAATTTAAATTTGATAATTTTATCATTTCTCTTTATTTAAATTGAATTGTTTATGTGTTAATCATTAGAATTAATTTTATCAATTTTGATATATATTATTTAATAACTCAACATAAATTAAGTTAGGCTATTTCAGTTACATCATTCATATATATATATATATATATATATATATATATATATATATATATATATATATATATATATTATTATTATTATTATTATTATTATTATTATTATTATATATAATACTTTTAAAAGACACTTTATACTTGAGTAAAGTGAATCATATTACTCTTGTTACACACATTAAGCAAAATACATTACAATTAAATAAAAAAGAGAAAAAAAAGTCAAAATTGAAAAAAAGATTACAAAAATATGAAAAAAGAGATACACAAAACACTTTTTACAAAAGCCACAAATTGATTTCCTTTCTCTTGACAACAAATGAAAATTAAATCATGCTAATATTTTCTCTTGAAAATAGGAAATTAATTCGAATAAATTAGGAAAAATAAAAATAAAAACAATTAGGCCTAAATAAAAATATTTAAAAGTCTCAAATTTAGGATTTGATTGAAGATGTAAAATCACATTATCAAAATTGGATAATACAAATAAATTACAGGTGATAAATAAAATATCTAAAATCATTATAATATATATAAGTGATAAAAAAAATCGTATTTAAATCAAGTTATTGTATAAACAACCTTTTTATTAAAATTATTTAAAACTTTGTATTCCAAATTTCAATTACAGTGCATTATAGGCATTTTAAAAATAAAATAATGAATCTATGATAAATTATTTATACAGAGAATATTAAAATATAATCATGTTATCACAATAATCAAATCCCATCTCATACAAAAAAAATAATAATGTTTACATTGTTTCTCAGATTTCACTGATCCCAATAAATGTATTTTATAAAATACTATTGTATATAATTTTCAAAATAAAACAAGGATTATCAAAATATTCAGTAAATTGACTCAACTACATATAATTTTTTATAAAGTGTTAATATTTCCCTCAAATATTTATATATTATTTTATTAATTCTCTACCATTTAAAACAAAGTTATTAATATATTAGGATTGTATATCCATTTCTGTTTACTTTTAATAAAACTACTTAAATGATAAGCATATCACCACAATAATTAATTATTTATTTTATCAAAAAATTGTATATGATTTTCAAAATAAGATTATGATTATCAAAATCTTTCACTAAATTGATAATAAAGTAATATTTCTTAATTATAGGATTTCTTTCTATATATATCTTTAAAAACTGATTAAGGTTATACATTGAATATTTATATATATAGGTCTTATTATGCTTTCGTTATATTGTATTAAGATATGATTTCTCTAAAATTATTTTTTATTGTTCATGATTATATATTAGGATTAGATATGACAGAGCTTTTAAAGAAGATTGAAGGTAAAATCTCCTTATAAATGTTGCCTTTTATATGTTCTTAGTTAGATCCACACACTATGTTTGGTTCTTTTACCAGATTATAAGTTGAATCGATCATGATTATGTATTCATAGATCCTCAAGTTTGATTCTCATTGAATGTAAGTAAGTCTTCTAGAACTTGCAAAGAAGGGTGTGTCATCTATATTCAAAGGTAATTAATTAGTCTTCAAACAATACAATTTTCTTCATCCTTTGTATTCATTTAACCTCTCATGTTTCATTAAATTTGAAATATTACAGGTACGAGCTACATTATCAGATGATTATATTTGGGAAGGTACGAGTTTTCATCGCATAATTTTTATTATGTAACTAGTTTTTCCATGAATACACACCTTATTTATAACTTCTTCATTTGGTTCATTTCAGGTTTCTTGCATAAACATAAAAGCAAATTGTAATGTTTTCCCAATGAGAGGAGAATGTAGACACTTTGGAAATGCTTTTGCAAGGTATATATATAGCTTTAAACCTGCTAATAAAAAAAATATTAATTTCAGACAACATATTTTAATAACACACAAAAATTCATTTTTTTTGCAGTTCAAGGTTAGCGCTACGAGTTCCAGAAGAAAGGAGGATAGTTAAGTCAACAGTTGTAGAAATGAAGGAACTTCCTTCAACTTATAACAAGCATTCCAATCGAAGCGAAGAAATATAAACCCAGTGTCGAATAAAATATGTTACGGATCTTGAGTCACATGGAGGATGTCTTTTACTTGTGTCAAAAGAAGGAAGAAAGAAGAAACGATGAATAATTTATGTATAGATTTTTTATTAGGTTTTGAGTGTATAAAGATTATAGAATTAAAACTAAAGTTAATAATAGTATTCATGGGCCTCTTTATTTTTTCTTTTTCTTATTCTTGATTAAATCTTAATTCTGAAAAAAAAAATCCTTATAAAATCAGAAACAAAGTTATATCTATCTAACTTGAGATTTTTTTTTATATATAAAGGTCAAATTTTAATCATCAATCATATTGCTAGCTCTAATGTGTTTTTCTTTAAAAAATTTAAAATAAATTAAAACCAAAGTTATAATTGTTTGAATTTTTTAATTGATTATATGAATTTTGAAGTTCAATCAATCATGATAAAATCAAATCATATAGAAAATGACATAGATATTAAAAATTTATAAAATGAAAAACGAAAAATCAATTTTCATTTGTTATCTATCAATAATTTGTCTTGATCTATAAAACTTAATGTTAAAACTATCAAAATAAAATCGATTGAACAAAAATTCAGTATCTTTTAGAAATTATAAAACACGTGTTTAACTTTAGTTGTCTTAAATGTTTTATGATTTTTGTAGAAATCGAAATGAAAATTCATACTGATTGAGCAACAATATAATAGAATCAATAATAAAATTATATTAAGAGAGATCAAATCTTAATAGGATAATGAAAACAAAATGGGTACAAATAACTTAAATATGATGTTTACTTATAAATGATAAATGATGTGATATGTTTGCAAAAGTAATGATAATGTAAGTAGCTCATACTTGTATTTCAATTTTCATTTCTGTAATCTTAATCTTAAAGAAAAAATATATTGATGAAATGAAACTCGAAATTTCTCTCTACAAGAAATCATTTAAAGATAGAACGAGAAAATATAAGTATTCAAAGTATTGTTTTATACCTCTAGAAGGTTCTTAAAAGCTGAACATGTTATGTTATTGGTTCATGAACTTGAATTAAAATTGAAATTTTTAGATTAAAACAATTTCAATTGGTTAAGAAGAAGGGATAGTATTGGAGTTTGAACTTAGGAAGGGATGAGCTTACATTGAGATAATAATTGTTTTCAAGTTTTAGGTTTTTTGTGGCTTCAGATATTTTATGCTTCTTCATCAAAAACTCCCCAAAAGATTAAGACCCAAAGACATGTCGAGGTGGCGGCCCCTCCATTTCCAACCGATGAACAGATATATTGTGATTCTATATCAGTTCCACTTGTGGTAAGATAGGTGCTTAAAAGTCCACAACAGATATATTGTGATTCTATATCAGTTCCACTTGTGGTAAGATAGGTGCTTAAAAGTCCACAACGGAATCCAAACACTTGATATGAAGATGATCTAGAATGTTAGATAAACCCTCTACGATTGATTATGTGAGCCCGTTATTGTCGAAAATTGCCCTTCGAGGTGAATAAAAATCGTGTATCGGAGCAAACTCTCTATGTCCTTCTTGATCAATTTTTGGTGCATAAATATAGATTACATACCTTCTTTGTTGTACCTACTTAGTAGTAATAATTGTAACCCAAAAACAAAAACAGACATGAGTTTTTGAATCAAACTAGACAAACTCTAGTTTGATTTTAAAGGAAAACATGAGTAATAAATAAATGAATACATACAAACTACAAATAATACAATAATACAAGTCCACTAACTCGCCTTATATAAACATAAATCAGTGACTTTTACAAATATAATATTCTTCACAAAGAATTCAATTCTCCGGAGTGATAGGAATAATACACCTTTCTATGTATGTATTAGAGTTTAGCCATCAAATATGATGTTGTTCCAAACGTGCATCTCGTTTCTCCTAATCCTTAGAAAGACTCTAGTGTTTCTTTCCATCCATGTTTGATACACAACCTCCCCAAAGCAACAACATTAACAAAAAAAACTTGTTTCCCTTAGCCTTTCCAATCATGAATTCCTTTATTTGATTCCAATAAAGGGGAAAATTCAGCAAACCCATAGCATTAAAAAACCACCTCCACAATTTAGCCGTAAAAGGACAATCACTAAACAAATGATCTATAAATTCTTCCTTCATTGAACATATAACGCAACATATACTTGGGATCGTTGTATACCTACTAATTTGGTCCCTTATCGAGAGCTGATTATGGAATGCAATACATAGATTAATTTGATGGCGCGAGATGATCTTAAGAGACCGCACTAAGGCAACCCACTCGACAATCTGTCCCCTCTCCCAAATAAACTCCCATTAACCATTCATTTGGATATTATGCAAAAGATAATTAAAGAACTGTATTTTTATTTTAAATGGGAAGTAAATAATAATGTCATATGTAAAACTAAAATTGATGAAAACTTGAAACTTTTTCTTGCATATATGTTCTAAATTGCTTGGCAAATGTTTGGATAAGTTAGATATTATTCTTCATTTTTACCCATGTCTTCTTCAACATATATAAGTCTTCGATTTGAAGATTTATGCTAGATGCAAATATATTTCGAACTCGTTCTTTTTTAAGTTGGAGGGGAAATTGTCCATATGAAAAGAAAATAAATGTCAAGAGGTGATAGGTTGTTAGGATAAAAATATATATAATCAAACTGCCAAAAGAAAGCACCTATCAAAATATTACAACAAGTATAAGTTTTAATGATCCTATGAAAACATGGTTTTTTGGATCCCATTAAATTTCAGTCAGAAGAGGACACTAACCCAACAACACTAAAATCAAACTACAAAAGTAATAAAAACGGTACATTTCGGGTTCAACGGATGATTTGTTCAATGTTTCATCTTATGCAATGTTGTCTCTGTTGTATTCCTGAACATGAAACATGAAAAGGTTCGGTATCTATAAATAAACAAAAAATTATATAACTATAGCTAAATAAACCTACCATTTCGGCGAAAGAATTTGTAGTCTTTGAATTCACGTAATGAATAAATCTAGGATATTGAGTTTGGAGACAATTTTTGCCGGAGAGAGCTGAGAGAGAGACGATTTAACAACAAGAGCGAGAAATCTCTCTATATATATAATGATGCTTAATTTTTAAAATGTCCTGATTGCTGGGTCGAGAGTTGTGGTTAATTTAGATATATGTGAGAGAAAATGAATACTTGGGTCGGATTTTAGATTGACCCGCCCAAAAACATAAAACAGTTAAAAATAAAATTAAAAATGTTATATGTATGTTTCAAACTTGCAACCTAACCAAACAAGTATAATCCATTAACCAATTAGGCTAATAACACTTTATATTTTAAATTAACACCAAATTAGATGAACGCAAGAAATTTGAACAATAAAAGTTCAACTTTTTAACTAATTATTTTTTATTTTATTTTTAAAAACGACTTATCGTCATTTCATTAAAAATTCCCAAAAATAGGAAAAAAAACCACGAGTTTAAGAGATCATTCTAGACAGGCCTAGAATGATTTTAAAGTCGTAACATTCTGAATAAAAGTTAAAAAGCTAAAAACGTAAATGAATTATCTAATTACAATGCTTTCAATTCTAGTGAGTTTAAAAAACGGTAAATTCAGTTTCTACAAATATTCCAGTTCTGCTCCGTGCTTGGAATTCTTGTCCACGTTCCCGTGAGGGCGCTGCAATCCGATATAATATCTTTACATAACTCTTCACGCTCTTGCGGGTTCTACCATATACTCTTGCATTCCGTTCTTGCCAAATGTTATACACCACTGCTCCAAAGCCACACTTGAACACGCTTGTTGCAAATCTATTTCCCTTGGCTTTGAGTAGTGCTGCATCTTTGATTTCATTCCATTCGCCCGGGAAACTAATTTATATATATATATATATATATATAATGATGCTTAATTTTTAAAATGTTTGGATTGTCGGGTCGAGAGCTATGGTTAATTTGGATATACATGTGAGAGTAAATGGATATTTGGGTCGGATTGTGGGTTGACCCGCCCAAAAACTTAAAACGGTTCAAAATAAAATTTTAAATGTTAATGTATGTTTCGAACTTTGAACCTAACAAAATAAGTACAACATTTTAACCAACACTTTATATTTTAAATTCAAAACCAAATTAGATGAATGCGGGATATTTTAACAATATAAGTTTAACTTTTAACTAATTAATCTATATATATATATATAATGATGTTTAATTTTTAAAATGTATGGATTGTCGGGTCGATAGTTGTGGTTAATTTGAATATATATATGAGAGTAAATGGATACTTGAGTCGGATTGTGGGTTGACCCGGCATAAACTTAAAACGGTTAAAAATAAAATTAAAAATGTTGTATGTATGTTTCGAACTTGCAACCTAACAAAACAAGTACAACCCTTTAAGCAACTAGGCTACTAACATTTTATATTTTAAATTCAACAACAAATTAGATGAACGCGGGACATTTTAACAATATAAGTTTAAATTTTTAACTAATTAATCTCTATCTATATATATAATGATGCTTAATTTTTAAAGTGTCCGGATTGCGGGGTTGAGAGTTGTGGTTAGTTTGGATATATATGTGAGAGTAAATGGATACTTAGGTCGAATTGTGGGTGGACCCGCCCATAAACTTAAAACGGTTAAAAATGTTATACGTATGTTTCGAACTTATAACCTGACAAAACAAGTACAACTTTTTAACCAACTAGGCTAATAACACTTTATATTTTAAATTCAACACCAAATTAGATGAACGCAGGATATTTGAACAATATAAGTTTAACTTCTTAACTAACTCTTATATATATATAATGTTTAATTTTTAAAGTGCCCGGGTTGCTGGGTTGAGAGCTGTCATTAATTTTGATATATATATGTGAGAGTAATGGATATTTGGGTCGAATTGTGGGTTGACCCTCCCATAAATTTAAAATGGGTAATTGGGATGTTGTTTGTCAAGAGATAATAGGCTGGTATCAATTGAAAGTGGTTAAAATTATTAATCAAATATTTGATTGACCAAAGTGTGAGGTCACGATGTTAAATATTAAATATATTAATCAAATATTTGTTTAACCAAAGTGAAAGTATAAGGTCACGAGATTAGAGGTTCATTAAAAAAAATGTGATGAGATATGTGAAAAGATAAGTTATTTTACCGAAGTGAATAAAATGTGGAATGAGATTATATGTCGGTATTAATTGAAAGTGGTTTAAAATATAAATCAAATATTTGATTGATTAAAGTATGTAGTCACGATGTTAAATATTAAAAAATATGAATCAAATAATTGATTAACCAAAGTGAAAGTGTAAAGTCACAGAGATGAGAGGTTCATTCGGAAAGATGTGTGAGAAGATAAGTTGTTTTATCGAAGTAAATAAAATGTGAAATGAGAGTATTCTATTTTTTATTTTAATGTATTATTCATGATTTGTTAAGAATTTTAAACATTGGATACATATTATTATTATTTTCTTATTAATTTATTTAATTTATATTTTTATCCGTGTGTATCGCACGTGAATCTTCCTAGTAAAATTAGAGATGATTTTTTTTTAATTTCTATAATGTACACGTGGCAACATCGAATTCGCGGTATTATTTTCATTACAATCTCGCCGCTCTATCATATTTATTTATCATCATAATAATAAGATGAACAACATTATTTTTAGGATTTTAAAATTTATGTTTTTCTAAAAAAAACAATTATATAAATATAATGTATTTTTTTTAATTATTAAGTTTTTATTCCCAATAAAGTATCTCAAGATTATTTTAAAATGCTACTTACATAATACAATTCACATAAAAATAAAACATATAATCAAGTTCATACTTAAATAAAATCAATGTAACAATTAAATTAGATCCCATGTAGGCCTGGCAACTCGTACCAATACGGATTTTTTTTTTTTTGATAAAATCGGATTGGGTATTCGATTATTAACTCAGAAAAAAAATAAAAAAACTAATTTTTTTATTTAAATAATTATGAATATTGTTATTTTTTATAAACTTTAGTGAGTCAACATAATACTCACTGGTAAAAAAATGACCTTTACCGATAGATATTACCGAAGGTTTTATAAAACTCTCCTAATTGATCCTGAGAGGAGCAAATATTTCGTTATTGAAAATAGATTCCGAGAGGTGTGTAAAACTCTCGGTTTTGATTATTAGTACCGAAATTTATGCTAATAACTCTCGGTTTTGACTTTCCCATTTGAAGAAAACCGAGAGTTAATTGGAAAACCTTCGGTTTTTCCCTTAGGAGTAAAACCGAAAGTTTCTAATTAACTTTCGGTTTTACAATTGAAGAAAACCGTGAGTTAATTAGAAAACTCTCGGTTTTACACCTACGGGAAAAACCGAGAGTTTTCTAATTAACTCTCAGTTGTCCATTTGAATAAAACCGAGAGTTAATTGGAAAACCTTCGGTTTTTCCCTTAGGAGTAAAACTGAGAGTTATTTGTAAAACTTTCGGTTTTACTCTCTGTGGAAAAACCGAAAGTTTTTCAATTAACTTTCGGTTTTACTCTCTGTGGAAAAACCGAAAGTTTTTCAATTAACTTTCGGTTTTTCTTTAAGGTATCTAAACCGAAAACTCTACGATATCTCTTAGTAAACGCCCAATTGTTTTAACGAAAGAGTCAATACTGAGGGATGGCGAGAGTTACCAAAACTTTCGGTAATGTGTCTATACCGAAAGTTATAGGATCAAAACCGAGAGTTTTTACTCTCATTTTGACCCCTTTTTCACCAGTGACTATAGACTATTGATCGTAACATTTATTTGTTAACAAGTACAATCTCATATAATAACAAAACTAATTTATAAAACAAATGGGTTCTTTTAAAAAATCGGTTCAAATTTAAGATAAAAATTATGAAACAAACATTTTCTTATAAAAATTCAATTCTTTATAATATATCAGGTCTAGGTCGGGTAACATCTATTCAGAAACGACAATTTCGGCCTTTTAGATACCCATACAACCTATTCAGAAAAAACAATTTCGGTCTTTTAGATACTCACATCATCTATTTAGAAACGACAATTTCAGAATTTTAGATACACATACAATCTATTCAGAAACGACAATTTCGACCTTTTATATATCCATACCATCTATTCAGAAACGACAATTTCGGTATTTTAGATACCCACATAATCTATTTAGAAACGACAATTTCAGCCTTTTTAGATACACATACCATCTATTCAAAAATGACAATTTCAACCTTTTAGATACCCCTACCATCTATTCGGAAACGACAATTTGGACTTTTAGATATTCATATCATCTATCCAGAAATGACAAATTCTGCCATTTAGATACCCAAAATTTGGAGCAAATCGAGATCGTTTCGAATTTTCCAATACCCAAAATGTTTTCATTAACAAATATATGTATATATTTTCCAATTAGTTTCATTAATGCAATTAATGATTAGAAAGAACATTTTAAAAATCGTCTTAAGTAATCAAAATATCACGAGTTGAATTTCATCTTAAAACTTTGAGTTGAATTAGGGGTATATTTCTCCTTAAATGAAAAAAATAAAAATTAAATTAACGTAATTAATGATGTGAAGGATCATTTTAAAAGTTTATAAGGAAATAAGAGATTGTATATATCTTTACATTGCTTCGACTTTAATTAGTAGCTTTTAATTATCTTGAGAAATAAATTTTTAATAAGACTACAGGCTAAATTATTGAGAAATATAGGAACAAAATGTTAATACAAAATCTACTATTCACACTTAATATAAAACATATAGTCAATCAAGAGGAAAATAAGGTTACAATATATTGTGTGTAAAAATATATTATTTGTATTATAAAATAATTGTCAACCAATAATAAAACATTTATGTACTCTTTTAAATACTTGTTAAATTTATATTAAATACAAAATTATTATAAAATACATTATTAAAATAAAAAAATATATCATATTGCCAAACTGAAAATAAATTATAAAGGACTCTTAATATAAAATAATATAATTTATAAATTATTTGAACAAATAGTATTAAAATTATAATTCAAATAATTATATTATTAAATTTGTTAATATATATTATAATTAACATATATTTCAAAACATTAATTAATTTAATTAAGTTATAGATTCAATTCTCAATGAGACTGTCTTGATAGTGAATTGGTATATTTTTATTAATTTGTTGTTAATTTTTAATAATACAATAAAACAGTGTCTATTAATAATTTAGCCTTGAATCTAAATTTTACTTATCATTGAAAGAGTACATTGATGTTTTTTATTTGTTTGTAATTATTTCTTTAATATATATAGACAATATATTTTAACACATGGTCACCTTATATTAGGTTTACTTGTAATTTTTATGTGGATAATAGTTTGATCATACATTTCGTAACAATTGAGCCTTTAATAAGACTTTCTATTTCTACGGTGAGATAATTAAAAGTTGGTAGAGTACATAATGTTAAGATGGATTGAATCTTATATTCCTTGAATTCATTTTATTCAAGTAATTAATTACATTAATAACCCAATAAGACCTTATAATATCTTTTTCATTATCTGTAGTATTTTAATAACTTATAAATAAATAGTCAAGGGCATCTTAAATTTGTCGTTCACACCAAGATTGAACAGTTATTCAATTCAAGCTCATCAAAATCCACATCGAGAGTTTGCTCCGATACACTACTTCTATTCACCTCGAACGTTGAATTGCATAAGCGAAGGCAATCTTCGACAATATCGGGCTTGTAGAATCAATCGTAAAATAGTTTATCTAATAGTCAAGATCATCTTCATATCGAGTGTTTGGATTCCGAGGTGGACTTTTAAGCACATATTATTCCACAAGAGGAACCGATATGGAATCACAATATATCGGTTCATCGGTTGGAAGTGGAGGGGCCTCCACCCCCAACGTCTTTGGGTCTTAATCTTTTAGGGAGTTCTTGACGATGAAGCATAAAGTATCTGAAGCCACAGAAAATCTAAAACTTGTTCTATTAAAGAGTTTAGAGGGTTTAAGTAAAAAAAATATATATTATTATCTCAATGTTAGCTCATCCTTCTTAAGTTCAAAATCCAATACTATCCCTTTCTTCTTAACCATTTGAAATTGTTTGAATTTAAAATTTTCAATTTTGATTCAAGTTCATGAATCAATAACATAACAACATGTTCAACTTTTAAGAACCTGCTAGAGGTATAAAACAAAACTTCAAATACTTATATTTTCTGGTTCATTTTATCTTTTAAATGATTTCTTTTATAGAGAAATCTGGAGTTTCATCTCATCAATCTATTTTGTCTTTCAATTCCAGAAATGATATTTGAAATACAAGTATGAGCTAGGTACAATATTACCATTACTTTTGCAAACATATGACATCATTTATCATTTATAAGTAAACTGTTATTTTTGGCACAATTAGAATCCCACATCGGAAGATAATGGAAGTGTAAGAAGTTTCTTAGTATATAAAAGAAACTATATTCACAATTAGCATAAATCCCACATCGGAAGATGATGGGAGTTGGGGAAGTTTCTTAGTGTATAAAAGAAACTCTCCCCTTTTTTGGTTTATTGCACCCAAATTTGTATCTCTTCTTCCTTATTAATTGATAGCCTTAGTGCTCGGAGACGTAGGCAACATTTTGGCCGAACTCCGTTATCAAATTCTGTTAGTGTGTTCATTCTTTTGTTTTCTTCTTTTGTGGTTCTGTCAGGGTTTTCCCCAACAAGTGGTATCAGAGCCGAAGGTTCGTCCTTGGCATGGTGGAGTCTTCAAAAGGGGCGTCAACTCCTTCGTCATCCTAGACGAGGACACCGATGTCGAATTTGAAGTTTGCGGTGGAGATCTTTGATGTAACTGGGCATTTCGGCATGTGGCAAGGTGAGGTTCTAGATTGTCTTTTTCAGCAGGGTCTAGATGTTGCTATTGAGGTCGGAAAATCTGATGGTATAGAAGAAAAAGAGTGGAGTATCATGAATCGGTTGGCGTGCGGAACAATTCGATCGTGCCTGTCCAGAGAGCAAAAGTATGCTGTGAAGAATGAAACTTCTGCACTGAAACTGTGGCAAGCATTGGAGGATAAGTTTCTGAAGAAGAGTGATCAGAATAAGCTCTTTATGAAGAAGCGACTGTTCCGGTTTGAATACCAATCAGGTACTACGATGAATGAGCATATAACTAAGTTTAATCAGTTAGTAGCGGATTTGTTAAACCTTGACGTTAGGTTTGAGGATGAAGATTTGGCTTTGATGTTGCTATCGTCCCTATCTGATGAATTTGAACACTTAGAAACAACGTTACTTCATGGGAAGGGAAATGTTTCTCTTGATGCTGTAAGTTCTGCTTTATATAGTCATGAATTAAGAAAGCAAGATAAAAGGAAAAGTAAAGTAGATACAGCAGATGAAGCATTGATGGTCAGGGGCCATCAGCAGAGCAAATCAAAAGGGAAAGAAAGAAGATCTGAAAGTAGAGTTGCCAAAGATGAATGTGCTTTCTATCGTGAGAAAGGACATTGGAAGATTAACTGCCCAAAGTTGAAGAAGAAAGAGAAAGATTCTGAAGATGCGAATGTTGCAGAAAACAAAGGTGATGCAGATTCAGAATACTCTTTATCGATGTCACACACAACATCACATCCTGATGCGTGGATATTGGACTCAGCCTGCACTTATCATATGACACCAGTTCGAAAGTGGTTCTTTGACTTTAAGGAGCTAGATGGTGGAGTTGTTTACATGGAAGATGCTAATACATGTAAAATAAAGGGGATAGGTTCAATCAAGTTGAGGAATGATGACGGATCCACCAGAATTATTAGAGATGTTCGGTACATACCGAATATGAAAAAGAATCTCATTTCTTTGGGGGCCTTGGAGTCGAAAGGCCTACATGTGAAATTGGAAAATGGAGTTATTAAGGTAATATCTGGAGCGCTAGTGATGTTGAAAGCTATCAGGAAGAGTAATAATTTGTATTATTATCAAGGTAGTACAGTAAATGGGACATCATGTGTATCAACTTCCGGGAGTAGTAAGGATTTAGAGGCAACAAAACTATGGCATATGCGATTGGGGCATGCTGGTGAGAAATCTATGCAAACTCTTGTCAAGCAAGGATTGTTGAAAGGTACAAAAGTTTGTAAGTTATGTTTTTGTGAATATTGTATTCTGGGAAAACAAAGGCGAGTAAAATTTGGCACTACTATGCATAATACCAAGGGTATTTTGGACTATGTGCACTCAGATGTCTGGGGACCTGCCAAGACTCCTTCTCTTGGAGGTAGACATTACTTTGTTACTTTTGTTGACGATTTTTCTAGAAAAGTTTGGGTGTTTACTATGAAGAACAAATGTGAAGTGTTTGAGATTTTTCTTAAATGGAAAACTCAAGTTGAAGACGAGACAGGAAGAAAGATCAAAGTTCTCCGGACTGATAACGGTGGAGAATACAAGAATGATCCATTCCAGAAGTTATGCCAAGAGTGTGGCATAGTTCGACACTTCACAGTTAGAAAAACACCACAGTAGAATGGAATATCGGAACGTATGAACAGGACATTGGTGGAGAAAGTTCGATGTATGTTGTCTAATGCTGGGTTAGACAGGAAATTTTGGACAGAAGTTGTGTCATACGCTCAACATTTGGTAAATCGCCTACCATCATCTGCACTTGGTGGAAAGACTCCATTAGAGGTATGGTCTGGAAAACCTGCAACTGATTATGATTCTTTGCATATTTTTGGTTCTACTGCATATTATCATGGAGTTGAATCAAATTTGGATCCACGAGGAAAGAAGGCTCTTTTTATGGGATTTACTACGGGAGTTAAAGAGTATCGCCTCTGGTGTTTGGATGCAAAGAAAACCATTATCAGTAGAGATGTTACTTTTGATGATTATTCAATGTTGAATAAGGTAACACCAGACAAGATTGATTGTACTCCGCAACAGGTGGAGTTTGAGCAGATAAAGATAAGCCCAACTAGAAGTGACTCTCCGACGACAGACGAAGAGTTAAATGAGGAAGAGGTTCTGACCCAAGAACCTTCAGAACAAAGTGAATCAATTGTTGTTAATAGGCCAAGACGAGTTATTCAAAAACCAGGTCGGTTTGTTGACATGGCGGCCTATGCACTTCTAGTCGTAGATGATGTTTCATCCACTTTTTCAGATGTCAGTCGAAGTACTGAAAATGGAAAAAGGAGAGGTGTTATGGAAGATGGGATGCAATCTATTCAGAAGAATGAGACATGCAAGTTGAGTCATCTACGAAAAGAGAAGAAGGCTATTGGTTGTAAATGGATATTTGCTAAGAAAGAAGGATTTCCTAAAAAAATTGATGTTCGCTACAAGGAAAAATTGGTAGTTAAATATTACGCTCAGAAGGAAGGAGGTGATTTTAATGAGGTACTTTCTCCTGTTGTTAAACACTCTTCCATTAGAATTTTGTTGGCCTTGGTAGCGCAGATGAATTTGGAGCTAGCTCAACGAGATGTGAAGACCGCAGACATACACGGTCATTTGAATGAGGAAATCTACATTTATCAACCAGATGGATTCAAAGTTGCTGATAAAGAAAATTGGGTTTGCAAGTTGAACAGATCATTGTACAGGTTGAAGCAATCGTCGAGACAATGGTACAATCGACTTGACAAGTTTATGATGGAGCACAAGTACACAAGAAGCATATTCAGTTCATGTGTGTATTTGCGCAAATTGCAAGATGAGTCTTACATCTATCTACTCTTGTACGTTGATGATATGTTGATAGCATCAAAGAGCCAATATGAAGTTGACAAATTGAAGGCTCAATTGGGTAAAGAGTTCGAGATGAAAGACATGGGGAAAACCAAATTTAATTGTTTAGATTTGGTAAACACCTTCCGCGTTTGAGTCGGCGCTGAAGAGCGTCAATTGGAAGCACTAAAGGATTATTTTTTAATATTGAAGATTAGTATTTGGATATTGTGTCAAGGTGGAGATTTGTTATTTTTGGCACAATTAGAATCCCACATCGGAAGATAATGGGAGTGAAAGAAGTTTCTTAGTATATAAAAGAAACTATATTCACAATTAGCATAAATCCCACATCGGAAGATGTTGGGAGTTGGGGAAGTTTCTTAGTGTATAAAAGAAACTCTCCCCTCTTTGGTTTATTGCACCCAAATTTGTATCTCTTCTTCCTTATTAATTTATAGCCTTAGTGCTCGGAGACGTAGGCAACATTTTGGCCGAACTCCGTTATCAAATTCTGTTAGTGTGTTCATTCTTTTGTGGTTCTGTCAGGGTTTTCCCCAACATATTCAAGCTATTTATATCCACTTTATTTTCATTATCATATTAAGATTTGACCTCTCTTAATATAATTTTATTATTGATTCTATTATATTGACAGAATATGTAATCTTAAGAGAAGATTGAAAAATCATTATATCTCTTTGGTGAGAGTATATTCACACATATATATACACCCGTAGGATATTGTATTATCTCTATTACCTAAAATACAAGATATTATCTCTATTACCTAAAATAAATGATCAAATCAATTAGTATCAATATATTATATCTATTACTTAAAATACATGATCAAATCAATTAGTATCAAATCAACTAATTCAACTCAATTAGTATCAAATCAACTAATTCAACTCAATTAGTATTATCTCTATTACCCCCGTCAAGCGCTGCGTGGGGTGAAGACACACGCAAAGCTTGGACCGTAGAAACTCAAAGGTCGGACGAGGAAATCTCTTCGTGAAAATATCTGCAAGCTGAAAATGAGAGAGAACGAACTCAGTGGAAATGCGCCCAGATGAGACAAATTCACGAACAAAGTGATAATCTAGATCAATGTGTTTAGCTCGCTTATGTGCTACAGGATTCTGACTCAAAAAATTAGCACTCTTATTATCACACAACAGAACTGACCGAGTAGGAGGAAGAGCCCCAAATTCCTAAAGAAGATTAATAACCCAAACAAGTTCAGCAGCTGCATTGGCCATTGCCAGATACTCGGACTCACAGATGGAACGAGCAACAGTTGGTTGTTTCTTTAAACTCCAAGAAACAAGATTGCCCCCAAGAAATATAGAGTACCCATAAGCTGAGCGACGAGTCTCAACACAACGAGCCCAATCCGCATCAGAGTATCCCAAGATGGAAGAATCAGGATGCTTAGTGAACAAGAGACCAAAATGAAGAGTACCCTTCACACAACGAAGGATACGCTTAACAACCAAAAAATGATCTTCAGTAGGCGACTGAAGTAACTGACTAACAACATAAGATAGATCTGGTCTAATGATGGTCAAGTACTGTAGAGCACCAACCAGAGATCTGTATAATGTGGGGTTCTTGAAAGAAGGACCTGTACTGACAAGAGATTCACCTGTCGCCAATGGGGTGGAAACAGGTTTTGCCTCAACCAAGTCTGCACGCTCAAGAATATCAAGTGCATACTTGTCTTGACCAATAAATAACCCAGTATCGGTGTGAGAGACCTCAAGACCAAGAAAATAGCTCAAGGAGCCTAGATCCTTGATGGTAAACTCATTTCCAGTATCAGTTATGAACCGACGAAGAGCAGCAAGATCATTGCCTGTGACAATAATATCGTCAACATACATGAGAAGATATATAATGGTCTTACCCTGATGCAAATGAAATAGAGACAGATTAGAAAGGCTATGTAAAAAAACCTAGCCTGAACAGAAACGAGCTGAAACGCTGGTACCAGGCAAAGGGAGCTTGACGAAGACCATAAAGTGCCTTCTTCAGTCGACAAACATGATCAGGGTACCGAGGATCAACAAAGCCAGGGGCTGGGCCATGAAGACAGGCTTGTGAAGAACCCCATTCAGGAAGGCATTCTTAACATCAAGCTGATGAAGAGGTCATCCATGCTGAACAGATAAGGCCAAGACAATCATGACTGTGGCTGCCTTCACAATAGGGCTGAATGTATGATGGAAATCTAAACAAGGAACCTGAGTAAATCCCTGAGCCACTAAACGAGCTTTGTAACGTTCGATTGACCCATATGCAAGAAACTTTGTACGGAAGACCCACTTAGAGCCAAAAACAATAGTGCCAGAAGGTCGAGGCACTAAATCCCAAGTTGAGTTTGAGCGAAGAGCATCAATTTCTTCTTGCATGGCAGCAAGCCACTAAGAAAGCTTAACAGCAAACTTGAAGCCATGGGGCTCAGAGGTGACCACAAGAGCTGAGAGAAGGGAAGAAGATGCTAAATCAACTGGATAACGTGGCTTGAAAATACCAGCACGAGCTCGAGTGATCATATGATGAGTAGGCTGAGGAGCCTGAGTTGGAGACTCAATGTCCTAGGGTGGTTCTAGAGCTGGAGGCTCAATGTCAGGAATAGGAAGCACAACAAGATCAATAATAGGTGGCTCTAAAGGAGGTTCATTGAGAACCAAGGACGGTGAGCGAGCAATGTCATCAACCGAAACACGATGTATAGGGTGAACAGGAGTCGAGCCAGAGCTAGAGAGGAGTTAGATGGGATATCGAGAAACGTCGAGATATCTAGGTCAGTGACTTTCGTAACAGATGGTACTCGTGAGAAAGGAAAGTGGAGTAATCGAATTGAGCATGGCGAGTGATAAAGACTCGAGAAGAGTCCGGATCAAAACAACGAAAGCCCTTCTACGTGCTGTTATAACCCAGAAAGACGCAAGGCCCACTGTGAGGTTCCAATTTATGAGCAGCGTAGTCACGAAGATACGGATAGACACGGCAACCAAAAGGCTTAAAAGTATCATACCTAGGAGGATAACCAAATAACACCTGAAAGGGAGAAATGTTATCAAGTATCACAGGTAGCCTATTGATGACATAGGCGGCAGTGGCAAATGCATCAAACCAAAGAGAAGCCGGCACCTGAGCATGAAATAACATAGATAGACCAAATTTAGAGATATGACGATGTTTACGTTCGGCCCTGCCATTTTGTTGTGTTGTATAAGCACAAGAAATCTGGTGATGTATACCATGCAGATGCATAAAATCACGAACCCTTCCATTTATAAACTCAGTACCCCTATTTGTCTAAAATGTTTTAATGGTTTGAGAAAATTGATTACAGACAAAAGCATGAAACCGAACAAGTACAATATAAAATTCGGACTTAGTACGCAAAGGATATATCCACGAAAAACGAGAGAAATCATCCACAAAAACCACATAATATTTGAACCCATCAGAAGTGGAAATAGGTGCAGGTCCCCACAAATCACAATGAATTAAGTCAAGAACAGCAGTAGCACGTTTGTCATTTAGTGAAAATGGTAAACGCTTGCTTTTAGCCAACTGTAAAGAAGAGCAGAGGTTAAGGTTTGGTAAAACTGAAGTAACAGATAAACAACCCTGCTTATTTAACAATGAAATAACAGAAACTGGGACATGCTCCAGGCGTAAATGCCACAAATCAAAGCTCTCTTTCAACCTCTTCACCCTAATAGCTGCAACCAAAGCTGAAATACCCCGATCAAATAGATAAAGTCCCTGATTACGCCTTCCCTGATCCAGGATTTTCTTTGTGAGCCGGTTTTAAATCATGAAAAACTTGTCAGAGAAAAGAACATCCGCATGGTAAGCCTTAGTTAATTTACTTATAGATAGAAGGTTCTTTGTGATATGTGGGACGACAAGTACATCTAGTAATTGAATATCCCCAGAAATTTTAGTATTACCAATATGGGAGATATTTAAAACATTGCCATTACCAACTATAACCGAACCATTACCAGAATAGGGCTCATGAGTGTCAAGAGCTGAAAGTCTGTTTGTCATATAAGCCGAGGCACCCGAATCAAGATACCAATCAGGGTTTTGATCCGAGACATTGCAAGAGTACATGAACGTCTGAGCAAGGTGGGCAGCTGAGTTGGAGTTGAGAGCATTCAAGTATTTGGAGCACTTATCAGCGTAGTGCTCCCCACAACATAATTGGCACCTAGGCGTGCGATGAAACCCACCTCCACCAGAATTGTTACGATAACCAGAATTAAATGAAGCACCCGAACTTGAACCATTGTTACCATTATTAAAGTTTCCTCCTAAGCGAGAAGAGTACTCGAGAAGAGTACTACTGCTAGGAGGTGCGAGATGATGGTTGAGACGACGACTTAGGGGCAACCGTCTGAAAATTCTGGCGAATAACTGAGAAAGTAGGAGAGGGAGACGAACTCTCCATGGATTTAAGCATCATATCAAAATTGTACAGCCTTGTGGAGAAGATCACGTAGAGACGGAACTGGAGAGATGGTCATCCTAGTGTCGGCAAAACCTTCAAATTGCACCCCCAACCCACGGTGAAACTAGTGCCTTTTATCGTTGGCATCAATGGACGACCAATGGCCTGCAGCTGATCACAGAGATGTTTAAACTTCTTTCCATAGTCTTCAACGAACAAATCTCCTCGGCAAAGTGATAGCAACTCTTCCCGTAGTTGATGAGAACGGGACGCAGAGGCATGAACACTCTCAAGCCCCTCCCACATTTGTTTGGAGGGTGTACAATCGATGACCTCTAAGGCCGCGTTAGCAGAGAGAGAGGTATATATGACACTAAGGAGGTGTGTATCCTTCAGACGCCATGTCTTATAAGCCGGGTTTGTAGTGGAAGCGCCGTTATCTACCGTGATCGTGGGAGATGGCGCCGGAGTCGTACCGTCAAGATGGCCCAAAATGTCAAAACACTCGGCCATTTGTGTTGTTTGGCGGCGCCACATCAAGTATGTGGAGGCTTCAAGTTTAAGTGGCATCATATTTATCATTGTGGTAACAGGGAGAGGATCATTAGCAGAGAATGACATGATGATGACGAAAGTGACCACTGTCACCAAGATAGAGGAAGAGGAGAACATGATGTAAAGACAAGCGAGATAGAATTTAGGGTTTAGGAACGAACTCGCTCTGATACCATGACAGAATATGTAATCTTAAGAGAAGATTGAAAAAACACCGTTTTTCTTCGGCCATGAAATGTCTATTTTTTTGATATAAGGGGTATTTTCATGGGTTTGCCTTGGTATCGTGTTCATATCGTGTTGTTGAATGATCCCGGTCGGTTGCTTTCGATCCATATAATGCATACAGCTCTAGTTGCTGGTACCACAAGAAAACGGTCCTCTTTTTTTTATTTTTATGTAATAAAATAGAAACGTTTAACAACTCCAGCTTTTCCAAATAAAAAGCTTTAATCCTTTAAATTTTATTAATTAGTCAAGCTTTATAGATCTCTTTACTTTATATATATATATATATATATATATATATATATATATATATATATATATATATAAATTTCACGCATACAAAATGTAAGACTTTATAAACTGAGATAGTGTATGTCCAGTTTGTATAAGTTTATTTTAAATATAACATAAATATTAATTATTACTTTAAATATTTTGATTAATATATATATATATATATATATATATATATATCCAAATTGTATAACTTTAAGTAAATTTATTTATTTATATTAAAATGCATTAGATTGAAATGAATTGTGGTGGTATCTAACCTCTTTTTTATTAAAACAAAAATTATATATATATATATATATATATATAATTATTTTTATAATACACATCCTTAATTTTTTATATTAATTTATTTTCAATTTGGAATATGATATATTTTTCATTTTAGTAATGTATTTTATAATAATTTAGTATTTAATATAAATTTAACAAGAATTTAAAAGAGTACATAAATGTTTTTTTGTTGACAATTATTTTTATAATATAAATAATATCTTTTTACGCACAATCTAATGTAACTTGATTTTCCTCTTGATTGACTATATGTTTTATATAAAGTGTAAATAGTAGATTATGTATTAACATTTTGTTCCTATATATCTCAATAATTTAGTCTATAATCGTATTATTTATTTATTAAGATAATTAAAAGATACTAATTAAAGTAGAAGTAATGTTAAGATATTCAATCTTTTATTTCCTTTTAAACTTTTAAAATGTTCTTTCACATCATTAATTAAGTTAATTTTATTTTTATTTTTTCATTTCAGAAGAACCATACCCCTCTTTCAATTCAAAGCGTTTAGATGAAATTGAACTAGTTACCTTTTGGTTATTTAAAAATATTTTTAAAATGTTATCTCAAATCATTAATAGCATTAATGAAACTAATTAGAAAATATAAACATATATTTGTTAATGAAAACAGGTATTGGAGAATCCGAAACAATCTCAATTTGCTCCAAAATTTGGGTATCTAAATGACCGAAATTGTCATTTCTTAATAGATGGTATGGGTATCTAAAAAGGACAAAATTGTTGTTTTTGAATAGATGGTATGGGTATCTAAAAAGTCGAAATTGCCGTTTCTGAATAGATGGTATGGGTATCTAAAAGGCCGAAATTATTGTTTCTGAATAGATGGTATTAGGACTGCAAATGAGTCAAGCCGCTCGCAACCTGCTCGGTCAAAGCTCGACTTGAGCTTGACTTTGACCGAGTTCGAGTCGAGCTCGAGCCGACTCGTTTATTATTCGAGTGAAGTCGAGCCCATATAAAGCTTGCTCGATGGCTTGTCGAGCTTTTTCGAGCCTCAAAATAATTAAATATTTTTTATTTATTTAATATTAAAATTTTACACAATATTTTTTTTTATTTCCTTCTCTCTTCAAAGCCCAATATGAAGGCCCATAATCCCTAAAGTAAAACCCTAATTTCTACTATATAGTTTATTCATCATATTCTACCGTCACTCTTCATATCTTCTTCTTCATCAATATTCTACTGTTACTCGTCATCACTCTTCATCTATTTTCTTCATAAGTTACTCTTCGTCTTGTTCATCAGTTACTCTTCATCTTCTTCATCAGTTACTCTTTTTCTTCAATAACTCTTATCTCTTTTTCTTTAGTTTTTCTTATTATTATTATATAGTTATTATTCTTCTTCGTCACTCTTATCTCTTCTTCTTTAGTTTTTGTATATTTCTTATTCAATTTTCACAATTTCTTTTACTCTTCCTTTTCTTTTTCTTTATTCAATCTTCACATCTCATTAATTTACAAAATCATATTGGTAATTAAACTTGTTTTAACTTATTTTATAGTTATTGTTTTTTCTTTTAGATAATTTTTTCATGTATTAGGAGAAACTTATGTTTATATAGATAAAGTTGAAAAAATATATAAAACATTTTCAATTGATTGAGGATAGAAAAAAATTAACAAACAATATTAGGGATTTATGATAAAAAAATGTTAATATTATATATATATAATAAAAGTATATTATAAATAATAATGAAAGAGATAAATAAAGATTAATGTATTATATATAATAAAATTAAATATTAGGGATATAATAACTAATATGTTATATATAATACTAAAATATGATAAAAAAAAATATATTAATATATATATATATAATAAAAGTAAATACTAAGAATGTAATAATGAATATATTGTATATAATATTGAAAAAGATAAAAAAAAAAAAACGTTAAAATAAAAGTATATAATATATATAATATTAAAAAATATAAAAAAATTAATTTATTATATATAATTCAATTTTGGTTCAAGCTTCCGAGTCGAGTCGAGTCGAGCTTTTGGGTAATATAGTCGAGTCGAACTCGAGCTTGAAATTATAAGCTCGTTCGAGCTCGAGTTCGAGTCGAGCTAATAAATACTTAATCGAGTCGAGCTCGAGCTCCAACAAGCTCGAGCTCGGCTCGGCTCATTTGCAGCCCTAGATGGTATGGGTATCTAAAAGACGAAATTGTCGTTTCTAAATAGATGGTATGGATATCTGAAAGGCCGAAATTGTCGTTTCTGAATATATGGTCTAGGTATCTAAAAGACCGAAAATTTCATTTATGAATGGATGATATGGGTATCTAAAAGGCCGAATTGTTGTTTCTAAATAGATGTTACCCGACCTAGACCTGATATATTATAAAGAATTGAATTTTTATAAGAAAATGTTTGTTTTATAACTTTTATCTTAAAATTGAACCAAAATTTTAAATTAACCCATTTATTTTATAAATTAATTTTGTAATTAAATGAGATTATAATTATTAACAAATAAATATTACAATCAATTGTCTAGTATTATGTTGACTCAATAAAGTTTATAAAATATAACAATCATAATTGTTAAAATAAAAAAATTAGTTCTTATTTCTTTTTTTCAGTTATCCGATTTTATAAAAAAAAAAGTTTAATTCCTTATTGGTACGAGTTGCAATGCCTACAGGGGATCAAATTAATTTAATTTAATTTAATTGTTAGATTGATTTTACTTATGAATTGATTATATGTTTTATTTTCATGTGAATTGTATTTTGTAAGTAACATTTTAAAATAATCTTGAGCTACTTTATTTGGAAACAAAATCTAAATAATTAAAAAAATACGATTTCGTGTCAACCAATGTGAAAAAAGATTTACTCAATAAAATAATAAGTTTAAAAGTGTAAGGATTGAGGCAAGCTATATAACCTTTAAAAAGCAAAGTGAATCTAAGAAACATGGGTGATATCTTATTATTCAAAAATTGACTATTCTGTTGTTTATATTTTTTTTCTTGAGTTAAATAATGAATAGTCCATGAAAGTTTGAATATTAGACTACTTGGTCCATGAACCAAAATAATAGAACTTGTTAGTTTTTGCCGTCCAAAACTGATAGTCAAAAGCCTTTTGACTGTTAAATAATGACCATTTTGCCTTTACATTTTTTTAAATTAAAACAAATTAAATTAAAACTTAACCTAACCTAAATCTAATCTAACCTAACCACAGTGCAAGCGATCGGGATTTAAAACTAAACAAACTAAAGATATCTCCCGTCGAAGCCAGTCGAACCCCTTCCCCCAAATCGGGATTTGAAGACGAATCCACAGTGCAAGCGATTGACGACGACCTGGGCGACCTCGATTGGGCGACTGAGGCAAGCGAACGAGCGACTGAGGCGAGCGACGGAATCCATAGTGCAGGCGGCGAGCGAACGAGCGAAGGAATCTGCATTTTGCTGTTATAGAGCTCGTAACTGTTACAGAGCTCGTGGACCTGTACATCCTTATACCAGAGGCTGCTCCGCCATCACTCGCTGCCAGAGGTAATTGATTGTTTAGATTGTTTGTTTGTTGAAGTAAATCTGCATTTTGCTGGAACTGATTTAAGGTAGAATGCATTTATCTGTTAAGTATGATTTCTTCATCTGTTGTCGAATTCATTCGAAACTTCATTTATGATGTTAAAACCTCCTTTAAATATTATAATTTGTATTGTTTCAACTATCACAACATCTGCTAGTTGAAGTTGAAGGACCACCATTTTGACAAGAAAAATATGCAATCCAACATATCATTGAACGTATATTTCTATTGTAGAAATGTTGTTTGTTGACGGTTCCATTAACAATCTGAATTTTATGCTCTAGTCGGGTTTCTTAATTTTGAACATTTTATATTAGAAACCATGATTTTGTAGTTTCTGATTTTGGAAGTAATCTTTGTTGTTGGAACCCTGACTTTGTCCTTGATGCCCTAGTTGCTGGAACTAATTTTTATAAATGCTTGTTGCAATTTGTAGTTATGTCTTCGAGTAGTGCAACAAATAGCGCTAGCGAGGGTGGTCGGTTCAAAAACATTCTATGTAAGTGTGGTGTAAGAGCTTGCACTGTAGATTCGTCTTCAAATCTCGATTTGGGAGAAGGGGTTCGATTGGCTTCGACGGGAGATCTTTCGACTGTGGATTTAGGTTAGATTAGATTTAGGTTAGGTTAGGTTAGGTTTTAATTTAATTTAATTTGTTTTTAATTTAAAGAAAGGTAAGGGCAAAATGGTCATTATTTAACGGTCAAAAGGCTTTTGACTAACAGTTTTGGACGATAGGAACTAACGAGTTCTATTATTTTGATTCAGGGACCAAGTAGTCTAATAACCAAATCTTCAGGGACTATTCAGCATTTAACTCTTTTTTCTTTGTAGATGAACAAGATATTTTTTTCCTCATTAATTATATAGAAATAGTTTAAAAAGAATGAAAACAACTGAGGTTATTAAGAGTCTCATATTCTCAATAGTTTACATAATAATGATAATACTTTTGTAAATTTAGTAATATTGATGATAAAAAATTATATAAATATAAATTATTATTTTAAATATTTTGATTAATATATATATATATATATATATATATCCAGTTTGTATAAGTTTAAGTAAAATTTATTTATTTATATTTATATTAAAATACATTAGATTGAAATAAATGTTGGTAATATCTAACATTTTTATTAAAATAAAAATTTATTTATATAAATATAATTATTTTTATAATATTTTAACAATACACATCCTTAATTCCTTACATTAATTTGTTTTCAATTTGGCAATATGATATATTTTTCATTTTAATAATGTATTTTAAAATAATTTAGTATTTAATATAAATTTAACAAGTATTTAAAAGAGTACATAAATATTTTATTATTTGTTGACAATTATTTTTATAATACAAATAATATATTTTTACACACAATCTAACTTGATTTTATTCTTGATTGACTATATATTTTATATTGAAGAAATGATATAAAACACCCTCATAAAACACTTTTATACAACACCTACCTGATTTAGTAAGAAAAAAAATATATATCTTCAAAAAAATACTAGAGAGAAAAAAATATTTTATCTTTCTTGCTAAATAAGGTAAGTGTTGTATAAAAGTACTGTATATATCATTTCTCTTTATATTAAATGTGAACGGTAGATTTTGTATTAACATTTTCCTCCTAAAATCCTATATTTCTCAATAATTATTTTTTAATCTTATTATTTATTTCTTTCTCAAAATAATTAAAAGTTACTAATTAAAGTCGAAGCAAGATAAAGATATATTCAATCTTTTATTTTCTTATAATCTATTAAAATGTTCTTTCACACCATTAATTACGTTAATTTTATTTTCATTTTTTCATTTAAGGAGAACCGTACCCCTACTTTAACTCAAAGCTTTGAAATGAAATTGAAATTGTGACCTTTAGGTTATTTAAGACAATTTTTAAAATGTTCTTTGAAATCATTAATGTTATTAATGAAACTAATTAGAAAATATATACATAGATTTGTTTATGAAAACATTTTGGGTATTGGAGAATCCGAAACGATCTTGATTTGCTCCAAAATTTGGGTATCTAAATGGTCGAAATTTCGTTTCTAAATAGATGGTATGGGTATCTAAAAGAACAAAATTGTCGTTTCTGAATAAATGGTATGGGTATCTAAAAGGCCAAAATTGTCATTTCTGAATAGATGGTATGGATATCTAAAGGCCGAAATTGTCGTTTAAATGCTATTGATATCTAAAAGACCGAAATTGTCATTTCTGAATAGATGGTATGAGTATCTAAAATGCTGAAATTGTCCTTTCTAAATAGATGGTATGGGTATCTAAAAGGCCGAAATTGTCGTTTCTGAATGGATGGTATGGATATCTAAAATGACAAAATTTTCGTTTTTGAATAGATTGTATGGGTATCTAAAGGTCTAAATTGTCGCTTCTGAATAGATAGTATGGATATCTAAAATGCCGAAATTGTTGTTTTTCTAAATAGATGTTACCCGACCTAGACCTGATATATTATAAAGAATTGAATTTTTATAAGAAAATATTTGTTTTATAATATTTATCTTAAATTTGAACCGAATTTTTAAAAGAACCCATTTGTTTTATAAATTAGTTTTGTTGTTAAATGAGATTGTAATTATTAACAAATAAATATTACAATCAATCGTCTATAATATTACGTTGTCTCACTAAAGTTTATAAAATATAGCCATCATAATTATTAAAATAAAATAAAAAATTGTTCTTAATTTTTTTTTTCTGCTATCCGATTTTATCCCAAAAAAAAAGTTTGATTTCTTATTGGTACGAGTTGCCATTCCTACAGGGAATCTAATTTAATTGTTACATTGATTTTACTTATGAATTAATTATATGTTTTATTTTCATGTGAATTGTAGTTTGTAAGTAGCTTTTTAAAATAATCTTGAGCTTCTTTATGTGAAAACAAAAACTAAAAAAATACATTATATTTATATAATTGTTTTTTTAAAAGAAACATAAATTTCAAAATCCTAAAAAATAATATTGTTCATCTTAGTATTGTGATGTTACAAAAAAAATAGGATAGGGACAGCGAGATTGTAACGAAAACAATACCGTGAATTGATGTTGTCACGTGTGCATTAAAGAAAAAAAATCATCTCTAATTTTATTTCTCGCTCGTTGTTGTCAAATCGTCTCTCTCATCTCTCTCTCTGACGAAAATCGTCTCAAAACTTAATACCCTAGATTTATTCGGTACGTGAACTCCAATACTACAAATTCTTTCACCGAATTAATAGGATTTTCAGCCGTAGTTATATAATTTTTTTTATTTTTTTATAGATAACAAAATTTTTTGTGTTTCATATTCAGGAATACAACAAAGACAACCCGACAACCCGACAACCCGCAAAAGATGAAACATTGAACAAATCTTCCGTTGAACCCGAAATATACTGTTTTTATTAGTTTGGTTGCTACATTTTAGTGTTGTTGTGTTACTTTCCTAAATGAAATTCAATGGGATCCAAAGACCATGTTTTCATCCATAGGATCATTAAAGCTTATACTTGTTTAAATATATTGATAATGCTTTATTTTGGTCGTTTCATTATAACATTTTTTTGCTAATATATTTTTAACCTAACAACTTATCACCTCTTCACATATATTTTCTTTTCATATGGACAGTTTCCCTCCAACTTAAAAAAGAATGAGTTCAAAATATATTTGCATTTAGCATAAATTTTCGAAGACTAATATATGTTGAAGAAGACATTGGTAAAAATGAAGAATAATATCTAAATTATCCAAACATTTGCCAAGCAATTTAGAACATATATACAAGAAAAAGTTTCAATTTTTCATAAATTTTAGTTTTATATATGACATTATTATTTACTTTCCATTTAAAATGAAAATACAGTTCTTTAATTATCTTTTGCATAATATCCAAATGAATGGTTAATGGGAGTTTATTCGGGGGAGGGGACAGTTCTTAGAGTGGGTTAGTGCGATCTTCTAATATTATCTCGCGCCATCAAATTACTCTATGGCTTGCTTTTCATAATCAGCTCTAACAAGGGATCGAATTAGTAGGTGTATGACCATCCCATGTACACATGCAGCGTTTTATGTTCAATGAAGGAAGAATTTATAGATCATTTGTTTAATGATTGCCCTTTTATGACTAAATTGTGGAGATGGTTTGCTAATACTATGGGCTTTCTGAATTTTCCCCTTCATTGGAATCAAATAAAGGAATTCAAGATTGGAAAGACTAAGGGAAACACATTTTTTTTGTTAATGTTGTTGCTTTGGGGCGGTTGTGTGTCAAACATGAATGGAAAGAAACACTAGAGTCTTCTTAGGACTAGGAGAAACGAGGTGCAAGTTTGGAACAATATCATATTTGATGGTCAAGCTCTAATAGATACATGGAGGCGTATTCCTACCACTGCAAATAATTGGATTCTTTTTCGAGAATCGAGTATTATATTTGAAAAAGTCACTGATTTATATTTATATAAGGCGAGTTTGTGGACTTTTGTTATTTGTAGTTTTTATGTATTCATTTGTTTATTACTCATATTTTTTTTTAAATCAAACTAGAGTTTGTCTAGTTTGATTCAAAAACTTATTTCCGTTTCTTTTCCGGTGTTTAATGAAATAACAATTTTCCATTTTCTTAAAAAAAACAGTTAATACACTATAACAGTTAACAATTATTACTACTATGTAGGTACAACAAAGGTATGTAATCTATATTTATCCACCAAAAATTGATAAAGACATAGAGAGTTTGCTCCGATACACGATTTCTATTCACCTCAAAGGGAAGTTTTCGACAATAACGGGCTCACATAATCAATCGTAGAGGGTTTATCTAATTACAATCTAGATCATCTTCATATCGAGTGTTTGGATTCTAATGTGTAATTTTAAGCACCTATCTTACCACAAGTGGAACCGATATGGAATCACAATATATCTGTTCATCGGTTGGAAGTGGAGGGGCCGCCACCTCCGACATGTTTTTGGGTCTTAATCTTTTGGGAAGTGTTTGATGATGAAGCATAAAACATCTGAAGCCACAGAAAACCTAAAACTTGAAAACAATTATTATCTCAATGTAAGCTCAACCCTTCTTAATCATTTGAAATTGTTTGAATCTAAAAATTCCAATTTTGATTCAAGTTCATGAACCAATAAAATAACATGTTCAGCTTTTAAGAACCTGCTAGAGGTATAAAACAATACTTCAAATACTTATATTTTCTTGTTCTATCGTTAAATAATTTCTTGTAGAGAGAAATTTCGAGTTTCATTTCATCAATATATTTTTTTTCATAAGATTAAGATTATAGGAATGAAAATTGAAATACAAGTAGAGTTACTTACATTACCATTACTTTTGCAAACAGATCACATCATTTATCATTTATAAGTAAACATCATATTTAAGTTATTTATATCCATTTTATTTTTATTATCATATTAAGATTTGATCTCTCTTGATATAATTTTATTATTGATTCTATTATATTGTTGTTCAATCAGGATGAATTCTCATTTCAATTTCTACAAGAATCTTAAAACATTTAAAACAACTAAAGGTAAACACGTCTTCTATAATTTCTAAAAAATTCTGAATTTTTGTTCAATCGATTTTATTTTGATAGTTTTACTATTAAGTTTTATAGATCAAGACAAATTATTTATAGACAATTAATGAAATTGATTTGTCATTTTTTATTTTATAAATTTTTAACATCTATATCATTTTCTATTTGATTTGATTTTATCATGATTGATTGAACTTCAAAATTCATATAATCAATTAAAAAAAATCAAACAATTATTAACTTTGGTTTTAATTTAATTTAATTTTTTTTAAAGAAAAACACATTAGAGCTAGCAATATGATTGATGATTAAAATTTGACCTTTATATATAAAAAAAATCTCAAATTATATATATATATATATATATATATATATATATATATATATATATATATATATATATAACTTTGTTTCTGATTTTATAAGGATAATTTTTTTTTCAGCATTAAGATTTAATCAAGAGAGAGAAAAAATAAAGAGACTCATGAATACTATTATTATTAACTTTAGTTTTAATTCTATAATCTTTACACTCATAACCTAATAAAAAAATCTATACATAAATTATTCATCTTTTCTTCATTCTTCCTTCTTTTGACACAACTATTGGAATTTCATTTGGATCTTAGTAAAAGACATACTTCATTCTAGTTCTTCGCTTCGATTGGAATGCTTGTTATAAGTTGAAGGAAGTTCCTTCATTTCTACAACTGTTGACCTAACTATTCTCCTTTCTTCTGGACCCCGTAGCACTAGTCTTGAAATGCAAAAAAAATATAAAAAAATTGTGTTAATAAAATATGTTGTCTGAAAACATTTTTTATTAGCAAGTTCAAAGCTATATATATACCTTGCAAAAGCACTTGCAAAGTGTCTTCATTCTCCTCTCATTGGGAAAGCATTACAATTTGCTTTTATTTTTATGTACAATACCTGAAATGAACCAAATGAATAATTTATAAATAAGGTGTGTATTCATGAAAAAAATACTTACATAATAAAAAGTATGCGATGAATACTCGTACCTTTCCAAATGTAATCATCTGATAATGTAGTTCGTACCTGTAATATTTCAAATTTAATGAAACATGAGAGGTTAAATGAATACAAAGGATGAAGAAAAATATATTGTTTAAAGACAAATTAATTACCTTTCAATATAGATGACACATGAGAGGTTATATAGAACCCACCCTTTCTTGGTAAGTTCCAAAAGATTTACTTACATTCAATGAGAACCAAACTTGAGAATCTATGAATACATAATCATGATCAATTCAACTTATAATATGGTAAAAGAACCAAACGAATTTGTGGATCTAACTAAGAAACATATAAAATACAACTTTTATAAGGAGATTTTACCTTCAATATTCTTTAAAAGGTCTGCAAGATCTATCCCTAATATATAATGATGAACAATAAAAAATAATTTTGAAGAGATCATATCTTAATACTATATAATGAAAGCAAAATAAGACCTATATATATATAAATATTCAATGTATAACCTTAATCAATTTGTAAAGATATATAAAAAGAAAATCTACAATTAAGAAATATTACTTTATTATCAATTTAGTGAAAGATTTTGATAATCATAATCTTATTTTGAAAATCATATACAACTTTTTGATAAAATAAATAATTAATTATTGTGGTGAATATGCGTGTATTTTTATTGTTTAAGTAAATTTATTAAAAGTAAACAGAAATGGATATACAATCCTAATATATTAATAACTTTGATTTAAACGGTAGAAAATTAATAAAATAATATATAAATTTATTATTTTAGGAGAAAGGAAATCAATTTGTGGCTTTTGTAAAAAGTATTTTGTGTATCTCTTTTTTCATATTTTCATAATCTTTTTTTCACTTTTTGACTTTTTTTTCTTTTTATATTTAATTGTACGTACTTTGCTTAATGTGTGTAAATATGATTCACCTTACTCAAGTATAAAGTGTCTTTTAAAAGTATTATATATTTATATATATATAATAAAAAAAATGTGATTGATGTAACTGAAATAGCATAACTTAATTTATGTTGAGTTATCAAATAATAATAATATATATATATATATATATATATATCAAAATTAATAAAATTAATTCTAATGATGAACACATAAACAATTCAATATATTATAAAATTTAAATTTATTAGTGTTTCATCTAAGCTCACTTTCGTAGATAAAATATTGTTTTAAATTATATATTTTTTAATTGTAACACATAATAATGTGTAAGACCTTATAAACGTGAAATAGTGTATGTAGAGGATAACTTTACTAAGTTATATCAGGAACCAATATGAAAAAAAATATTTACCCAATAAAATACTAACAAGATTAAAAGTGTAAGGATTGAGGCAAGTTATATAACTTTTTAAAAGCAAAGTGGATTTAAGAAATATTGGTGATTTCTTATTATTATTCAAAAATTGACTATTATGTTGTCTACAATTTTTTTTCCTTTCTAGATGAACAAGTTATATTTTATCATTAATTATTTACAAATAGTTTAAAAGGAATGAAAACAACTGAGGTTAAGAGTCTCATATTCTCAATAATTTACACAATAATGATCATACTTTTAGCAATTTACTAATATTGTTGATAAAAAAATGATATAAATATTAAGTTTTAAATTTTTTTTATTATTTTTTTTATATTATATATATATATATATTTATATTATATATATATATTTATATATTTATATTATATATATATATTTATATATTTATATTATATATATATATTTATATATTTATATTATATATATATATTTATATATTTATATTATATATATATTTATATATTTATATTATATATATATATTTATATATTTATATTATATATATATATATATTTATAATATATATATAAATATATATATATAATATATATATAATATAAATATATTATATATATATATATATAATATAAATATATTATATATATATATAATTATATTATATATATATATATAATATAAATATATAATATAAATATATTATATATATATATATATAATATAAATATATTATATATATATATATAATTATATTATATATATATATAATATAAATATATTATATATATATATATAAATAATATAAATATATAAATATATATATATATAATATAAATATATATATATATAATATAAAAATATATATATATATAATATAAATATATATATATATATATATATATATATATATATATATATATATATATATATATATATATATATATATATATATATATATATATCCAGTTTGTGTGAGTTTAAGTAATTAATTAAAACTATTTCATTAAACATTAAAATTCTAAAAGTGGGAGATCAATAATTAAAGCTAGACAAATCTTATTATAAAATGATAATCAAACGACCCTAAAGAACTGATTAATAACAATCAAACATACGAAAAACAGAGATTACAAACAAATATTATAAAGTGTATCAAATCATAATTATCCCAATCAAGATTTTTATTTCCATACCAACCTGATGTTTCAACAAGTTGTCTTCCTCTTCCCCTTCTCCTTCTTCTTCCCCTTCCCCTTTCTCTTGTAATGAAAGGGGATGAACTGAAGAGTTTAATGAATACTGCATATTCTCATTTTGATTTTTTTGTTTTATATGAGTCTGTTCTGATTTAATAGAAATAATTATTCTTTAGGATTTTTGAGCTATTCACCATGTTGTTCTCAACTTGAATTTTGATATAATTGTCTTTATTTTCTTCAACTTCAACTTTAACATCTTCGGCAACTATGGATTCTTCTATATCAACCTTGAAAATTCTCTTCTTCATGTTGATTAGCCAGAATATCTTCCTCTCTGTTTTCATCAGCATCCACTTTAACTTGATTAAGAATCCTCAACTATCTCTTCAAGATGATTACGTTGAACTTTCACCTCCTTCTTCGTACTGTTTTCTTCTTATACATAATTTTATTTATCTTATGTTTCCTAATCTTTAACCATATTTTGCTATTTGATAAAAGACACCTCTATTTCATTTTTTGCATATTTACGTTCTGGCCTTTATGAATTTTTTATCTTCCTCCAAAGCCAAATAACAATTTGGGCTTGCATTTTGGAAGGTATTGCAGAAAATGCATCTGTGTGGCCTCCACTCATAAGTGATTTCCATGACAGTAGATTTCCATGACAGTAAAATTATGTTTTCTTCTTATACATAATTTTATTTATCTTATGTTTCCTAATCTTTAACCATATTTTACTCTTTGATAAAAGACACCTCTATTTCATTTTTTGCATATTTACTTTCTGGCCTTTATGAATTTTTTATCTTCCTCCATAGCCAAATCACAATTTGGGCTTGCATTTTGGAAGGTATTGCAGAAAGTGCATCTATGTGGCCTCCACTCATAAGTGATTTCCATGACAGTAGATTTTCCTTTTCTTTCTACTACTGTCATACTCTTCGGCAGTGTGCTTCTAGAATGCACCTCAATGCTAATTCTAGCAAATGATGGGTGTTATCCTCCTTCAGTAATCGGGTCTATGTATAATTGTGTACCCAATAAACCTGCAAAATAACTAAGAACTTCTACATTATACATGTGTGCAGGAGGGATATTCCAAAGTTTGAACCATATCTGAGTTGTTTCCTTAGGCTTTCTTAATATGTTCAAAATTTCAGACCATCTTTCCAACTTCATATAGTTGGATCCAATATATGTATGTCCATTTTTCAGAATTTCATCCATATTTGATCCCTCTTAAATTTCATAAAGTAGAGATCATGTACATTTGCTGAAATTTTCTTCAATCTCTTTTTCTCCCATTGTTTCATAAGTGCCTCTTTGGTGACTATGAAAGAAACTCTATTCTTTCCTATGTAGTTTCCTAGCACTACATTTTCCTATTTCCTAACACAATTTTCTTCTACTACAACAGACAATTTAAATTCAAAAGGAGAATTCAGTACCTCCACTTTTGTCTGTACATTACCCAAGTAGATTTTTCCTTTGTATGCATAATCTTCAGCCTTTTTTCCAATGTTGTTTTTCCAGACTTCATTGATTTTCTATGTAGAATTACTTATGATAGTATAGGTCTTCGATTTAGGAGCATTCATTAACTCTCTCATTGTTGCAACAGACCATTTACTATCGCTTCATATTCATTCTTCTTGAGTAAATTCTAGTCTTATAGATAGTGAATGTTAAGTTGGACTGTTGTGCTTTGTATTTTCTCCTTGTTAAGTACAATCTCTCATTTCTTAGCATTCATCAGGAGTTTGGTGATTTGGTTTTTAGTTCAAATAAATTGGCTCTTTGATTTTACCCTATCATCCAAACTCCTTTCTTCTCCTTGATCCCTACATTATTTTCCAAAACCTATTTGGGCATAAATTGTGTCTTTTCTGATTTCCTACACTTTTTTCGATAATATATTCTTCAACTATTTTGTTCATTTCCTTCTTTGCAGTTTCTTTGACTCCTTTAAGAACAAAGTCCCGCACTTCTTTGTCCTTATTGTGTTTCTTTTTACCCATATTTCATAAGACTTTAGAACAGAGGATTAAAGTCAGAACAACAATCTAGAAATGATCTTATTTAAACCCTAAACAATTTTCCCCAATGTGCCAAACGTGTCATACGTACCTATCGTGCCGAACGTGCCATATGTGCCCATGATCTTTACTCCGATCACGTTTCCCGTAGCCGACTATAAAATCAACTAAATCGCGCGACCGGGCAATTGTGTCGAACGTGCCTATCGAGCCGATTGTGTCGATCGTGCCGATTAAATATAATTAATTAATTTATATTTATATTAAAACACATTAAATTGTAATGAAGGGTGGTAGTGTATAACATATTTCATTCAATCAAAATTATATATATATATAATTATTTTTATAATATTTTAATAATACAGACAAGTTAACTGATTAAACACATCCTTAATTTCTTATATTAATTTTAATTTTAATTACAATCTGGCAATATGATATATTTTTCATTTTAATAATGTGTTTTATAATAATTTAGTATTTATTATAAATTTAACTAGTATTTAAAAGAGTACATAAATGTTTTTTTATTTGTTGACAATTATTTTTATAATACAAATAATATATTTCTACACACAATCTAATTTAACTCAGTTTTCTCTTGATTGACGGTATGTTTTATATTAAGTGTGAATAGTAAATTTTGTATTAACATTTTATTCCTATATTTCTCATTAATTTAATTAGCCTTTAATCTTATCATTTCTTTCTTTCTCAAGATAATTAAAAGTTACTAATTAAAGTCGAAGCAATGTAAAGATATATTCCATCTTTTATTTTGTAAACTTTTAAATATTCTTTCATATTATTAATTGCCCTTCAACTCTTAAATGACAGCTCTTAAAATATTCAGAGCTTGTAATTAGATGCTTTAATGAAACTAATTGAAAAATATATACATATATTTGTATATATAACAACATTTTGGGTATTGGAGAATCTAAAATTGTCTCGATTTGCTCCGAAAATTGGGTATCTAAAAGGTCAAAATTGTCGTTTCTGAATAGATGGTATGGGTATCTAAAATGCCGAAAATGAACAAATGTTATAAGTATCTAAAAGACCGGAATTTTCGTTTCTGAATAGATGGTATGGGTATCTAAAAGACCGAAATTGTCGTTTCTAAATATATTGTATGAGTATCTAAAAGACCGAAATTGTCGTTTCTGAATAGATGGTATGGGTATCTAAAAGGCCGAAATTGTCGTTTATATATAGATAGTACCCACCTAAACCTAATTTATTATTAAGAATTGAATTTTTATAAAAAAATGTTTCTTTTACAATTTTTTCAAAAAAGAACCCATGATTGTAATTATTAACCAAATAAATATTAGGATCAATTATTATGTTTTGGTTATTTATTAAAATCTCCATTTCGATTCACTAAAGTTTATAAAAAATAATAATCATAATTATTAAAGTAAAAAAAACATTAGTTATTATTTCTTTTGCTGAGTTAATAATCTGATATCCAATCCGATTTTATCCAAAAAAATGGTTACTTATTGGTATGAGTTGCCTTGCCTATAGGGGATCTAATTTAAATGTTACATATTGATTTTACTTATGAATTGATTATATGTTTTATTTTCATGTGAATTGTATTTTGTATGTAGTATTTTAAAATAATCTTGAGCTACTTTATTTGAAAACCTTTTCTAAACTAAAATAATTTAAAAAATACATAATATTTATACAATTATTTTTTTAAAAGAAACATAAATTTCAAAATACTAATAACACGAATTAGAAAGACATTTAAAACTTAATTTTCTAAACAAATATATGTAGACATCATATTTTTTTTAAACATAAATTTCAAAATCTTAAAAAATAACATTGTTCATCTTATTTATGTGATGTTAAAAAAGAAAAATGATAGGGGCATCAAGATTATAACGAAAACAAGACTACGAATTCAACATGCTCTGTCACGTGAGCAAGAGTGAAATTAAAAAAAACCATCTCTATTTTTATTTATCGCTCGTTGTCGTCAACTCGTCTCTCTCAATTCTCTCCGACTAAAATGTCTCCAAACCCAATACCTTAGATTTATTCATTGCGTGAACTCAAAAACTACAAATTCTTTCGCTGAAATGGTAGATTTTTCGGATATAGTTATACAAAATACTTTTTTTTATATAGATAATGAACTTTTCATGAAAACGTCGCAGTCGCAGAAGATGAAACATTTAATAAATCATCTGTTGAACCTGAAATGTACCGTTTTTATTACTTCTATAATTTGGTCGATAGATTCCAATGTTGCTGTGTTAATGCTTATATTTTATTGTATTATATTGAAACTGCTTTATTTTATTTTTTTGTCATTGTTTATAACATTGTTTTGCTAATATATTTTTATATCATAACAACATACCGCCTCTTAGGCATATATATTTTTTGTATATATATGGACAGTTTCCCCTCCAACTTAAAAAAGAATGAGTTTGAAATAGATTTGCACCTAGCATAAACCTTCTAATAGTTGAAGAAGACATTGGTAAAAACAAGATCCAAACATTTGCCAAGCAATTTAGAACATAAATACCAAAAAAAAAAAAAAAGTTTCAATTTTTCATCAATTTTGTTTTATATATGACATTATTATTTACTCTCCATATAAAATGAAAATACACTTCTTTAATTATCTCTTACATAATATCCAAATAAATGGTTAATGGGTATATAATAAAATGAATTAATATATATTGTGGCACTTAACAGTTAACAATCATTACCTACATTAATAAAGCATCAACAATAAAGAATAACAAAGAATCATTTAAAAGGCCCAAATATCTCTAGCTTTCTTTCATGGCAGCCAATGCATCAGAGAGCAACTTAGCAAATCTGCAAAGATATTTATTTCGTTAATTATTAGAAACCCGATCTAGTTTGTAATATCGATATATATATATATATATGAAGATTGAGTAAATTAGTTTCGAAGAAAATATTGAGTCCATTTAGTGGTGCATACCTAATCAGAGCTTGTTCGTGTTGGTCTCATTATCAAAAGTAGGTTCGATTAAACCGGTCTGCATATTCATTCTCGAAACAGGTTTCTTCAACAATTTCTCTCCAACCTTTGACAAGATTTTCGAGGTTTTGTTTTGTGGCTATGTCTATTGAGCTTATTGGTCCATCTCTTAAATCATCTTCCAGCATGTATATATATATATATATATATATATGCATGTCTACTATTTAGATCAGCTTTAATATAATTCATTTTAGTACAATCAACAAAATCATCATTATGAGGATAACATGTGTAATTAAATTAATTGCATGTTACAATAAATATGAGGTGAATTAAACGAACATATACCCAGACCCGACCCAAAGGCAAAGCAACCAATGCATTGAATAGACCCCCATATTTTAGGTCCCTAAAATTTCCAAATTTTTATTACATAATATTATTATTTTTATTATTAATTATATATTTATCGTATAATATAATATCATATTATTTTATATTCCTATATTACTTTTATATCTATTTTCTTATAATAGGTTAACTTTTTTTCTCTATATTATTTCCTTTATATTTATTTATTTATTTTTATATTTATTTTCTTATAACACATTAACTTTTTCTCTCCATATTATATATAATAATATATTTTTTTTCTCTAAATATTATATAATAATATATATTATATAATATAATAATATAATATAATATTTTTCTCTCTCTCCATATTATATATAATATAATATTATAATAATTTTTTTATTAAATATTTTATTATTTTTTATCCTTAATATTAGGCTCATTTTCTATTTATTTTTATTGTAGCCCTTTTATTTAGCTAACCTTAATTATAATGTTTATATTTTAGCCACTTTCCATCTTTAATAATTAAAAATTTTACCCTAATTTTGAAAATCGTCTTTTTTAGGTTACATTTTAATACTCTTTAATTAATTTTTTTATTTGTTCTTATTTTTATATTTATTTTCACAATTTCTTCTCATTTTAAAATATCTATCATATTTTTTTTAATTATAGAAACATCATACACAATATATCACAAATGAATTAGCTAGGATATCAGAAAAAGAGTGTTTAGAAAGTTAGAGTACAATGACTTAATTAAAAATTTTGCCTCAAAAGAGTAATTTTGTTGAATCCGAAATACTAGTTAATTGATAAATTATTATGGGTTTACAACTTATTCTATTAATATTTTTGATATATATTTAAAAATATTTTTTTACACTAGTTAATATTGTTATATATTTAATTTTTTTTTTATAAAATATACCATTATTAAATTTATTTTAATTTTATGGGCCACAAAATTTAAATTTGCATTGGGCCTCCCAACCCTCGGGGTCGACCCTGCATATACCTGAATTCGTATGTATTTTTTTTCGGAATGAAGAGTTTGAAAATTAATATTGAGATGAAAATCAACCATATCAGCACGTGCTTGAGAGTAAACATCAATAATAGGGGTGGAGCCACCATGTGAGATTCAGTTTTTCTGCATCTTATGCATTATATTTCCCCTCGTATTTAGCTGAACCAGTTCCCAAAGATATTACCAAAAGTTTCGAATAATCCATTTGGCTTGTTGTGCGGAATGTAAAAAAGTGATAGAACAATGAAGTGTGGAAAAAACAGATGAAGAGAGATTTTTTTATTGTCAAAAGATGAAGATGAAAAGATTACAGCAAAAAAAATAAACCACGACTATAAAAATGCTGAAAACAAGAAAACGATAAATACTAACTTAATTAAGCATAACTGTAGAATTAAATGAGATATTAATTCCTATATTAAAGGCAGATCGTTACAAATCTCCACATTGCCTTAGTATATCCAAACAAAAAGAGCCTGATCAAACTACTTCCAACTGTCAACATTTAGCAAGTCCAAAAATGGGTGAATTTGTTAAGTGGGACCGGCTTCGTGAACATGTCAGCAGGATTAAGATGTGTGTTGATCTTCTTCACTTAGATTCTCCTCTCAGTACGAAGAAAATGATAACGATCATCAATATGTTTGGTTCTATCATGATGCACTTGATCTTTGGTCAAACAAATAGCACTTAAGCTATCACAAAAAACAATTGCCTGATCATGATGGATACCAAGGTCACCGATTAATCTTTTCAACCATATACCCTCCTTGACTGCTTTAGTTAGCGCCATATACTCAGCCTCGGTAGTGGACAACGTCACCGTCGACTGTAATGTTGTCTTCCAACTAACCATAAAGTCACCAAGGGTGTAAACATAACCAGTCATTGATCTTCTACCATCGATATCTGCAAAATAATTTGAGTCCGAATAACCAGTTACGAGACACTAGTTATTACTCCCATAAATGAGACCAACATCGGATGTGCCTCTCAGATAGCGAAATATTCGCTTTACCGCTTGCTAGTGTTCCTTACTAGGTCGAGACATAAACCTGTTAACAACACTAGCTGAATACGAAATATCAGGTCTAGTGCATACAATGACATACATTAAACTACCCACCGCACTAGCATGTACATTAGACATGTATAACTTCTCAGCTTCAGACTAGGGTGCGAATGTAAACAAATGATCAATAACAGCTGCAGGAATAGTGAGAGCCTTTGCTGTACTCATACCAAAACAAGACAATATTTTCAAAATATAACTCTTCTGTGAAAGAAATATCTTCTTTTGAACTCGATCTCTTACTATTTCCATGCCTAGAATTTTTCGTGCTCTACTTAGATCTTTCATATCAAACTCGGAACTGAGAAGGTCTTTCAGCTTTTGAATCTCCGACATCTTCTTGGCTGCGATTAACATGTCGTCTACATACAGGAGTAAATAAATCAAAGAACCATCACCGATTTTATTGTGATAGACACAACAATCATATGCACTCCTATTGTAACCATGTTCAATCATGAAATTGTCAAACCGCTTATACCACTATCGAGGAGACTATTTAAGTTCATATAAAGACTTCTTCAGACTACAAATATGTGTTTCCTTACCAGGAACAAGAAATCCTTCAGGCTGACTCACCAGTATATCCTCCTCAATCTCACCATGTAAGAAAACTGTCTTCACATCTAATTGCTCGAGTTCTAGATCCTGATGTGCTACTATAGCTAGTAGTACCCTAATAGAAATGTGTCGGACTACATGTGAGAATATCTCATTGTAGTCTACGCCTTCCTTTTGACTGAATCCCTTTGCAACTAATCGTGCTTTATATCTGATCCCTTCAGCATTAGAGGTTCCATCTTTCCTTTTGAAAATCCATTTGCACCTAATGACTCTTCTTCCCTTAGGTAAAGTAACCAGCTCCCATGTATTATTATTGTGAAGTGATTCCATTTCCTCACACATGGCAGCAATCCAATGCGCAGAATCACCACCATTAACAGCTTCATTGTAAGAAGATGGCTCGTTATGTATGACATCTTCAGCTACCTGAAGTGCATAACTTACCATTTCATCAGTATCATTCATAGAGGGACTAATTGTCCTACTTCCAGGACCAGTTGAGATATTTCTTCCCTCGATTGAATGAATTAACCTGTCAGGAGCTTTAATTTTCCTTCTAGGTCGTGTTGCAATGTCAGATTGACTTTCACGTACTCCAAATTGATAAATTTCCTCATATAGTTTATCATTATTGTGTGTCATGTCAGTTGTCCCTTAAACTAGAGTCACCTCAAGCTCCACTTGTTTCTCGGTATTATTTTCTCCAGAAAGTGATGGCTTGATAAAGGAGTTAAGTATAAACTTCTCATTAAATGTGACATCCCTACTAAGGATTACTTTACCTTCAGAAGATGACCAAATTCTATATCCCTTAACTCCATCTCCATAGCCCATAAAAATACTCTGTTTTGCCCTTGGTTCCCACTTCCCTTCATTAACATGATAGTAAAATGTGCACCCAAAGACTTTCAAATGAGAATAATCAACAATATTACCAGACCATACCTCGTAAGAGATTCTACAATCATTCACAGTATGTGGTGCACGATTTATCAGATAACAAGCCGTTAAGACAGCCTTGCTCCAGTACTTTCTAGCCAATCCAACATTAGAGAGCATGCTTTTAACTCTCTCTAACAGTGTTTGATTCATCCTTTCTGCTACACCATTCTACTGTGGTGTACCTCGGATAGTGTGATGTCTTGCAATCCTCATATCCCTGAAGAACTCATTAAACTCAGATGAATAGAATTTAATTTCATTATCTGTTCACAGCCTCTTAACTTTCTTTCCAGTTTGATTCCCCACCAGTGCCTTCCAATGTTTGAAGGTCTTAAATAACTCGCTCTTATGTCTCAAAAGATACAACCAGGTCATCCTTGAGTGATCTTCTATGAATGTTACAAAATAGCTATAACCTCCTATACCTTCAACTTGAGCAGGACCCCAGCAATTAGAGTGAATATAATCTAGTGTGCCCTTAGTTTTGTGAACTCCTTTACTGAACTTACGGTGATGTTTTTTCCCGAAAATGCAGTGTTCGCACAACTCAAGGTTGGTAACCTTGTGGCCAGATAGAAAATCCCGTTTGGACAGAATTTGCATCCCCCTCCCCATATGTCCAAGTCACATATGCCACAACTTGGTTATATCAAGGTGCCGATTCACATATTTGGATGCGACCACAGCTGAACCTATCAGCGTCTTACCTTATAGTATATACAAGGTATTTTGTTTGATACCTTTCAGTATTGTTTTTGAACTTTTACTGATGCACAATATTCCTTCTTCACCGCTAAACTTGAAACCTTTAGCATCTAAAATGCCAAAAGATATTAAGTTCTTTTTCAGTTGAGGAACATGCCGAATGCAAGTTAGGATCCGTATCTTACCATCACCAGTCAGAATCTTGATAGTCCCAATACCCACCGTTCTACATATGACATCATTTCCCAAGACAACGTTTCTACCATCATAATCTTCATAGGTATCGAACCATTCTTTGTTCGGACTCATATGATATGAACACCCTGAATCCAACACCCACGTATCAATAGCGTGTAGAGAAGCGTTAGCTATAAGGGCAATGTCCTCCTCCGAATCGGAGTCTCTGTCTTTATGTGCTATAGAAGCCGTAGAATATTTGTCCCTTTTTCTTAGGACAATTATTCTTCCATGACCAGGTTCTTTACAGTAATTGCAGATGTCTTTAGGACTAGGGCCCTTAGCTTTGTATTTTTTAACTTATTCTTTACAGACCCTTTGTAGTTGATTGTGCTGCCAATCAACCCAGATGCTTAACTGTCTACAATTTCACTGCTCGCCTTATGGCGCAGTTCTCTAGTATGAAGAGCTGACCGAACTTTCTCTAGAGTTACGGAGTCTTTACCCACAACAAACGATTGAACAAAATTTTCAAACGAGTTGGGTAAAGATACCAACAGAATTAATGCAGCATATTCATCTTCGATCTTAACATCTATATTTCTCAATTCAAGTAATATAGTATTTAACTTATCAAGATGTTCACGAAGAGACTTACCTTCAAGCATACGAAGACTGAACAGTCGTTGCTTCAATAACAACTTGTTAGTTAGTGACTTTGTCATGTACAAAGCCTCTAACTTCGACCACAGACCGATTGCAGTATCTTCATCTAATACCTTAGTAATCACTTCATCAGCCAGACAGAGTAAAATCATTGAGTGTGCCTTCTCTTCCAAGACCTCAAGATCAGTAGTGATTTTACTAGAGGTAGACTCCTTTGCAGGACTTGCAACTATCTTCACCTTTTCCTTCAACAATGGTGCCCAAACGCCTTGTTGTTTAAGCAAGGCTCGCATTTTGATCTTCCATAGACCAAAACTGTTTCGCTTTGTGAATATTTCGATTTTCAGATTCATTGAAGACATCTTCTCGCCAGAAAAAAATAGTAATAATCTGATCGGATATAACCCTCTCTGATACAAATTTTTGTGCAGAATGCAAGAAAGTGATGAACAATGAAGTGTGGAAAAAACAGATGAAGAGAGATTTCTTATTGTCAAAGATGAAGATGAAAAGATTACAGCAAAAGAAATAAACTACGAATATATGTTGGGTCAGATTATTTCGACTAAGTGTTAAAATAATTTAACCACTGATATTTTGATGATGATATACTTTATGAGTTTCGATACAGGTGTATTGAGACAATATGTTATAAGACTTGGATCTAATGAGGATCATTAGACCGATTTTGATTTTCATTCGCATAAAATTAGACACACAGTCTAACTCATCGGAGTTAGTCGTGTAGTCTAATAGATGTAAAGAATTAGATGCAAGTCTAATGAATACACGGAATTAGACGCAAGTCTAATAGAATTAGACGTACAGTCTAACTCATCAGAGTTAGACGTGTAGTCTAATAAATGTAAAGAATTAGACGCAAGTCTAATGAATACACGGAATTAGACGCAAGTCTAATAGAATTAGATGTACAGTCTAACTCATCGGAGTTAGACGTGTAGTCTAATAGATGTAAAGAATTAGACGCAAGTCTAATGAATATACGGAATTAGACGCAAGTCTAATAGAATTAGACGTACAATCTAACTCATCAGAGTTAAACGTGTAGTCTAATAGATGTAAAGAATTAGACGCAAGTCTAATAGAATTAGACGTACAGTCTAACTCATCGGAGTTAGACGTGTAGTCTAATAGATGTAAAGAATTAGACGCAAATCTAATGAATACACGGAATTAGACGCAAGTCTAATAGAATTAGACGTACAGTCTAACTCATCGGAGTTAGACGTGTAGTCTAATAGATATAAAAAATTAGACGCAAGTCTAATGAATACACGAAATTAGACACAAGTCTAATAGAATTAGACGTACAGTCTAACTCATCGGAGTTAGACGTGTAATCTAATAGATGTAAAGAATTAGACGCAAGTCTAATGAATACACAAAATTAGACGTAAGTCTAATATATTCGGAATTAGACGGGCAGTCTAATTAATGTGAAAGTTAGACGTGAGTCTAACTCCTTCAGACAAGTCTGAGGTAGAACCAGAATTAGACGTGTCAGTCTAACTCAGTGGAGTTAGACGTGCCATTATAATGGTTATTGAATAATTAGACGTATGGTCTAATTAATGTGAAAGTTAGACGTGAGTCTAACTCCTTCAGACAAGTTTGAGGTAGAACCGGAATTAGACGTGTCAGTCTAACTCAGTGGAGTTAGACATGCCAATCTAATGGTTATTGAATAATTAGACGTATGGTCTAATTAATGTGAAAGTTAGACGTGAGTCTAACTCCTTCAGACAAGTCTGAGGTAGAACCGGAATTAGACGTGTCAGTCTAACTCAGTGGAGTTAAACATGCCAGTCTAATGGTTATTGAATAATTAGACGTATGGTCTAATTAATGTGAAAGTTAGACGTGAGTCTAACTCCTTCAGACAAGTCTGAGGTAGAACCGGAATTAGACGTGACAGTCTAACTCAGTGGAGTTAGACATGCCAGTCTAATGGTTATTGAATAATTAGATGTATGGTCTAATTAATATGAAAGTTAGACATGAGTCTAACTCCTTCAGACAAGTCTGAGGTAGAACCGGATTTAGACGTGTTAGTCTAACTCAGTGGAGTTAGATGTGCCAGTCTAATGATTATTGTAATTAGACGCGAGTCTAATTCTATTAGACCAGGCGGTCTAATAGACGTTTTTCTATTAGAAAGAGATGACTTATTTCATTAGACTGATTCTCACAATCCGTCTAACTGAAATACGTCTAATGCTCAGTTTAAGTAGTACGCTTGAATCTAGCATTTCTCCTACCCACGTGCTATAGCTGTACCCTACTTCTGCTCCACTTTCTAGTTGAGATTAGTACAGCAGCTATATGCATTCAATCAAGGAATTCCACGTAAGAGAATTTTCCTCTCATTACCCGTTTTGCAGGTACATCCCTGATGGAATATTCGGCGCACTACCAGTTCTGTACGGCCACGATCCTTGTGCTCAGAACCTGTTGTGTACAATGGAGGCTTTCCAATGGAAGAGTGTCACGTATCATTCTTGAAGATTCGATCGTTAGTTCCTGATCTGTATTTAACCAATCCTAAGGACAATGGACGAAGCACTTTTACGAGTAACCTTGCCTTACACAACGAACAAGCAATCTGATTTTGTAGAGAGAGAAACTTCTTTCTGATTGTACTATGTGTGAATCGAGAGAGAGAGCTAGAATCAAAGCACCTTTAGTTGAGTGATATTCTTCATCTTGTAATTGAACAGAAATTGTTCTGTTCAATAGTGAGCTAAGTGTGTGTGTAAACTGTATTTGATTCTTATCATATTATAGTGAATCCTTCCGGTGGTTGGAAGAAGGGGTGACGTAGGAGAGTTTCTCCGAACATCCATAAACAAACTGTTGTGTTCTTCATTTCTGTCATCTTTTCATATTTCATCTTGTGCTTCAAACCCAAGTAAACAATTCCGCCTTGAATCCGTTTCAAGTGTTTACACAAGTTTGTGTAGAATAGAAAGCGAATTAAATCCCTAACAGGATATCTTTCAAACTGTTTTTCATAAGCCTTCATCCTTAGCCAGACCCCCGTCTCTATCGATAAAGCCGATCCTATCAATTGGTATCAGAGCCTTGTTTCTATTCTCAAGCATTAAGAACCCAAAGTATGTCTTGCATCAATGAAATTCCTCTTCTGTCAAAGGACAACTACGATCTGTGAATGATAAGAATGCAAGCTCACTTGGCTGCTATTGACTATGATATGTGGAGTGTCATCACCGATGGCCCCATAAAGATTTCAAAGCCAAAAGTGAGTGGACCACTGAAGATAAGGTGACCAACAACCTATATAATGTTGCTAAGAACATTCTGTTCCAGTCTCTCAACACGAATATATTTTTTGAAATCAAGTCCTGTTCCACTGCAAAAGAGATATGGGATAAGCTCAACCAGATCTATGGTGTGAATTCTCAAGCAAAGAACAACCAGAAAGCATTCATTTGCAGTCAGAACAAGTCCAGATGGGCTGACAGTGATTCGGAGGAGCCTCTTGCCGAAAAAGAGAATGAAGCTGTAACATGTTTGATGGCAGATGACCAATCTAAGGTAAATGATATCTCTACACCAAAATTTACAAACGAGGAGTTAACTAATGCACTCAATGAAATGACTATTGAGTAAAAAAAGTTAGTTGACTCTTTTTATGAAATGAAAGTTAAATATGAATCAACTGTTCTTTATCCAAACCAAGAATCTAAACCAAAAGTCTTTGATGAAAACATAACAGAGATCTCATCTGAGAATGAGATGCTCAAAGAACAGATTCAAATTCTTTCATCTAAAAATAAGAGGCTAAACTATATTGTCAGTGCATGGACAAGATCAGGAAATGCTGTCAAATATTAGATCAGCATGTTGAAACCTGCTAGATCTAGATCCGGTTTGGGATATAACAGCAATGACCCTAATCTGTCATGCAAAAAGTCAATCTCTCCAACTGATAAGTTTAAGCCTATAAACATTGTCAAAAGGAGTATGACTGACATTGAATCTGATCTTATTCATGAAGAAGTTGCTTTCAAAAATGAAATAGTTTATGTTCCACCGACTGTTAGTTGGCTTAAGAATAAGCTAGAAAAGGCTAATAAGTCTGGTAATTTAAAACTTGACTCTAAGTCAAGGAGTTTTAAAAGAAAATCTTCTTCAAAAATTAAAGGATCAGTGGCTAGCAGAAAGTCGTCTGCTAAGTCAAAAACATATGCATTAATTACAACTCAAAATGGGAAATTCATTAGAATAACTCAAATATGGATTCCTAAGGGACTGATTGATCGAGGACCCAGTTGAAGGTGGGTACCAAAAGATTGTAAATATCTATTTATGTAGGTACAAATAAATGAAGGACTGGAGGAATCGGTATGGTATCTTGATAGCGGATGTTCCAAGCATATAACTGGAAACAGACGACTTCTCACTGATATATCAAACTGCTATGGACCTAAGATCACATTTGGTGACAACAAAAAGGGTAAGACCATGGGTAAGGGTAAGATTATCCATGGTAACCTAACTATTAATGATGTATTACTTGTTGACAATCTGTGTTATAACTTAATCAGCATTAGTCAACTATGTGATAATGGTTTGTCGGTAGATTTTCAAACTCATGCATGTTTAGTTAAAGACCAAGATGGAAACATATTATTAACTAGAAGTAGAGTAGGAAACTCATATAAAATGAATTGGCAAAAAGAGGCATCTGACCCTATGTGCATGATTGCCAAAAATGACCAGAAATGGTTATGGCATAAACGTTTGAACCATTTGAATTTTAAAACCATCAACAATATTTGTTCAAACAATTTAGTTATTGGTTTACCTAATCTTCAGTTTTCAAAGGACAAGATATGCACTGCTTGCCAGTTAGGCAAACAGGGCAGATCATCGTTCAAAAGCAAAGGGAAATCACAATATAGCCGTATCCTAGAACTTTTACATATGGATCTTTTTGGTCCAATTCCTATAAAAAGTATAGGAGGAATGAGATTTGCCCTAATTGTTATCGATGACTTTTCACGTTTTACATGGGTTGCATTTTTACCATCAAAAGATAAAACTACTGAAAAATTGATTAGGATATTTAAAGGGATTCAGAATCATAAATCTTTAAATATCACATGCATCAGAAGTGATCAGGGAACTGAATTCACTAACGGATACCTATCATCTTATCTTGAGCAGACTGGAATTAGGCACGAGTTGTCTATTGCCAGAACTTCACAGCAAAACGGCATTGCTGAGAGAAGAGTGAGAACTCTGAAGAAATCAGCGAGATCCATGCTTGCTGAATCAGATGTTCCTCAGAGGTTCTGGGCGGAAGCTATTAGTACTGCTTGCTATACACAAAATCGGTCAATAATTAACAAACGTTTTGATAAAACTCCCTATTAACTGTATTATGGGAGAATTCCCACAGTTTCTTACTTTAAAATTTTTGGATGTAAATATTTTATCCATAACAATGGAAAGGTTTATTTGACTGCTTTTGATGCTAAAGCAGATGAGGGATTCATGTTGGGATACTCATCAGTAAGCAAGGTTTACAGAGTATACAACAAAAGAACACAGACTGTTGAAGAATCCCTTCATGTAGTTTTTGATGAGCCTGTTGAGAGCAAATCCAATGAACCCATTGATCTTGCTGACAGACTGCAAGCGGCTAGTCTTGAGTCTGTAAGTGAAGAAGAAGAAACCTTGGACAAACGGATGGCTCTATCTGATTTTGTGGCTGATCCGGTTGAAGCTCAACCAGATGTACAAACTCCTGTTCAACAAGAAGTTGAGAGTTTGGATGTCGCAGTGTCACCGGTTCAGAGAACCAATCCCCTTGGTTCCAACTTCAGTTGGAACAGAAATCATCCACCAAAACTGATAATCGGAAATCCTTTTTCTCCTCGAAGGACAAGACGTCAACTGATGGATGAAATGGCTAATTCTTCATTTATTTCTCAAATTGAACCAAAGAAGATTGGTTAAGCTATAGTTGATCCAGATTGGATCAATGTTATGCAAGAGGAGTTAAACCAATTTGATAGAAATAAAGTGTGGTATCTTACTCCTAGACCAACTGACAAGTCAGTCATAGGAACAAGATGGGTATTTAGAAACAAGCTTAGTAAAGATGGCTTAGTCATTAGAAACAAAGCTCGTTTAGTTGCTCAAGGATACAGACAAGAGGAAGGTATTGATTTTGATGAGTCTTTTGCACCAGTTGCAAGACTAGAGGCAATCAGAATCTTCCTAGCATATGCATCATTCAAGAACTTTAAAGTCTTTCAAATGGATGTGAAAATTTCATTCTTAAATGGAAAATTAAATGAGGAAGTATATGTTGAGCAACTCCCTGGTTTCGTAGATCATGTTTTGCAAAATCATGTTTATAGGCTTAACAAAACATTGTAAGGTCTAAAGCAAACTCCTAGAGCTTGGTATGATACTTTAACCAATTTCTTGTTTGATCATGATTTTGTTGTTGGAATAGTGGATAAAACCTTGTTTAGATTTACTAAAGATTCTCACATATTACTTGTTCAGATATATGTTGATGACATTATTTTTGGGTCAACTAACCCCAAACTGTGTGAGAAATTTGCCAAGCTGATGCAGGATAGGTTTGAAATGAGCATGATGGGAGAACTTACATTCTTCCTTGGGCTTCAGATCCGTCAGCTGGAAAACAGAACTCTCATCAACCAGGCCAAATACACCAAAGAACTGCTAAAGAAGTTTGGTTTGGAGAACTGTTCTGCAGCAGCTACTCCAATGAGTTCTTCAGTTAAATTGGATAAAGATGAAGGTGGCCAAAGTGTCAATGTAACAGCATATAGAGGACTCATCGGCTCTTTGCTATATGTAACTACTAGCAGGCCAGACATTCAATTTGATGTTGGTGTTTGTGGCAGATTTCAGGCTGATCCTAAACTCTCTCATTTTACTGCTACTAAACGTATTCTTAAATACTTGAAGGGAACTCAAAATGTGGGACTGTGGTATCCGAAGGATTCCAGTTTCAATTTAATTGGTTTCTCAGATGAAGATTATGCAGGATGCAAAATTGATAGAAAAAGCACAAGTAGAACCTTCCAGTTCCTTGGAGATTGTCTGATCACATGGTTCAGCAAGAAGCAGACGTTGGTCGTTACGTCTACAGAAGAAGCAGAGTATCTTGCAGCTGGTAGTTGTTGCTCACAAGTTCTGTGGATTCAACAACAGCTTAGAGACTATGGGATTGAGGCTGATGAATCTCCAATTTTCTGCGACAACACAAGTGCTATCGCAATCTCCTACAATCCCGTTCTGCATTCTCGGACAAGGCATATTGAAATCAGGCATCATTTCATCCGAGAACACGTCAATCAGAAGCAAATTCGTCTTGAACATGTTCCTACAGATCAACAAACTGCAGACATTTTCACTAAACCTCTACCGGAAGCTAAGTTTTCTCACTTTAGAAACATGCTAGTTCTTGTGGATCTTGATTGACGTAATTACGTGCATAAACTAAGGGGGAACATATTTTTCAAAACGCAACTGAACAGTTATGAAAGACGGAGGTCTCAACTTGTCCTAAGGATTCAGAGTTTGAGAAACACAGCTACTTAGACGAACATCTACCTTAGCAGTTTCATCCTCATATGAAATCATTGTCTTGGTTATTTTAACCTGCTTGGTTAGACGGATGCGTCTAATAGACGGACACGTCTAATAGACGTTAGACGTTTTACGTCATGAGCAAGAGGATGTTCACGTCTAATTAGACACGCGTGCCTCACGTGCTGTTATAGCATAATTAGACGCACACGTCTAATAGACTGATTTTCAAAAAGAAGTTGAAAATGTGAAAAGGAAAATAAAACTTCTAACTACTGGTGTAATTAGACTGTTCATCTTCTGGCTTTTCGGACAACTGTCTTTTAATGATTTCTGTTTAAGTCTTCTTTCCCGCCGAAAAATAAATCAGTCAATCCTCAAAAGAATTGAAGACACATGTCTCTCAATATGCAAGAAATGACTAATATTTCTGACAACTTTTACTTGTACACTTAGTATTAAACGTTCTGTTTCATGCTAACATTAAATGCTGGGTCTATTGGGAACTGTCTTTTGAAATTCTTGACGGTAAAAACAATCATTAGTTTTCTTCATCATGATTAAGGCCTCGATATTAATAGGTTAATTCACTCTAAAAGATAGAAGATCCTTGAAATCCTTCTTTCTCTCTTTAGAAGTCGAATCACTCAAACCCTTGTTCATCAAATCATAATGCTGCCCTTCCGACCAAAATCAATTCAAGTGGACTTTCAATCCGTATCCACTCTTCAATCTCTGGGCATGCATAGGATGTTCGAATCGCTAAAAGCTTCTGGGCTGAGAAGATTCTTCACCCCTCATGAAACCTATCATGAACAACTAGTCAACGAATTCTTCGAAACCGCTAGCTTCTATCAAGACAGTGTTATTGCTGGAGCCGTAATGGGCCAGATGGTATGGATCACTGAAGAATCTTTTGGTGTATTTTTCCATCTCCCAAAAGAAGGTATTGATGATTTCTCAACCACTCCTCCTAATCTAATGATTACGATGATGAAAGTTTTTTTCCGATTCCCCTGAAGTAGATATTCATGGAAAAAAACCTCCTGAAGGTTGAATATGCTCTCTTAAGCGATATCATATCAAAATCCCTTCTATCTAAAGAAACTTCCTACAAGTACAGTACGAAGGTCTTTCAGATAATAGTGACTATCACCAGGGGTGTTCCGGTGAACTGGACAAGCTTCCTCTTCGGGAATCTTGTCAGAATGGTTATCGCTAGAAAGAAGATTTTCGGCTTTGACGGTCCTCTCAGCTCTTTTCTCTGTCATCGTCTGAACGAACCCGATAAGAGTTTTCCCCTTCCTTTTAAGATCATGAACTACCAGAAAGTGGTAGACTACATTCAAAGGGTGGAAACACTTAAGTCTAAGAAAAGGAAAAGTGAAGACTCCAACTCTCCTCTAACTGCAGTATTAGAGATCTCTTAGGTTGAAGTCTATCCTTTCCAGAAATCATGACCAAGAAAAATAAAAAGACTAGTGCTTAATTTTAAATGTTTTCATGATGTTGTTGGTAAACTTATCTTGGTTACATAAAATAATGTTTTGAGTGTCTGAAAACACTCACATGTGATTAATTTGGATGTTCTTGAATGATTACTTGCGTGTTTGTTTATTTATTTGATGAATGCATGTTTTGATATAAGTATGCATGTCTGCAATTTCTTCATTAAAAAGGGGGAAATTGTTGGGTCAAATTATTTCGACTAAGTGTTGAAATAATTTAACCACTAATATTTTGATGATGAAATACTTTATGAGTTTCGATACATATGTATTGAGACAATATGTTATAAAACATGGATCTAATGATGATCATTAGACCGATTTTGATTTTTATTCGCATAAAATTAGACGCACAGTCTAACTCATCGGAGTTAGACGTGTAGTCTAATAGATGTAAAGAATTAGACGCAAGTCTAATGAATACACAGAATTAGACGAAAGTCTAATAGAATTAGACGTATAGTCTAACTCATCGGAGTTAGACGTGTAGTCTAATAGATGTAAAGAATTAGACGCAAGTCTAATGAATACACGGAATTAGACGCAAGTCTAATAGAATTAGACGTACAGTCTAACTCATCGGAGTTAGACGTGTAGTCTAATAGATGTAAAGAATTAGACGAAAGTCTAATGAATACACGGAATTAGACGCAAGTCTAATAGAATTAGACGTACAGTCTAACTCATCGGAGTTAGACGTGTAGTCTAATAGATGTAAAGAATTAGACGCAAGTCTAATGAATACACAGAATTAGACGCAAGTCTAATAGAATTAGACGTATAGTCTAACTCATCGGAGTTAGACGTGTAGTCTAATAGATGTAAAGAATTAGACGCAAGTCTAATGAATACACGGAATTAGTCGTGAGTCTAATGGAATTAGACGTAAGTCTAATATATTCAGAATTAGACGGGCAGTTTAATTAATGTGAAAGTTAGACGTGAGTCTAACTCCTTCAGACAAGTCTGAGGTAGAACCGGAATTAGACGTGTCAGTCTAACTCAGGGGAGTTAGACGTGCCAGTCTAATGGTTATTGAATAATTAGACGTATGGTCTAATTAATGAGAAAGTTAGACGTGAGTCTAACTCCTTCAAACAAGTCTGAGGTAGAACCGGAATTAGACGTGTCAGTCTAACTCAGTGGAGTTAGACATGTCAGTCTAATGGTTATTGAATAATTAGGCGTATAGTGTAATTAATGTGAAAGTTAGACGTGAGTCTAACTCCTTCAGACAAGTCTGAGTTAGAACCGGAATTAGACATGTCAGTCTAACTTAGTGGAGTTAGACATGTCAGTCTAATGGTTAATGAATAATTAGACGTATGGTCTAATTAATATGAAAGTTAGACGTGATTCTAACTCCTTCAGACAAGTCTGAGGTAGAACCGGAATTAGACGTGTCAGTCTAACTCAGTGGAGTTAGACGTGCCAGTCTAATGGTTATTGTAATTAGACGCAAAGATAATTCTATTAGACCAGGAGGTCTAATAGACGTTTTTCTATTAGAAGGAGATGACTTATTTCATTAGACTGATTCTCAATATGCGTCTAACTGAAATACGTCTAATGCTCAGTTTAAGTAGTACACTTGAATCTAGCATTTCTCCTACCCACGTGCTATAGTTGTACCCTACTTCTGCTCCACTTTTTAGTGAAGATTAGTACATCAGCTATATGCATCCAATCAAGGAATGCCACGTAAGAGAATTTTCCTCACATTACCCGTTTTGCAGGTACATCCCTGATAGAATATTCGGCGCACTACCAGTTCTGTACAGCCACGATCCTTGTGCTTAGAACATGTTGTGTACAATGGAGGCTTTCCAATGGAAGAGTGCCACGTATCATTCTTGAAGATTCGACTGTTAGTTCTTGATTTGTATTTAACCAATCCTAAGGACAACGGACGAAGCACTTTTACGAGTAACCTTGCCTTACACAACGAACAAGCAATCTGATTTTGCAGAGAGAGAAACTACTCAATCATCTTGCTTACTGAATTCAATCTGTGAAGCTTCTTTCTGATTGTACTGTGTGTGAATCGAGAGAGAGAGCTAGAATCAAAGCACCTTTAGCTGAGTGGTATTCTTCATCTTGTAATTGAACAGAAAGTGTTCTGTTCAATAGTGAGCTAAGTGTGTGTGTAAACTGTATTTGATTCTTATCATATTATAGTGAATCCTTCCAGTGGTTGGAAGAAGGGGTGACGTAGGAGAGTTTCTCCGAACATCTATAAACAAACTGTTGTGTTCTTCATTTATGTCATCTTTTCATATTTCATCTTGTGCTTCAAACCCAAGTAAACAATTCCGCCTTGAATCCGTTTCAAGTGTTTACACAAGTTTGCGTAGAATAGAAAGCGAATTAAATCCCTAACAGGATATCTTTCAAACTGTTTTTCATAAGCCTTCATCCTTAGCTAGACCTCCGTCTCTATCGATAAAGCCGATCATATCACTATAAAAATGCTGAAAACAAGAAAACTTAAATACTAACTTAGTTAAGCATAACTGTAAAATTAAATATGATTTTAATTCCTATACTTAAAGGCAGATCGTTACATGGCTTATGGTAGAAAAATTTGTAGATCCCTTCATGATTTGTTTCGTCAATTCTCCAATCGCAACTAGAGTCTACGGAGAAGATATAAATTAAACATGCTTGAGTAACGATAGCCATGTAGTATACATGCAATTAATTGCGAGTAGAGGATGATGAACGAGAATAATACCGGATTATTTGCAGCAACACCACCATCTGTCAAGTTAAAGTCCCTAACTTTCCCGGAATGATCCTTGTTCAAGAAATGGTATTTGGGAAGATACGTCGGAGTTGCTGATGTTGAGATTCATGTATATATCCGAAAGTAATCCATTCATGCAAGGAGTATCCTTGACCATGTTTTTCTCATATTAGCGTTATACATTACAAATTGAGATTAAATAAGTGATTAATTTAATTATAGCTTTAAAAGGTAGAGATCTTCGGACCTCATAATTATAACCCTTTTGACCCTGAACATATTCACCATCATCATTATTCAGCCTGTATACATTGTTTCTCATGTTTCTAGCCTTACATTTTCTGTAGAAGAAAGCTGTGTTTTTGTCACCCAACGAGAGCCAGCTCTGTCTTGATTTCTGTCTAATAAAATTCTATTCAAGAAGACTCAACTTCCTGAAATTTTCAAGCGCATCCTTTTCTATTTCATTGAGTTGTTCATCATTATCATCCCTTAATAACCTTTTCTGAACTTCTTCCAATTCTTCTCTAGCAACCAGAACTCTATTGGAAATATTGCTGAACTTCTTTTTGTCAAAGCTTTGGAGATGATTTTTCAAGAGTTTAAGCTTCTCATAAACCCTGTACATGTTGGATCCCCTGACATCTGTAGACCATATGTTTTCGAGAATACCCTTGAATTTGTTGTTTTCCATCCAGAAATTGAAAAATTTAAAGGGCCTTTTGAAACTTTCTTCCTTTTCCCAGAACAATTTAATCGGGCAGTGATTAGATATACCCGGATTTAGAACATGAAGTTGACTTCTCAGAAATTGGTTAATCAAGCTCTCATTTACTAGACATATGTCTATTCTACTTCTTCTAATTTATTCATTCCCTCTCGTAGAAGACCAAATGAAGAAATTCCCAAAATTGGTAGGCTCGATACAACCCATATCTTTGATACAGTCATTAAAGTCAATCATATCCCGAGTTATTTCAGATTCTGGGCTACGATCAGATTCGTTTCTAGTTACGTTGTAATCACCAAGGATAGCCCAAGATTTATCACTACCGATCCAGTTTCTAAGACAATTCCAGAAGAGTCTTCTGTTAGTGCTTGAGTTGCTAGCATGGACAATAGCAAGATTAAACAAGATTCCTGTAATTTTGTCTTTAACCTCCACCAGGATTGCTTGATCATTCAAAAAGAGAGCCCTGACCTCAACAACTTTGTTATCCCAGATAACCCAGATTCTGCCTGTTTTGTCATTTGAGTTGTGAATAATTTCCCAGCTGCTATCAATACACAGCTTGCTAACCTTCTCAACGTTCCGGCTTTTAACTTTTGTCTCAAGAATACCTATAATAGTGATCTTCTGGTTCTCAATGATCCTCCTGATTTCTTTGCATTTCAGAGGGTCATTGAGTTCCCTTATGTTCCATGTCACTATATTCATGAATGGATATAAGTGTTGGGTTCTTGACTTTCTAGACTGTCCTGGACCTCTTCATCAGACAAATCGTAAGCATCACTTGTCTCGCTATCCTCAATGGCTATAAATTGATTACATGGAATACTATTCACATTGAGTGGGGGTTGTCTCACATAGATCTCATCTTCTCCCGTTATAGAGTCGATGGCTTCTGGATTCAGGATCTTTCTGCTCTGTCTTCGCTTTTCAGCTTGATCTTCTTTAGTAGGTCTTTTCTGACTTTGAACCTCTTCACTACTGAATTCATGTCTGTTATCGATTTTAATTCGCCCTATTTCAGAACTAAGTCTCACTGCCTTATGCAAGACCAAATTGTCTTCTTCTGCACTTGATCTTTTAATTTCACAAAACCCAAGATTTTCCAGTTCATTCTCAAGAGCTTCTTTATTTCTTGTTGGTTTTTCAATATTTTTTTGTCCAGAATTTTCTTGTTCATTATCTCGAAAGGTGGCTCTAAGCCCATGGATCGGGTCATTTCAAAATCTGATGACATTGCTTTTTTGGTTCCTACTTTCATTCCTAGAATTGTGAAAAGTGGACTCATAACCTATTGGAGTGCCATTAGACCCAATTTTGCTTGTTTCATATGGGCCAAGTATTCCCCGTCCCATAAATCTTTGAATTCCAGAAACTTTAGAACCAAAACATTTTTCATCGGGACCGGTAGTAGCAAGTCCGATAACTTGAGTAGTATCCGGATTAACAAGTCTATGACAAGGCTTAACATGGTCAATATGGCTAGGTACAGTAGCATTATGATAAGCTCTAGGACTGGTGTGACTATGTCTAGCTTTATCAGGACCGATATCCTGACCAGGATCGACGTTTAGAACAGGACCTATTCGTAAGAAAACAAAATCCCTAGGACCGGTGCCCTGAACATGACCGATAGGATCAGGGTTAGCAGGGTCAACTTGTACCCTTACCCACTTTATTCTTTTTCTTATCTTCTTCCTTACCCTTATATGTTCTTTTTTTGGTTGCCCATCCTATCATTATCAGTGTGTTCATTGATGTTAAGTTCAGACTTGTTCACATTTCTCTTAACCCGAGCCTGGTTAGAGTCATTGATACCGTCTTCTTGAGCATTGTTATTAGCCTTCAATTTTAGATTATTATTGACTGGAAATTTATTCGTAGCATGTGTCGAAGTGCTACACCATATACATTGATTTGGTTTCCATTCGTATTGTACTCCAATGTCAAATAAATTTCCCAATCTATCTTTAAGTTCAAGCTTAATTAGAAGAGAGCTACTTGGATGAATTTCAACACTAACTCTTTGGCCCAGTCTATCATGAGTTCTTTTATGAGTAAAACAAATATTTTCTTATAAAAATTCAATTCTTAATAATAAATTAGGTTTAGGTCGGATACCATCTATACAGAAACGACACTTTCGGCCTTTTAGATACTCATACCATCTATTTAGAAACAACAATTTTGGTATTTTAGATACCCATACCATCTATTCAGAAACGACAATTTCAGCCTTTTAGATAACCATACCATCTATTTAGAAACGACAATTTTGGTCTTTTAGATACTCATACCATCTATCCAGAAACGGCAATTTCGGTCTTTTTGATACTCATACCATCTATTCAAAAACGACAATTTTAACCTTTTAGATACCTAATTTTCGGAGTAAATAGAGACAGTTCTGGATTCTCCTTTACCCAAAATGTTCTCATATACAAATATATGTATATATTTTTCAATTAGTTTCATTAACAATTAATGATGTGAAAGAATATTTTAAGTCCTCTTAAGAAATTAAAAGATCTCGAGTTTAATTCCATCTAAAAACTTTGAGTTGAAGCAGGTTCACTCCTATTAAAAATAAATAAATACAATTAATAATATGAAATAACATTTAAAAGCTTAGAAAATAAAAGATTGAATATATCTTTAAAAGGAACAAAATGTTAATACAAAATCTATTATTCACACTTAATATAAAACATGATCAATTAAGAGGAAAATCGAGTTAAATTATATTGTGTAAAAATATATTATTTGTATTATAAAAATAATTGTCATAGAAAAATATTTATGTACTCTTTTAAATACTAGTTAAATTTATATTAAATACTAAATTATTATAAAACACATTATTAAAATGAAAAATATATCATATTACCAAATTGCAATTAAAATTAAAATTAATATAAAGAATTAAGGATGTGTTTAATCAGATAACTTGTTTGTATTATTAAAATATTATAAAAATAATTATATATATATATATGTAAATTTTTATTTTAATGAAATATGTTATACACTACCACCATTCATTACAATTTAATGTGTTTTAATATAAATAAAAATAAATTAATTAATTTACTTCAACATACACCAACATGATATATATATATATATATATAATATAAATTAATTAATAAAAATATTTAAAATAATAAAATTTAATATTTATATCATTTTTAACAACAATATTACTAAATTACTAAAAATATGATCATTATTGTGTAAATTATTGAGAATATGAGACTCTTAACCTCAGTTGTTTTCATTCTTTTTAAACTATATAACTTGTTCATCTACAAAAAAAAAAAAATGTAGACAACAGAATAGTCAATTTCTGAATAATAAGAAATCACCAATATTTTTTAATTCACTTTGCTATTAAAAAGTTATATAACTTGCCTCAATTCTTTTTTTCATATTGGTGTCATGGTTGACACGAAATCGAAGTGTAGTGCTACATTATCTTTTTAGTTCCTGGTGTAAAGTTATCCCAGGGACGACATACACTAGTTACACAAATTAAGCAAAATACATTACAATTAAATAAAAAATGAGAAAAAAAAGTCAAAAGTGAAAAAAAAAATTATGAAAATATGAAAAAAGAGATAAAAACACTTTTTACAAAAGCCACAAATTGATTTCCTTTCTCTTGAAAAAAAAAATGAAAATTAAATCATGCTAATTTTTTCTCTCTTGAAAATAGGAAATTAATTCGAATAAATTGAAAATATAAAAATAAAAACAATTAGGCCTAAATAAAAATATTAAAAAGTCTCAAATTTAGGATTTGATTGAAGATGTAAAATCACATTATCAAAATTGGATGATACAAATAAATTACAGGTGATAAATAAAATATCTAAAATCATTATAAAAAATATAAGTGATAAAAAAAATCATATTTAAATCAAGTTATTGTATAAACAACCTTTTTTATTAAAATTATTTCAAACTTTGTATTCCAAATTTCAATTAAAGTGCATTATAGGCATTTTAAAAATAAAATAATGAATCTATGATAAATTATTTATAAAGAGAATATTAAATTATAATCATGTTACCACAATAATCAAATCCCATCCCATACAAAAAAAAATAATAATGTTTACATTGTTTCTCAGATTTCACTATTCACAATAAATGTATTTTCTAAAATACTTTTGTATATAATTTTCAAAATAAAACAAGGATTATCAAAATATTCAGTAAATTGACTCAACTACATATAATTTTTTTATAAAGTGTTAATATTTTCAAAATTAAATAAGGATTATCAAAATATTCAGTAAATTGACTCAACTACATATAATTTTTTTTATAAAGTGTTAATATTTCCCTCAAATATTTATATATTATTTTATTAATTCTCTACCATTTAAAACAAAGTTATTAATATATTAGGATTGTATATCCATTTCTGTTTACTTTTAATAAAACTACTTAAACGATAAACATATCACCACAATAATTAATTATTTATTTTATTAAAAAAGTTGTATATGATTTTCAAAATAAGATTATGATTATCAAAATCTTTCACTAAATTGATAATAAAGTAATATTTCTTAATTATAGGATTTCTTTCTATATATATCTTTAAAAACTGATTAAGGTTATACATTGAATATTTATATATATAGGTCTTATTATGCTTTCGTTATATTGTATTAAGATATGATCTCTCTAAAATTATTTTTTATTGTTCATCATTATATATTAGGATTAGATATGACAAAGGTTTTAAAGAAGATTGAAGGTAAAATCTCCTTATAAATGTTGCCTTTTATATGTTTCTTAGTTAGATCCACACACTCTTTTTGGTTCTTTTACTAGATTATAAGTTGAATTGATCATGATTATGTATTCGTAGATTCTCAAGTTTGGTTCTCATTGAATGTAAGTGAGTCTTTTAGAACTTGCAACAAAGGGATGTGTTCTATGGAACTCATGTGTAGTCTATATTCAAGGTAATTAATTAGTCTTCAAATAATACAATTTTCTTCATCCGTTGTATTCATTTAACCTCTCATGTTTCATTAAATTTGATATATTATAGGTATGAGCTACGTACATTATCAAATGATTACGTTTGGGAAGGTACGAGTTTTCATCGCATAATTTTTATTATGTAAGTATTTTTTCCATGAATACACACCTTATTTATAAACTCTTCATTTTATTCATTTCAGGTTTTGTGCATAAAAATAAAACCAAATTGTAATTCATTCCAAATGAGAGGAAGAATACAGACACTTTGCAAGTGCTTTTGCAAGGTATATATAGCTTTGAACCTGCTAATAAAAATGCTCATTTCAGACAACATATTTTAATAACACAAAATATTTTTCATTTTTTTTGCAGTTCAAGGCTAGCGCTACGAGGTCCAGAAGAAAGGAGGATAGTTAAGTCAACTGTTGTAGAAATGAAGAAACTTCCTTTGAATTATAACAAGCATTCCAATCGAAGCGATGAACTAGAAACCCCAGTATCGATTCAAAAAGGAATGATATGTTATGATTATTGAGTGAAATGGAGGATGTCTTTTACTAAGATCCAAATGAAATTCCAATAGTTGTGTCAAAAGAAGGAATTGAAAGAAAAAAAGATTAATATTTTATGTATAGAATTTTTATTAGGTTTTGAGTGTATAAAGATGATTGAAATAAAACTAGTTAATAATAGTATTCACGAGTCTCTTTATTTTCTATCTCTATTTTTCTTGATTAAATCTTAATTTTACAAAGAAAATTGTTCTTATAAAATCATAAACAAAGTTATATATATATATAACTTGAGATTTGTTTTTATATATATAAAGTTCAAATTTTAATCATCAACCATATTGCTAGCTCTAATAGGTTTTTCTTTAAAAAAAAATATTAAATTAAAACCAAAGTTATAATTGCTTGATTTTTTTAATTGATTTTATGAATTTTGAAGTTCAATCAATCATGATAAAATCAAATCAAATAGAAATGACATAGGTGTTAAAGATTTATAAAATAAAAAACAAATAAAAAATGACAAATCAATTTTCATTTGTTGTCTATCAATAATTTTTCTTGATCTATTAAACTTAATAGTAAAATTACCAAAATAAAATCGATTGAACAAAATTTAGAATCTCTTAGAAATCATAGAAAACGTGTTTAACTTCAGTTGTTTTAATTGTTTTAAGATTCTTGTAAAAATCAAAATGAGAATTCATCCTGATTGAGCAACAATATAATAGAATCAATAATAAAATTATATTAAGAGAGATCAAATCTTAGTATGACAATGAAAATAAAATGAATATAAATAGCTTAAATATGTTGTTTACTTATAAATAATAAATGATGTGATATGTTTGCAAAAGTAAAAGTAATGTAAGTAGCTCGTACTTGTATTTCAATTTTCATTTCGGTAAACTTAATCTTAAGGGAAAAAATATATTAATGAAATGAAATTCGGAATTTCTCTCTACAAGAAATCATTTAAAGATAGAACAAGAAAATATAAGTATTTGAAGTATTGTTTTTATGCCTCTAGCAGGTTTTTAAAAGTTGGACATGTTATGTTATTGGTTCATGAACTTGAATCAAAATTGAAATTTTTAGATTCAAACCATTTCAAATGGTTAAGAAGAAGGGATGGTATTGGAGTTTGAACTTAGGAAGGGATTAGCTTACATTGAGATAATAATTGTTTTCAAGTTTTATGTTTTATGTGGCTTCAGATGTTTTGTGTTTCATCATCAAAAACTCCCCCAAAAGATTAAGACCCAAAGACATGTCGGAGGTGGCGGCCCCTCCATTTCCAACCGATGAACAAATATATTTTGATTCCATATCGGTTCCACTTGTGGTAACATAGGTGCTTAAAAGTCCACATCAGAATCCAAACACTCGAAAAGAAGATGATCTAGAGTGCTAGATAAATCCGCTATATATTGTCGAAAATTGCTCTTCGAGGTGAATAGAAATCGTGTATCGGAACAAACTCTCTATGTACTTGATCAGTTTGTGGTGAATAAATATAGATTACATATCTTTGTTGTACCTACATAGTAGTAATAATTGTTAACTGTTATAGTTTATTAACTGTTTTTTTTCTTCTGAAAAATGGTAAATTGTTATTTTATTAAACTAAAAAAAACGGACATGAGTTTTTGAATCATACCAGAGTTTAAAGAAAAACATGAGTAATAAATAAATGAATACCTACAAATAAATGATTTTAACTCAGAAAAAAAAAAGAACTAATTTAAACTATAGACTATTGATCGTAATATTTACTTGTTAATAATTACAATCTCATTTAACAACAAAACTAATTTATAAAACAAATGAGTTCTTTTAAAAATTCTGTTCAAATTTAAGAGAAAAATTATAAAACAAACATTTTCTTATAAAAATTCAATTCTTTATAATATATTAGGTCTAGGTCGGGTAACAGCTATTCAGAAACGACAAATTTCGACATTTTAGATACCCATACAATCTATTCAGAATCGATAATTTCGGTCTTTTAGATACCCATACCATCTATTTAGAAACGAAAATTTCAGCTTTTAGATACCTATACCATCTATTCAGAAACGACAATTTCGGCCTTTTAGATACCCATATCATCTATTCAGAAACGACAATTTCGGCCTTTTAGATACTCATACCATCTATTCAGAAACGACAATTTCGACTTTTAGATACCCAAACCATCTATTCAGAAACGACAATTTCTCTTTTAGAAACCCAAATTTTAGAACAAATCGAGATCGTTTTGGATTCTCCAATACCCAAATTTTTTTCATAAACAAATATATGTATATATTTTTCAATTAGTTTCGTTAATTGTATTAATGTTTTGAAAGAAAATTTTAAAAATCGTCTTAACTAACCAAAATGTCACGATTTCAATTCCATCCTAAAACTTTGAGTTGAAGTGGGGTATGATTCTCCTTAAATGAAAAAACAAAAATTAAATTAACGTAATTAATAATATGAAAGAACATTTTAAAAATTTATAAAAAAAATAAAAGATTGAATATATCTTTACATTGCTTCGACTTTAATTAGTAACTTTTAATTATCTTGAGAAATAAATAAATAATAAGATTACATGCTAAATTATTGAGAAATATATGAACAAAATGTTAATACAAAATCTACTATTCACACTTAATATAAAACATATAGTCAATCAAGAGAAAAATCAAATTACAATAGATTGTGTGTAAAAATATATTATTTGTATTATAAAAATAATTGTCAATAAATAATAAAACATTTATGTACTCTTTTAAATACTTGTTAAATTTATATTAAATATGAAATTATTATAAAATACATTATTAAAATAAAAAATATATCATATTACCAAATTGAAAATAAATTAATATAAGGAATTAAGGTTGTGTATTATTAAAATATTATAAAAATAATTATATATATATATATATATATATAATTTTGTTTTAATAAGAAAGGTTTGATACTACCCCTTCATTTCAATCTAATGCGTTTTAATATAAATATAAATAAATAAATTTACTTAAATTTATACAATATATATATATATATATATATATATATATATATATATTAATCAAAATATTTAAAATAATAAAATTTAATATTTATATCATTTTTATCATCAATATTACTAAATTGCTAAATTAAAAGTATATAGGATCATTATTACGTAAATTGCTAAAAGTATATTTATATCATTTTTATCATCAATATTACTAAATTGCTAAAAGTATATAGGATCATTATTATGTAAATTGTTGAGAATATGAGACTCATAATAACCTCAGTTGTTTTCATTCTCTTTAAACTATTCTATATAATTAATGAAAAAAAACTTGTTCATCTACAAAGAAAAAAAAATGTAGACAAAAGAATACTCAATTTCTGATATAATATGATATCACCAATGTTTCTTAGATTTACATTGCTTTTAAAAAGTTATATATATAGCTTGTCTCAATCCTTACACTTTTAAACTTGTTAGTATTTTCACGTTGGTTGACAAGAAATCAAAATGTATTGCTACTTTATCTTCTTTGGTTCTTAATTCACTTATTGTCGTTCTTCTGACTTCTGGGAGGACATACACTATCTCACGTTATATATGTTTATAAGTTCTTACCATTACCATTACCATTACCATTACCATTACCATTACCATTACCATTACCATTACCATTACTATTACTATTACCATTACGATTACGATTACGATTACGATTAATATATATATATAAATTTTAAAACAATATTTAATTCAAAGATATCTAATGAAACATTACAAATAAGTCGTTCATAGAGAATGAGAAATCTAATAAATTTGATCGAGATATGTTTAAGAGAAAAGGAGACATGAAATGATATTTCTATCTATGAGAGTGGGCTAGATGGGACACTGGTAAATTTAAATTTGATAATTTATTATTTCTATTTGTGTAAATTTAATTGTGTATGTGTTAATTATTAGAATTAATTTTAACAATTTTGATAAATATATTATTTAATAACTCAGCATAAACTAAGTTATGTTATTTTTTTTTAGGAAAAACGACCTAACGTTATTTTATTAAAAATTTCCAAAAATGAGAAAAAACCACAAGTTTAAAAGATTATTCTAGACAGGTCTAAAATGATTTTAAAGTCGCAACATTCTGAATAAAAGCTAAAAAGCTAAAAACGTAAATGAATTATCTGATTACAATGTTTTCAATTCTAATGAGTTTAAAAAACGGTAAATTTTATTTTCTGTAAATATTCCAGTTCTGCTCCGTGCTTAGAATTATCTGATTACAATTCTTTCAATACTAACGAGTTTACAAAAAAAAAATCGTGTTTAAATCAAGTTATTGTATGGACAAACTTTTATATTAAAATTATTTCAAATTTTGTATTCCAAATTTCAAATTTAATGTGCATTATATGCATTTTAAAAATAAAATAATAAATCTATGATAAATTATTTAAAAGATATATTTTTTATTTACATATATACATAAATATAAAAATATAATCAAGTCACCAAAATAATCAAATCCCATCTCATAAAAAAAATGTTTACATTTCACTATGATCATTATAAAATACTTTTGTATATAATTTTCAAAATAAAACAAGGATTATCAAAATATTCAGTAAATCGCGACTCAACTACATATAAATTTTTATAAAGTGTTAATATTCCCTCAAATATTTATATATTATTTTTTATTAATTCTCTAACATTTAAAACAAAATCATTAATATATCAGGATTGGGTATACATTTCTGTTTCCTTTTAATAAAACTAGGAAGATCTCCGTCCGATTCATACGGATAAAAATATATTGTTACAATATCCTGCGTTAATCAAATTTGATGTTAAATTTAAAATATAAAGTGTTATTAGCCTAGTTGGTTAAATAATTGTACTTATTTTGTTAAGTTGCGAGTTTGAAACATACTTATAGCATTTTTAAGTTTATGGGCGGGTTAAGCCAGAATCCGACCCAAGTACCCATTACTCTCACATATATATCCAAATTAACCACAGTTTTTTCCCCGGTAATCCAGACACTTTCAAAATTAAGCATCATTAATTATATATATATATATATTAGTTAGTTAAAAATGTCCCGCGTTCGTACAATTTGGTGTTAAATTTAAAATATAAAATGTTATTAGCCTAGTTGGTTAAAGAGTTGCAAAGACAGAATCACAAGAATCGTGTTTAATCTTGCTATTGTCTATGGTAGCAACTCAAGCACTAACAGAAGACTCTTCTGCAATTGTTTTAGAAACTGGATCGGTAGTGATAAATCTTGGGTTGTCCTCGATGATTACAACGTAACTAGAAACGAATCTGATCGTAGCCCAGAATCTGAAATAACTCCGGATATGATTGACTTTAATGACTGCATTAGAGATATGGATTGTATCGAACTTACCAATTCTGGGAATTTCTTCACTTGGTCTTCTACGAGAGGGAATGAACAAATTAGAAGAAGTAGAATTGACAGATGTCTGGTAAATGAGAACTAGATTTACCAATTTCTGAGAAGTCAACTTCACGTTCTGAATTCGGGTATATCTGATCACTGCCTGATTAAATTGTTCTGGGAAAAGGAAGAAATGTTCAAAAGGCCTTTAAAATTTTCAATTTCTGGATGGAAAACGACAAATTCAAGGGTATTCTCGAAAGCGTATGCTCTACAGATGTCAGGGGATCCAACATGTACAGGGTTTCTGAGAAGCTTAAACTCCTGAAGAATCATCTTCAAAGCTTTGACAAGAAGAAGTTCAGAAATATCTCTAATAGAGTTCTGGCTGCTAGAGAAGAACTGGAAAAAGTTCAGAAAAGGTTATTAAGGGGTGATAGTGATGTACAACTCAATGAAACAGAAAGAAATGCGCTTGAAAACTTTAGGAAGCTGAGTCAGCTTGAAGAGAATTTTGTTAGACAGAAATCAAGACAGAGCTGGCTCTCGTTGGGTGACAAAAACACAATTTTTTTCTACAGAAAATACAAGGCTAGAAACATGAGAAATAATGTATACAGGCTAAAGAATGATGATGGTGAATATGTTCAGGGTCAAAAGGGTGTACAAGATTTGGCTATCGATTTCTATAAGCAGCTTATGGGTACAAGAAAGCAGCATCAAAGTCACATGAATACCTTGGATCAGATTATTGATAGGAAAATCTCTACAGAAGATAGTCACGAGCTGATAAGGGTGGTCACGAGGGTTGAGGTTAAAGAAGCTCTGTTTAGTATTGATGGGAATAAAAGTCCGGGTCCTGATGGGTTAATGCACAGTTCTTCAAAGACAATTGGTCGATTGTGGGTAAAGACGTTATTGATGGGGTTCTGGAGTTTTTCAAGAATAGAAAGATGTTAAAACAATGGAATACAGTGGTCCTAACCTTGATCCCCAAAACTACGGTACCCGAGAAATTACAAGATTTCAGACCAATTTCCTACTGCAATGTGATTTATAAAATAATTTCAAAAATCATTTCTAAACAATTTAAAATGTCATAGGAAAAATTATAAATCTTAACCCAATTTGCATTCATACCCGGTAGGACAATCTCTCATAATATTTTTCTTATGCAGAGCCTTTTAAAAGTCTACGAGAAAAAGAAAATATCCCCGAGAGTGGCTTTCAAAATAGATATCAAGAAAACTTTCGACTCTGTTAGATGGGAAGCCATTTGGGACTTTCTAGTTGTTTCTGCTTTTCCAATGAATTTTATTGATTGGATTATGCAGTGCGTTTCATCATCTTGCTTTGTTGTTAGCGTCAATGGAGTCCACGCAGGCTATTTCAAGGGGGAAAACGGGGTAAAGCAAGGAGACCCCCTATCTTCTTACCTTTTCGTAGCTATCATGGCGATCTTTGAGAGCATCTTCGCGATGTTTCGAAAGAATCATCCATACATCTTTCACCCATTCTGTGAGGTAGAGGAGGTGACCCATTTATGCTTTGCTGACGATTTGTTCATTCTAGCGCACGCAGACATTGATTCCATTAAAACTATTAGGGCTGCACTAACGTTCTTTTCTGAGGTTACAAGTTTAACTATTAATGAAATCAAAAGTGTGACATGTTATGGAGGCGTGAAAGACGAAACAAAGCATGACATCTTCAACATCATGGGCATCAAGGAAGGCAACTTTCCCGTAAGGTACTTAGGAGTTCCCTTAACTATGAAGCAGTTCGAGATCTCACACTGCAAGCCGCTGATTAAAAAGGTAAAAAACACGATATCTGGGTGGGCAGCGAAAAAACTTTCTTATGCAGAGAGGATCGAACTTATTAAAACCGTGGTCATGAGCATAGTTGGCTACTGGGCGCAGCAGATGGTCATTCTGAAGAAAGTAATGAATGAGCTCGACACGCTGATGTGGAACTTTATCTAGGATAGTAGCGGAAGATGAGGAAAAAAAGTCAATTAGACCGCCCTCTACAAACCGAATGACGAGGGAGGCATCGGCTTGAAGAATTGTATCGAGTGGAACAAAGCTCTCACCTTCAAGCATATGTGGGCTTTGGAGCGAAATCAAAAGTCACTATGGATCAAATGGGTTCATACGAGGTTTATGAAATACGAAACCAACATTATTTTGTTAGGTTGCGAGTTCGAAACATAACTATAGCATTTTTAATTCTATTTTTAACCGTTTTAAATTTATGGCAGGTCAACCTAGAATTTGACCCAAATATCCATTTACTTTTATATATATATATCCAAATTAACCACAACTCATAACCCGACAATCAGGACACTTTCAAAATTAAGCATCATTATATATATATATATATATATATATATATATATATATATATATATATATATATATATATATATATATATATATATATATATATATATATATTAGTTAGTTAAAAATGTCTCGCGTTCATCAAATTTGGTGTTGAATTTAAAATATAAAGTATTGTTAGCCTAGTTAGTTAACGAGTTGTACTTGTTTTGTTAGGTTGCGAATTCAAAACATACCTATAGCTTTTTTAATTTTATTTTTAACCGTTTTAAGTTTATGAACGGGTCAAGCCAGAATCCGACCCAAGTATCCATTTACTCTCACATATATATCGAAATTAACCATAGCTCTCGTCCCGACAATCCGGACACTTTTAAAATTAAGCATCATTATATATATATATAGATTACAAGGAAGATAAAATACACGCATATCACCACAATAATTAATTATTTATTTTATCAAAAAGTTGTATATGATTTTCAAAAAAAGATTATGATTATCAAAATCTTTCGTTAAATTGATAATAAAGTAATATTTCTTAATTATAGGATTTCTTTCTATATATCTTTATAAACTGATTAAAGTTATACATTAAATATTTATATATATGGGTCTTCTTTTGCTTTCATTATATAGTATTAAGATATGATCTCTCTAAAATTGTTTTTTTATTGTATATCATTATATACTAGGTTAGATTTGGCAGATCTTTTAAAGAAGATTAATGGTAAAATCTCCTTATAAATGTTGCATTTTATATGTTTCTTAGTTAGATGCACAAACTCTGTTTGGTTCATTTACCAGATTATAAGTTGAATTGATCATGATTATGTATTCATAGAGTCTCAAGTTTGGTTCTCATTGAATTGAATGTAAGTAAGTCTTATGGAACTTACGAAAAAATATTGTGTTCTATGGAACCTCTCATGTCTCATCTATATTCAAAGGTAATTAATGAGTCTTTAAACAATACAATTTTCTTCCTCCTTTGTATTCATTTAACCTCTCATGTTTCATTAAATTTGAAATATTACAGGTATGAGCTACGTACATTATCAGATGATTACGTTTGAGAAGGTACGAGTTTTAATCGCATAATTTTTATTATGCAAGTATTTTTCCATGAATACACACCTTATTTATAAATTTTTCATTTGGTTCATTTCAGGTTTTGTGCATAAAAATAAAAGCAAATTGTAATGCTTTTCCATTGAAAGGAGAATGTAGACACTTTGCAAGTGCTTTTGCAAGGTATATATATAGCTTTGAACATGCTAATTAAAAAATGCTCATTTCAGATAACATATTTTATTAACACAAAAAAAGTCTTCATTCTTTTGCAGTTCAAGGCTAGCGCTACCAGGTTGAGAAGAAAGGAGTATAGTTAAGTCAACTGTTGTAGAAATGAAGGAACTTCCTTCAACTTATAACAAGCATTACAATCGAAGCGATGAACTAGAAACCCTATAGTGTCGATTCAAAAATGAATGATATGTTACGGATCTTGAGTCACATGGAGGATGTCTTTTACTAAGATCCAAATGAAATTCTAATAATTGTGTCAAAAGAAGGAAGAAAAGATGAAAAGTTATGTATAGAATTTTTATTAGGTCTTTAGTGTATAAAGATTATAGAATTAAAACTAAAGTTATAATAGTATTCACGAGTCTCTTTATTTTCTCTCTCTTTTTCTTGATTAAATCTTAATAATGCAAAAAAACATTATCCTTGTAAAATTAATTAGAAACAAAGTTATTTATATCTAAGTTTGAGATTTTATTTATATATAAAGGTCAAATTTTAATCATCAATCATATTTCTAGCTCTAATGGGTTTTTCTTTAAAAAATAATTAAACCAAAATTATAATTTTTTTTTGAATTGATTATATGAATTTTGAAGTTCAATCAATCATGTTAAAATCAAATCAAATAGAAAATGGCATATATGTTAAAAAAAATGATAAAATATTAAATAAATAAAAAATGACAAATCAATTTTCATTTATTGTACTGTCAATAAATCTATAAAACTTAATAGTAAAACTATCAAAATAAAATTGATAGAACAAAAATTCAGAACTATTTAAAAATCATAATAAGACATGTTTACTTCAGTTGTTTTAAATGTTTTAATATTTTGCAGAAATCGAAATGAAAAACTAATCCCATTGAGCAGCAATATATTAGAATCAATAATAAATTATATTAAGAAAGATGAAATTTAATATGATAATGAAATTAAAATGGATATAAATAGCTTTTGAATATGTTGTTTACTTATAAATGATAAATGATGTGAGATATGTTTGCAAAAGTAATGGCAATGTACGTAACTTATACTTGTATTTTAAATGACAGAGATTTCTCTCTAAAAGAAAGATAAAATGAACAAGAAAATATAAGTATTTTAAGTTTTGTTTTATATCTCTAGCAGGTTCTTTGAAGCTGAACATGTTATATATGTTATTGGATCATGAACTTGAATCAAAATTGAAATTTGTAGATTCAAACAATTTCAAAATGGTTAAGAAGAAGGGATAGTATTGGAGTTTGAACTTAAGAAGGGAAGAGCTTACATTGAGATAATAATTGTTTTTTGGACTTAAGCCCGCTACAACTCTTTAATAGACAATCTCGACAAGTTTTAGGTTTTTTGTGACTTCATCATTAAAAACTCCCCAAAAGATTAAGACCCCAAGACATCGGAGGTGGCGACCCCTTCACTTTCAACCGATGTTGTGATTCCATATCGGTTCCTCTTGTGGTAAGATAGGTGCTTAAAAGTTCACATCGGAATCCAAACACTCAATATGAAGATGATCTAGAGTGTTAGATAAATCTCTACGATTGAATCTACAAGCCTGATATTGTCGAAGATTGGCCTTCGCTTATGCAATCCAACGTTCAAGATGAATAGAAGTCGCATATCGGAGAAAACTCAATGTGGATTTTGATGAGCTTGAATTGAATAACTGTTCAATCTTGGTGCATCTTAAAATATTTAAGATGCCCTTAATCAATTTTAGGCGGATAAATATAGATTACATACATTTGTCCTATCTACTATTTCAACAACATTCTTGTGCATTTGAAATACATGACTATTTATTTATAAGTTATTAAAATACAACTTAATACTGAAAAAGATAAAATGTTTTATTAGGGTTATTAATGGAATAAATTATTTGAATAAAATGAATTCAAAAAATATAAGATTGAATCCATTTTTTTTTTAAAGACGGCTTAGCGTCAATATAATAAAAGACATAAAAAAGAAAAGAAGTTACATGAGTTCAAAGGAAATCGGAGTAAAAAAAACTAAATAAGGTACCAAAAAAAGAGATAAAAGATGACAAATGAGAATTGAGAATTAAAGTGCAATAAAATCAGTGGTTAGGGTGACTTTCTCGTAAGTGATGTTCCAGTTTTTACAAATTAACCAATTCTTCTCGCCTACGGAAATACGTTTCCACGTTCGGATGAGAGAGTTTTCGTCGGTGATAATGTTGTTCTAGACTGTATATGTATTGTTGCGGACACCTGAGAAGGCTCTAGCGTTCCTCTCCATCCAAATGTGATAAAAAAAAATGTTGGCGAAAAAACACTTGAAGGTATTGGAGCTGAAGTCATTGCCCTTGGTCTTTATGATGGAGAGGTCCTTGATGTCGGTCCATTCGTTTGGGAAGTTGAGGAGGTTCATTGATGCGGAGAATCTGCGCCAAAGCAAGGAGGCAAAATGGTAGTTCCCAATGAGGTGTTAAATAGACTCCTCATTTCCTAATCAAATAAGGCAATTAGGATCCGAGATGCTCATGTACTTCATTATCCGATCACAGGTATTGAGTCTCTCAGGAAAGGCGAGCCATAAAATGAATTGGTGTCTGGGGATCACTTTGGTAGACCACACTAAGTGAGACCATGGGACAATGTCCCTATGATCACGAACACAATCTCGTGCAGACCCTGAGTTGAACCTACCATTGTTCTCGACACTCCAAAAATGAGAATCCTCATGGTTATTCAGAAGATAGTATGAAAGTGCGTCAAGGATTCTCGTACCTTCTGAAATATTCCTTAGAAGTCTATTCCAATCGCCGCTTTTGACTTGTTGAACTGTGGACAATTGACATTCTCGTCTGATTTGAGTGATGGAGAAGATTATTGATTATAGATTCAAAAGTGAAATATTTAATTATTAAGTTAACTATAAAATATTAAAATTAAAAACTAATAGAATACTTGTGAATTCAATAATATTTTGTAATCATTTTTTACACTTTAAATGAAGAAATAATTTTATAAACAATATTTGTCAAAATTTTATAATATATAATTTTTAACATGATCTATAGATTTACCAAAAATAAAATTATTTTCATATAATTTTTATCCACTTCTCACTTACAATTATGTCACATCTTTTACAAATCGGTTAACTAATCAATATTAATATCGGTTTTATCGATTCTGATTTTTACCCGTCGTCCGATCAATTAATCAGAACTTCTAATCTATTTTCATTAAATATTTCTATTAAACTATTTTAGTTGTTTTTTATTTTTATATTTTTATATAAATTATAATTTATTTTTTATTTTTTAAAAATAATTCAATACAAATTATAATTTAAAAATAGTTAATATATAATAAATTATTTAATATTATAATATATTTAATATTTTAAAAATAACTAATATAAATTATAAAAAACATAAATTAATATATAATTTAATTATTACAGTTTTATAGATTTAACGGGAAATTTGACGAAATGACCCTAACAATTACATAATTCTGGGAAATGACTTAAGCGTGCTGTGCAAAAAAAACCGGAAAACCGATAACTCAACCGAATCGATAGTTAACTGGTTTCATTTTAACGGTTTATTGGTTAATCAGTTTTAGCGGTTCCGGTCAACTGGTTTTTTTACCGGTTAAACGGTTCGGTTTTGGTTTACCTAATTTTCTAACGGTTTAACTGGTAAACCGGTAATAATTTAATTATATATTTTATAATATATAATTTGTATTAGTTATTTTATAAATAATATTTAATAATTTATAAAAAAAAAATATTTTAAAATTTAAAATTATAATTTTATTGAATTATTTTAAAAAAATATTATAATTTAAATAAAATTTCACAAAAATAAATTATAAACAAATTGAAATAATTTATTCAGATAACCATTATTTTATTATAACTTACCGATTCAACTACCCGTTTTATTACAAACAATAATTGAGAAAATAAAATAATTTCATAAATTTATTACTTAATTTAAAAAATTAAATTATTGGTTCTTAGTTAAAACCGGTTAACCGATCGGAACCGACCAAAATTGGTAGAACCAGAATCGGTAAAACTGATAACATTAACGGTCGGTTAACTGGTTTGTAAAATAAAAAGCAAAATCGATCTTAACCGGAACCGTTTAACCGGCTGGTTGAACACCCCTAGAAACACCCATTTGCGTCGTGCAAGGTCATTTTTGCAAACATTAGTAGTCCATCTTTTCGCGTCACGAACATCATGTGTCGCGTGACGTGAAGGGTATTATTGCCTTTAGACAAACTGAAATGTCATTTTACAAACTTTATCCGACCTTGGTCATTTTCCAAAAACGGGTCATTATTAGGATTATTTTGTCAAATTTTTTGATTTATCCGGTAAAATATAAATTAACCGAAACCGCTAAAACTGATTAACTAATAAACCGGTAAAATAAAACCGATAAACTATTACTTCAAATGAGTTATCGATTTTTCGGTTTTTTTATAGTCCATATAAGATAACTAATATAGTCAAATTTAAATTTATATAAAAAAATCAATTAATTTAGGGTTGGTTCAGTTTTAGGGTAATCTATCCTAAAAACAATTAGTACACCAAATAGGCCTAAGACAACCCAATAGGGTAAGATTAATTTTTTTCTAATTTATTGTTTATAATAATTCAATATCAAATATTTTTATTTATCAAGTGAAAACATAAATTATAAGATATTTGTTAAATTAGATAAAAAAAAAAAAACAAGTATATCCATTGAATCCATTGAACATGTAGTCATGGCGCAATTAACATTGTACATGCTAAGGGTTTTTTCTTAGTCTTCAATAAGAAAAAGAAAAATAGTTTACTCACACGTATATACTAATAAAATATCGTTTAAACATGTTTATTATAAAAAATGGGATCATTTAGCCTTTTTATTTAGTAATCATATTTTATTTTTATTTTTAAATTTAAATATTTTTTATAAAATTTTTATTATTTTTATAATAAGTATTTATTTTTTATTATTTTAATTTTATTATATATATATATATATGAGCTTTAATCATTAATTATTTTAATTTTATATTTTTTTTTTAATATTATTTTCTTATATTAACATTGATTATTAATTATTTTAAAATGGTTTGATTCTAACGATGGAATATAACACTGACTTATATTTTCAATAATAAAAATATTTTAACACAAAAGTAAATTAATGAATATTTGAATAATAATAGCAACTCTTTCATGTAACACTAAAAGAGTAATAATAAAATATTAGACAAAACAATATTCCTTATTATTACTATAAGTCATGAATAAAAATTATTATTTTATTTTAATTCATATTAAATTAAATAAGAAAGAAATTTTAAAAAAATAAATAAAATATAAATAAAAAAAATAAAAAAAATATTAAGTAAAACATTAAATTATATGCATTGAACATGTAGTCATGGCGCTACTCACATTGCACATGCTCCAATTTATGATGATCATTCTTTCTTAGTCTTCAATAAAAAATAAACAAAGCAATTTTTTCTAAAATATTAATAGAATAAAGACCACCGGCAAAGGCAGCAAAAACTCATATCTTAAATTTACATGAAAAAATATTAGTATAGAAAGTCATTTATATATAAGAGTTTCATTAGTAACTAACAATAATTAATAAAAATTAACTAACTAAATATTAAAACTAACTAATAATTTTAATTAACTAATTACCCATTATTATTTATTTTTTCAAATAATCAGTCCCTGAAACAAAGCCCCTTAAAACTTAAACTCTCCATTTAATAATTCATGTGTACTTTGCAACCCTAAATTTGAAGCAAATGTCCATCCCCAAGGGATATAAGGTCTATTCAATTTAATATTCTTCAATAAATCCATTGTAAATGGTTCAATCGTTCCGAGTTTTGGGCTGCACCAATTTTGATAAAATAAATTTGGAATTTTTTTTCTTATATCTAGTTTAAAAAATTAATAAAAACAATTATTTTTGATAAATTTAAACATATAATCAAATAAAAATTATAAGTTTCTATCTTAAACCACTAGTTTAATATTTTATGTTTAAAATTATAATAAACGTAACTAACTGTCTTGATTTTTTATTAAATAGGTTACTTTAAGGAGTGAGCTTCCCTAACTCGAGGTTTTGATGGGCTTACTATAGGGTAGAGGTTTAAGTGAGTCAAGCCGCTCTTGAGCTGCTCGTGAGTGGCTCGGTCAAAGTTTGATTCGAGTTCGGTCAAAATCAAATTCGAGTCGAGCTCGAGCCAGCTCGTTTAAGATTCGAGCTTAGGTAAGACTCACTTGATGGGTCGTCGAACTTTTTCGAGCCTAATCATATAATTTTTTTTATAATATTTATTTTATAATTAAAATTTGAAACATACCCATAAAACTATTTATGAACTTATTGCTTATGGGCTCCCCAAAATATACTTATAAGTTAAAAAATACATGTTATATAATATTTATAAGGAAATAAATAGATTGGATATTAATTTAATTACATAAACATAACTTTTGAAAATCAAATTAAAATATAATTATATTGTAATATTATTTAATATATGCAATCTTAATATATTATATTTTATAAGATATAAAACACTTTTTTTTTTATTTCATTATAAAGTATTTATCAAAATGTATCAAAATAATATTTATAAATTAAAAAATATATTATACAATAATTATAAGTTATAAGAAAATAAATAAATTTGATATTAATTTAATTACTTAAACATAATTGTTGAAAATTAAATCAAAATAATATTATTTAATATATGTAATCTAAATGAATTATATTTTATAAGATATAAAATTATTTTTATTTCACTATAAAGTGTTTTATTTTTTAAAATAAACATAATAGAGCCTAATATGTTTTCAAGTTCATCGACTTGAAAGTATTGTTCTCAAACTTACTTGAACATGAATAACTCTCTTAGGTAATCTACGTATATTCTTACGCAAATCAATATATTCATTCTTATGTGAACCAAGTCCTGGTTGAGGAAGAGTTATGGGCGTAAAACAAAAAAAAATACATGGAGGGTTGAACTGTCCGATGAATGGACTCCCAACTTTCATTATGTTTTTTTAATATAAGAAATTAATATATAAATATATTTAAATTCGAGCCTTATGAGCCGAACTTGAGCCTATAGTTATATGATCGAGTCGAGTTTGAGCTTAATTTTAAAATCTCGATCGCTGAGCCAATAAAAAATTAATCGAGCCAAACTCGAGCCAGGGCTAGTTCGAGCTCGGCTCGGCTCATTTACACCCCTACTAGAGGGTCGGCCCTGCAAATGGCCACAATGCCAAAGGAAATTAAACGATCATAACCTATATTTTTTATGATGTTAAAAGCTAGCACGACCTTCACTTTTGTTGAAAAAAATACTACTTAAAGTATTGCAAAATAATTGTTTTTTTCTATTTGTATGTCACAATTAGATAATAAAGAAAATTAAACCAAATAACAATGAATAAATCAAACACATAGAGACACGTCAATTTTACCTTGAAAATCCAACAAGTATAAAAAATCACAGAACCCGTAGCCTCCCTAAAGTCCAATCGTCCCTCTTCTTTAAAATCTAGTAAGTCCCACTCTAGTAAATCTCTCTAATCTAAAGAGATTTCGGGATTTATTAAAGATCTTCGAGATGAAATTAATGGAGCAGATGGTGAATTTCGGGAAATGATTATCGTGCCTCGAGCCTCATCTCTAGAGAAGGAACTAGAGCGGTTTATTCAAGTAAGTCTTTGACCTGAACCTATTCGCTCTGCTCTAGTTGGCTCCCATATTGTATCTTCTTCTCCCAATTCTTCTAAGGAGGTTTCTTGGAAGCTCTTTCGCCGATGCAGCAAAGAATTCACTCTATATTTAATAGGTTGGAGATTATGGAGGATCGGACCTCCTTGAACGCTAATACGTCTTCTGAGACTCACAATGAACTATTGAGGACTTCTGGTCATGTTTCAATGCTCATAAATCAAATGACCGGGATGTAGTCCACTTTGCTCAATAATAATCTCCATCACCACACAAAGATGAAGTCCTCTTTGGATTTTCTTGCACTCCAGCTGCTCGAAATCTCTAAATTCCTCAAGTATGCGGAAATATTATGTTCCTTTTTATAAAAAAATAATTATATAAATATTATGTATTTTTGTAGATATTTTAGTTTAGAAATGGTTTCCAAATATAGTAGCACAAGATTATTTTAAAATTCTACTTACAAAATACAATTCACATGAAAATAAAACATATAATCAATTCATAAGTAAAATCAATGTAATAATTAAATTAGATCCCAGTAGGAATGGAAACTCGTACAAGTAAGGAACCAAACTATTTTTTTTTGAGGAAAAACGACTTAGCGTTATTTCATTAAAAATTCCCAAAAACGGGAAAAAAAACCACGAGTTTAAAAGATCATTCTAGACAGGCCTAGAATGATTTTGAAGTCGTACATTCTGAATAAAAGATAAAAAGCTAAAAACGTAAATGAATTATCTGATTACAATGCTTTCAATTCTAGTGAGTTTAAAAAACGGTAAATTCAAGTTCCTACAGATATTCCAGTTCTGCTCTGTGCTTGGAATTCTTCTCCATGTTCCTGCAAGGGCGCTACAATCCGATACAATATCTTTCCATAACTCTTCAACGCTCCTATGAGTTCTGTCATATACCCTTGCATTCCGTTCTTGCCAAATGTTGTACATCACTGCTCCAAAGTCGCACTTGAACACGCTTGTTGCAAATCTATTTCCCTTGGCTTTGAGTAGTACTGTTTATTTGATTTCATTCCATTCGCTCGGGAAAATGATCAGCTCCAGGCTTTTATCGAATCTGTCCCAAAGCTCCAAAGCAATATAGCAGCTCCGGAATAGGTGATCTATACATAGAAGACAACTCACATTCGGGATGCTCATATACTTGCTGATACGATCACGAGTGCTGAGTCTTTCCCAAAAGGCGAGCCATAGGATGAACTGGTGTCTAGGGATAATCTTCTTTGACCATACAAGAGGAGCTCATTCTAATTTTTGCATTTTTTCCGGGTTACCTCCCATATTTTCTTCGATACCAGCTTGCCATTGTCCTCAGCTTTTCATTCATGAATATCCGGTCTGTCGTGTAGTTGTATGTTACTTATATGATCAGGTATCCTCTGTCCTTCTAGATTTCTTCTTAGGAGTGAGTCCCAATTCTCGTCTTTAATGTCTCTGATTTTTGCTTTTGCGTAGTCCCTTCTGATACGGGTATTTTGAAACTCCTCCTTGTGGATGATAGGCTGGTTTTCGAACCAGGGGTCATGCCAGAATAGAGTGTCTTTCCCGTCCCTAGCCGGATGTCATAAAGATCTGCAATATCGCTTCTTAGTTTAAGAATCTTTTTCAGAGACCAGCTACCTTCATGAATTTTGGAGGTCTAGATGCTGGTTTCGTGTTTCATAAACCTCGTATGCACTCATTTGATCTATAGTGACTCCTGATTGCGCTCTAAAGCCCACAGATTCTTGAAGTTGAGAGTCTTATTCTACTCGATACAGTTCTTCAAGTCGATGCCTCCCTTTATTTTGGGTGTTCCGGAACCAAACTATTTTGAATAAAATCGGATTGGTATTCGATTATTAACTCAGCAAAAGAAATAAGTACTAGTTTTTTTTTAATAATTATAATTGTTATTTTCTATAAACTTTAGTGAGTCAACGTACTACTATAGACTATAAACGATTGATAGTAATATTTATTTGATTAATATAATTACAATCTATTAATTAAAAACAAAACTAATTTATAAAACAAATGGGTTATTTTAAAATTTTGGTTCAAATTTAAGATAAAAAAATTCCAAAACAAGCATTTCTTATAAATAATCAATTCTTTATAATACATCAGGTCTAAGTCGGATACTATCTATTCGAAAACGACAATTTCGGCCTTTTAGATATCTATATCATTTATTCAGAAACGACAATTTCGACATTTTAAATACTCCTAAAATGATCTATTCAGAAACGACAATTTTGGCCTTTAAGATACCCAATTTTTTGGAGCAAATCGAGACAGTTTTGAATTCTCGAACACCCAAAATGTTGTCATATACAAATATATGTATATATTTTACAATTAGTTTCATTAACGCAATTAATATTGTGAAAAACATTTAAAAAGTCGTTTTTAAAGAAATCAAAAGATAATGAGTTAAATTCCATCTAGAAATTTTAAGTTGAAACAGGAGATGATTCTCCTTAATAAAAAAAAAACTTAAACAGAATTAATGATGTGAAAAAACATTTTAAAAGTTTAGGAAATAAAAAATTGAATATATCCTTACATTGTTTTGACTTTATTTAGTAACTTTTAATTATCTTGAGAAATAAATAAATAATAAGATTAAAGGCTAAATTATTGAGAAATATAAGAACAAAATGTTAATACAAAATCTACTGTTCATACCTAATATAAACATATAGTCAATCAAGAGGAAAATCAAGTTAAATTAGATTCTGTGCAGAAAAATATTATTTATTTTTATAAAAATAATTGTCAACAAATAAAAAAACATTTATGTACTCTTTTAAATACCAGTTACATTTATAAATTATTTAAAAGATATATTTTTTTATTTACATATATACATAAATATTCAAATATAATCATGTCACCGCAATAATCAAATCCCATCTCATACCAAGAAAAAATGTTTACCTTGTTTATCAGATTTCACTCTGATCACAATAAATGTATTTTATAAAATACTTTTGGATATAATTTCAAAATAAAACAAGGATTATCAAAATATTCGGTATATTCATTCAACTACATATTTTTTTTTTTAAAAGTGCTAATATTCCCTTAAATATTTATATATTATTTTATTAATTATCTACCATTTAAAAAAAAGTCATTAATATATTAGGATTGTATATCCATTTCTGTTTACTTTTAATATAATTACTTAAAACATAAAAATACACCCATATCACCACAATAATTAATTATTTATTTTATCAAAAAGTTGTATATGATTTTCAAAATAAGATTATGATTATCAAAATCTTTCACTAAATTGATAATAAAATAATATTTCTTAATTATAGGATTTCTTTCTATATATGTATAAATTGATTAAGGTTATACATTGAATATTTATATATATATGTAATATTTCTTAATTATAGGATTTCTTTCTATATATGTATAAATTGATTAAAGTTATACATTGAATATTTATATATATACGTCTTATTTTGCTTTCATTATATAGTATTAAGATATGATCTCTCTAAAATCATTTTTTATTGTTCATCATTATATATTAGGGTTAGATCTGGCATATCTTTTAAAGAAGATTGATGGTAAAATCTCCTTATAAATGTTGAATTTTATATGTTTCTTAGTTAGATCCACAAACTCTGTTTGGTTTTTTACCAGATTATAAGTTGAATTGATCGTGATTATGTATTTGTAGATTCTCAAGTTTGGTTCTCATTGAAGGTAAGTAAGTCTTTTAGAACTTACTAGAAAAAGGGTGTGTTCTATGGAACTTCTCATGTGTCATCTATATTCAAAGGTAATTAATTAGTCTTCAAACAATACAATTTTCTTCATCCTTTGTATTCATTTAACCTCTCATGTTTCATTAAATTTGAAATATTACAGGTACGAGCTACATTAACAGATGATTACATTTGGGAAGGTACGAGTTTTCATCGCATAATTTTTGTTATGCAAATATTTTTCCATGAATACACACCTTATTTAAAAATTCATTTTTTTCTTGCAGTTCAAAGCTAGCGCTACTACGAGGTCTAGGAGGGAAGAGGAAATAGTTTAGTCAACTGTTGTAGAAATGAAGGAACTTTCTTCAACTTATAAACAATCGAAGCGAAGAACTAGAAACCCCAGTGTCGAGTAAAAAAGAATGATATGTCGTTTACTTGTGTCAAAAGAAGGAAGAAAGAAGAAAAGATGAATAATTTATGTATAGATTTTTTATTAGGTTGAGTGTATAAAGATTATAAAATTAAAACTAAAGTTAATAATAGTATACATGAGTCTCTTTATTTATTCTTTGTCTTTTTCTTTATTAAATCTTAATGCTGCAAAAAAAATTCTAATAAAATCAGAAACAAAGTTATATCTGTCTAGCTTGAATTTTTTTTATACATAAAGGTCAAATTTTAATCATCAATCATATTGCTAGATCAAATGTGTGTTTCTTTAAAAAAAATTAAACTAAATTAAAACTAAAGTTATAATTGTTTGATTTTTTTTAATTTATTATATGAATTTTGAAGTTCAATCAATCATATGATAAAATCAAATCAAATAGAAAATGACATAGATGTTAAAAATTTATAAAATGAAAAATCAATTTTCATTTGTTGTCTATCAATAATTTGTCTTGATCTTTAAAACTTAATAGTAAAACTATCAAAATAAAATCGATTGAACAAAAATTCAGTATCTTTTAGAAATTGTAAAAGACGTGTTTAACTTTAGTTGTTTTAAATGTTTTCTGATTTTTGTAGAAATCGAAATGAGAATTCATACTGATTGAGCAATAATATAATAGAATTAATAATAAAATTATATTAAGAGAGATCAAATCTTAAAATGATAATGAAAATAAAATGGATACAAATAACTTAAATATGATGTTTACTTATAAATGATAAATGATGTGATATGTTTGCAAAAGTAATGATAATGTAAGTAGCTCGTACTTGTATTTCAATTTTCATTTCTGTAATCTTATTCTTAAGAAAAAAAAAATATTGATGAAATGAAACTCGAAATTTCTCTCAACAAGAAATCATTAAAAATAGAACAAGAAAATATAAGTATTTAAAGTATTGTTTTATACCTCTAGCAGGTTCTTAAAAGCTGAACTTGTTATGTTATTGGTTCATGAACTTGAATCATTGAAAATTTTAGATTCAAACAATTTCAAAAGGTTAAGAAGAAGGGATAGTATTGAGTCTGAACTTAGGAAGGGATGAGCTTACATTGAGATAATAATTGTTTTCAAGTTTTAGGTTTTTTGTGGTTTCAGATGTTTTATGCTTCATCATCAAAAACTCCCCAAAATATTAAGACCCAAAGACATGTTGGAGGTGGCGGTCCCTCCATTTCCAATCGATGAACATATATATTGTGATTCCATATCGGTTACACCTGTGGTAAGATGGGTGCTTAAAAGTCCACAACGGAATCCAAGATGATCTAGAGTGTTAGATAAACCCTCTACGATTGTGATAGATTATGGAAATAATCTTTATATTAGGCATATAAAATAATATCATAGATTATGAAAATAATCTTTATATTAGGAATATAAAATAATATCGTTATTATATTATTAGTTTCCTTATTAATCTTTTATATATTGGATATTTTCCTGATGTAAATATCAAGAAGATTAAACAAGATTCTCCCTATTCTTTAATGGTATCAGAGCCCTAGGTTCTCTTTTCTTTCTTTTCTAAACTCAGCTTCCGCTTCTTTTCTCTAAACCTAAGTTCCGTTTCTTTTCTTTCTCTCTTCTTCATCTATGGCCGAAAACATGGTTCATCTAGCCACCATTGTTTCCAACATCAAGGCGTGCATCTCTATCACCCTTGATTATGAAGGAAAACAATACAACAGCTGGTCCACCCTTTTTCAACTTAATTGTCGTGCTAATATGGTGATCAACCATATTCAACCTCTAACAATTAATCCTTCGGTCGCGGTTCCCGCTCCGACAGAAGCCGAAAAGGCTTTAACATAGAGACTTGATGACATTGTTCGTCAATGGATTTACGGGACCATTTCTAATGATCTCCTAAATTCTATCCTCGATCCAGATGACTCGGTAGTTGATGCTTGGAACAGATTGCAGCAATTTTTTCTTAACAACAAATCTGCAAGAGCTTTGCAATTTGATGCGCAATTTACAAACACCAAGCTTGCTCATTTTGATGGTGTTAAGTCTTATTACGCTCAGCTAAAAACTCTAGCTGATAATTTGAGGAATGTTGGAGATAAAGTCTGACAATCGAATGGCTCTACAACTTTTGAAAGGCCTCTCGGAGGAATATAAGCCCTTTCGAACGTCCGTTCGTCATCTTAACCCGTTGCCCTCTTTTGATACTCTTCGTTCAATGCTTGAATTAGAAGAACATGAGAATGATGTTGATCTCTCTATTGAGTCTCATGTAGAGGCTCACATCACGCAATCCCATTTATCGTCCCAAAATAATGCTGATAATTCCCATTATTCTTCTCGGGGTAATGATCAACGTAATGGTGGCAATGGCCGAAAAACCACCAAGGGAAAGGGCAGCTCCGGCAAGGGTAAGGGTGCCTCTGGCAATCAACAGCGTAATGGTGGTGTCTCGCAGTAGCAGCAAAACCCGCAGCGTGGTCCTTCCACCTTGCACCAGCAGAAGACCCAAGCAGGATGGATGTATCCTCCACCTTGGGCATATTGGCAGCAAGGCCCTTGGGCTCTTCCTCCCTGCCCATATCCATCACAGGCACCAAGCCCATCTCCTTGGTCTGCCATGAAGCCCAGTCAGCCTGCACATCAGACCGGTATCCTCGGGCCACAACCACCTCAGGCTTACTATACGTCAGGCCCATCGTCTCAAGGTTACATGCCAACCAATATTGATCAAGCAATGCACACAATGACATTGTCTGATCCAAACTACTATATGGATACGGGTGCTACCTCTCACATGACAAATTCTCAAGGTAATTTATCGTCATATTCTCCCTTGATCAATAGTCATAATAATTCAATTATTGTTGGTGATGGTAGCAAAATTCCAATTCATGGTTATGGTCACAAATCTCTACACCAAAACACACTTCAACTAAAAAATGTCCTTCATGTTCCAAAACTAGTCAAAAATATCATCTTCGTTAGGAAATTCTCTATTGATAATAATGTTTCCATTGAGTTTGATCCTTTTGGGTTTACTGTGAAGGACTTGCAGGCGGGGAGCAAACGAGTGAGATGTAATATTAGTGGCAATCTCTACCCTTTTCTCACAGATCGTCAAGTCTTCTCTTCTTTCACACCGTCAGCTTTTTCAGTTATTTATCCAAATATATGGCATTCCCGTCTCGGTCATCCGGGAAATGCAATTTTAAATTCATTGCGTAGTAGTAATTTCATTCAATGTCCTAAGGCTAAACATGTTTGTCATTCTTGTCCTTTGGGTAAATTAATAAAATCGCCTTTTCCCGATTCTATGTCTCATACTACTATGCCATTTGACATTATACACAGTGATTTGTGGACATCCCCTATTTCTAGTTCTCTCGTCCATAAGTATTATGTTCTCTTTCTTGATAATTACACGAATTTTTTATGGACTTTTCCGATCTCTTCTAAGTCTCAAGTCTATAAGTAATTTATTCGTGTTCGAACATATATTCGTACTCAATTTGAGAGAGAAATTAAGGCATTCCAATGTGACAATGGCACTGAATTTAAAATTGTTCGTTTTGAAAAATTCGGTCACCAACATGGTATGACTTTCCGTCTTTCTTGTTCTTATACCTCTCCTCAAAATGGCAAGGCCGAAAGAAAAATAAAAACAATCAATAATATTGTTCACACTATTCTCTGTCATGCATCCATGCCACCATCGTTTTGGCATCATGCTCTCGAAATGGCTACCTACCTTCACAACATCTTACCTACAAAGCTTCTTGGTTATAATTCTCCAACTCAGATGTTGTATCAAAAGCATCCTAACTACTCTCATCTTCGAGTTTTTGGGTGTTTATGTTATCCTCTTTTTCCACCATCCAAAATACACGAGCTTGAACATCGGTCTTCTCCTTGTGTTTTTCTTGGCTATCCGCCCAATCATAGGGGATATAAATGTTTTGATATGTCATCTCGAAAAATTATAATAGCCAAACATGTATGGTTCGATGAGTCAGCATTTCCTTTTTCCAAAATTCATACTCCGAAATCTCACACATACGATTTTTTGAGTCATGATTCAGGTGCCCTTAACACCCATCTCTTGCATCAAATTCTCACCACACCCGAGCACCAACACCAACCCACAACCACCCCCCACTATTCTCCTTCTCCCATAACATCCCACACTCACCCTACGAACGAGTCTTCAAACTCTCCCACTCTTCCTTCTCCCGTAGCATCCCACCCTCACCCTATGGCCACTCGTAGTCGTCATGGAATTGTCAAACCCAATAAAAAATACCAAGACCACTCTCTTCACACTTCTACCTTTGTATCACCCATTCCAAAAAATCTCGTACATGCTCTACGTGACCATAAGTGGAAAATTGCTATGCAGGAAGAATATGATGCGCTTATTGACAATGGTACTTGGGCCTTAGTTTCGCGTCCGTCTAATGTAAATATTATTCGTTCGCTTTGGATTTTTCGGCATAAAATGAAATCTGATGGTTCTTTTGAAAGACATAAGGCTCGTCTTGTTGGTGATGGGAAAACTCAAAGAAAAGGGATTGACTGTGATGAAACTTTCAGTCCGGTTGTGAAACCGGCAACTATACGGATGGTTCTTAGCATTGCTTTATCCAAGTCTTGGTCTATTCATCAATTGGATGTGAAGAATGCCTTCTTACATGGAAACTTGAATGAAACAGTATTCATGTATCAACCTTTGGGGTTTAAAGATCCGGCTCGTCCTGATCATGTATGTCTTTTGAGAAAGTCTCTCTATGGTTTGAAACAGGCACCCCGCGCTTGGTATCAACGTTTTGCTGATTTTGCTGCATCAATTGGCTTTAATCACAGCAAATTGGATACTTCTTTATTCATTTATCGCCATGATCATGACACTACTTACATTCTTCTTTATGTTGATGATATTGTGCTCACTGCTTCTTCAGAGTCCCTTCGGAAATATGTCATTTCTCAATTTAGCACTGAATTTGCAATGAAAGATTTGGGTCCTTTGAGTTATTTCTTAGGCATTGCTGTTACCCGACACAAGAATTGTTTGTTCTTGTCTCAAACGAAATATGCTCATGACATTATTAAGAAAGCATGTATGACAGATTGTAATCCAGCTTGCACTCCTGTTGATTCTAAAGGAAAGATGAGCACTCAATCCGGCATTTCTTATGGAGATCCTACCTCTTATCGTTCTTTATGTGGGGCGTTACAGTACTTGACATTCACTCGTCCGGACATTTCTTATGTTGTACAACAAGTTTGCTTGTTTATGCATGTTCCTCAAGTTGCTCACATGAATGTCTTAAAACGAATCATCCGTTATATTCAAGGCATTGCTGATTATGGTTTGCAGTTATACAAATCATCTATTACTTCCCTTATTTCTTATACGGATGCTGATTGGGGCGGGTGTCCTGATAGTCGTCGATCTACATCAGGTTATTGTGTCTTTCTTGGAGATAATTTGATTTCTTGGTCTTCTAAAAGGCAACCTACTTTGTCAAAGTCTAGTGCTGAAGTAGAGTATAGAGGGGTTGCAAATGTCGTCTCGGAATCATGTTGGGTCCGAAACTTATTATTAGAACTCAGATGTTCGGTTACACGGGCAACCTTAGTTTATTGCGATAATGTTAGTGCTATTTACCTCTCTAGTAATCCGGTACAACATCAGCGCACTAAACATATTGAAATGGACATTCACTTCGTTCATGAGAAAGTCCAACGGGGTGAAGTTCGTGTCTTGCATGTGCCATCCCGATACCAGATTGCAGATATTTTTACTAAAGGTCTGCCTAATATTTTATTTGATGATTTTCGGGTCAGTCTCAGCGTTTGCAAAGCTCCCGTTTCGACTGTGGAGGTGTGATAGATTATGGAAATAATATTTATATTAGGCATATAAAATAATATCATATATTATGGAAATAATCTTTATTAGGAATATAAAATAATATCGTTATTATATTATTAGTTTCCTTATTAATCTTTTATATATTGGATATTTCTCTGATGTAAAGATTAAGAAGATTAAACAAGATTCTCCCTATTCTTTCAGATTGATTATGTGAGCCCGATATTGTCAAAAATTGCCCTTCAAGGTGAATAAAAATCGTGTATCGGAGCAAACTCTCTATGTCCTTATCAATTTTTGATGGATAAATATAGATTACATACCTTTATTGTACCTACATAGTAATAATAATTGTAAACGCCAAAACAAAAACAGACATGAGTTTTTAATCAAACTAGACAAACTCTAGTTTGGTTTTAAAGAAAAACATGAGTAATAAATAAATGAATACATACAAACTACAAATAACACAACAAATAACACAAGTCCACTAACTCGCCTTATATAAACATAAATCATTGACTTTTTCAAATATAATACTCAATTCTCGACAAAGAATCCAATTTTCCAGAGGGATAGGAATACGCCTCCATGTATATATTAGAGTTTGGCCATCAAATATGATATCGTTCCAAACTTGCACCTTGTTTCTCCTAATCCTTAGGAAGACTCTAGTGTTTCTTTCCATCCATGTTTGATACACAACCGCCCCAAAGCAACAACATTAACAAAAAAAAATGTGTTTCCCTTAGCCTTTCCAATCATGAATTCCTTTATTTGATTCCAATAAAGGGGAAAATTCAGCAAGCCCATAGCATTAGCAAACCACCTCCACAATTTAGGCGTAAAAAGGAAATCACTAAACAAATGATCTATAAATTCTTCCTTCATTGAACATATAACGCAAAAATATACTTGGGATCATCGTATACCTACTAATTCAGTCCCTTGTCGAGAGTTGATTATGGAATGCAAGCCATAGATTAATTTGATGGCGCGAGATGATCTTAAAAGACCACACTAAGGCAACCCACTCGACAATCTATCCCCTCTCCCAAATAAACTCCCATTAACCATTCATTTGGATATTATGCAAAAGATAATTAAAGAACTGTATTTTTATTTTAAATGGGAAGTTAATAATAATGTCATATATAAAACTAAAATTGATGAAAATTTGAAACTTTTTCTTGTATATATGTTCTAAATTGCTTGGCAAATGTTTCGATAAGTTAGATATTATTCTTCATTTGTACTTATGTCTTCCTCAACATATATTAGTCTTTGATTTGAATATTTATGCTAGATGCAAATATATTTCAAACTCTTTCTTTTTTAAGTTGGTGGGGAAATTGTCCATATCAAAATAAAATATATGTCAAGAGGTGACAGGTTGTTAGGATAAAAATATATTAGCAAAACAAATTTATAATAAACCACCAAAAGAAAGCACGTATCAAAATATTACAACAAGTATAAACATTAATGATCCTATGAAAACATGGTATTTTTGGATTCCATTGAATTTCATTCAGAGGAGAACATTAACACAACAATACTGAAATTTAGCAACCAAATTATAGAAGTAATAAAAACGGTATATTTCGGGTTCAACGGACGATTTGTTCAATGTTTCATCTTATGCGACGTTGTCTCTGTTGTATTTCTGAAAATGAAACATGAAAAGGTTCGGTATCTATAAATAAATAAATAAAATTATATAACAAGCTGAAAAACCTACCAGCGAAAGAATTTGTAGTCTTTGTATTCATGTAATGAATAAATCTAGGGTATTGAGTTTGGAGACAATTTTCGCCGAAGAGAGCTGAGAGAGAGACGATTTGACAACAAGAGCGAGAAATATCTCTCTCTATATAATGATGCTTAATTTTTAAAATGTTCTGATTGTCGGGTCGAGAGCTGTGGTTAATTTGGATATATATATGTGAGAGAAAATTGATACTTGGGTCGCATTGTAAATTGACCCGCTCAAAAACTTAAAATGGTTAAAAATAAAATTAAATGTTATATGTATGTTTCAAACTTGCAACCTAACCAAACAAGTACAACTCTTTAACTAACTAGGCTAATAACACTTTATATTTTAAATTTAACATTGAATTAGATAAACGCAAGATATTTGAACAATAAAAGTTCAACTTTTTTAACTAACTAATATATATATATATATAATGATATATATATAATGATGTTTAATTTTTAAAAATGTCCGGATTGTCAGGTCGAGAGCTATGGTTAATTTGGATATATATGTGAGAGTAAATGGATATTTGGGTCGGATTGTGGGTAGACCGTCCATAAACTTAAAACAGTTAAAAATAAAATTAAAAATGATATATGTATGTTTCGAACTTTCAACCTAACAAAACAAGTACAACCTTTTAACCAACACTTTATATTTTAAATTAATAACCAAATTTGATGAATGCGGAATATTTTAACAATATAAGTTCAACTTTTTAACTAATTAATCTATATATATATATATATAATAATGTTTAATTTTTAAAATGTCCAAATTTCCGGGTCGAGAGCTGTGGTTAATTTGGATATATATGTGAGAGTAAATGGATACTTGAGTCGGATTGTGGGTTGACCCGCAATAAACTTAAAACGATTAAAAATAAAATTAAAAATATTGTATGTATGTTTCGAACTTGCAACCTAACAAAATAAATACAACTCTTTAATCAAATAGGCTAATAACACTTAATATTTTAAAATCAACAACAAATTAGATGAACGTGGGACATTTTAACAATATAAGTTCAACTTTTTAATTAATTAATCTCTCTCTCTCTATATATATATATATAATGATGCTTAATTTTTAAAGTGTCTGGATTGCAGGGTCGAAAGTTGTGATTAATTTGGATATATATGTGAAAGTAAATGGATACTTGCGTCGGATTGTGGGTTGACTCGCTCATAAACTTAAAACGGTTAAAAATAAAATTAAAAATGTTATACGTATGTTTCGAACTTTCAACCTAACAAAACAAGTACAACTTTTTAACCAACTAGGCTAATACCACTATATATTTTAAATTTAACACCAAATTAGATGAACGTGGAATATTTTAACAATATAAGTTCAACTTTTTGACTAATATATATATATATAATGATGCTTAATTTTGAAAGTATCGGATTTTAGGGTCGAGAGTTATGGTTAATTTGGATATATATGTGAGAGTAAATGGATATTTGTGTCGGATTGTGGGTTGACTCGCTCAAACTTAAAACGGTTAAAAATAAAATTAAAAATGTTATACGTATGTTTCGAACTTTCAACCTAATAAAACAAGTACACATTTTTAACCAACTAGGCTAATAACACTTTATATTTTAAATTTAACACTAAATTAGATGAACGTGGGATATTTTAACAATATAAGTTCAACTTTTAAACTAACTAATATATATATAATGATGTTTAATTTTTAAAGTGTCCGAATTATCGGGTCGAAAGTTGTGGTTAATTTGGATATATATATGTGAGAGTAAATGGATATTTCGGTCGAATTATGGTTTGACCCGTCCATAAACTTAAAATGGTTAAAAATAAATTAAAAATTATATATGTATATTTCAAACTTGTAACCTAACAAAACAAGTATAACCCTTTAACCAACACTTTATATTTTAAATTCAACACCAAACAAGATGAACGCGGGACATTTAAAAATATAAGTTCAACTTTTTAACTAATTAATCTCTCGATATATATAATGATGCTTAATTTTTAAAATGTCTGAATTGTCGGGTTGAGAGTTGTGGTTAATTTTGATATATATGTGAGAGTAAATGGATACTTGAGTCGGATTGTGGGTTGACCCACCTATAAACTTAAAACGGTTAAAAAGAAAATTAAAAATGTTATATGCATGTATGTTTCGAATTTGTAACCTAACAAAAACATTTACAACCATTTAACCAACTAGACTAATAAAACTTTATATTTTAAATTCAACACCAAATTATATGAACGCGGGACATTTTAATAATATAAATTCATTTTTTTAATTAATTAATCTCTCTCTCTATATATATATATATATATATAATTGTGCTTAATTTTTAAAATGTCCGGATTTCCGGGTCGAAAGTTGTGGTTAGTTTGGATATATATGTGAGAGTAAATGGATACTTGACTCGAATTGTGGGTTGACCCTCCCATTAACTTAAAACGGTTAAAAATAAAATTAAAAATGTTATACGTATGTTTCGAACTTGCAACCTAACAAAACAAGTGAAACTTTTTAACCAACTAGGCTAATAACACTTTATATTTTATATACACTAAATTAGATGAACGCGGGATATTTTAACAATATAAGTTTAACTTTTCAACTAACTAATATATATATATAATGATGTTTAATTTTTAAAGTGCCCGGATTGCTGGGTCGAGAGTTGTGGTTAATTTGGATATATATGTGAGAGTAATGGATATTTGGGTCGGAATATGGGTTGACTCTATCATAAACTTAAAATGGGTAATTGAGATGTTGTTTGCCGAGGGATAATAAGCTGGTATCAATTGAAAGTGGTTAAAAATATGAATCAAATATTTGATTGACCAAAGTGTGAGGTCACGATGTTAAATATTAAAAAATATGAATCAAATATTTATTTAACCAAAGTGAAAGTGTAAGGTCACGAGATTAGAGGTTCATTCAAAAAAAATGTGTTGAGATATGTGAGAAGATAAGTTGTTGTACTGAAATGAATAAAATGTGGAATGAGATAATAGAACGGTATCAATTGAAAGTGGTTTAAAATATAAATCAAATATTTGATTAACCAAAGTATGAGGTTACAATCTTAAATATTAATAAATATGAATCAAATATTTAATTAACCAAAGTGAAAGTATAAGGTCACGAGATGAGAGGTTCATTCAGAAAAAATATGTGATGAGATATGTGAGAAGATAAGTTATTTTATCGAAGTGAATAAAATGTAGAATGAGAGCATTCTATTTTTTATTTGAATATATTATTCATGATTTATTAAGAGTTTTAAACATTGAATACATATTATTATTATTTTCTTATTAAATTTATTTTATTTATATTTTTATCCGTGTGTATCGCACGGGAATCTTTCTAGTGAAATTAGAAATTTTTTTTAATTTCTATAATGCACACGTGACAACATCAAATTCGCGGTATTGTTTTAGTTACAATCTCGCTGCTCTATCATTTTTTTTGTGACATCATAATAATGATGAACAACATTATTTTTTAGGATTTTAAAATTTATGTTTCTTTTAAAAAAACAATTATATAAATATTATGTATTTTTTTTAATTATTAAGTATTTTTTTTCAAATAAAATAGCTTAAGATTATTTTAAAATTCTATTTAAAAATACAATTCACATAAAAATAAAACATATAATCAAGTTCATACTTAAGTAAAATCAATGTAACAATTAAATTAGATCCCCTATAAGCCTGGCAACTCGTACCAATAAGAACCAATTTTTTTTTTGGATAAAATCGGATTGGTATCCGATTATTAACTAGAAAAACAAAATAAGAAAAAAAATAAGAACTAATTTTTTTTTTTATTTTAATATATATTGTAATCTCATGTAATAACAAAACTAATTTATAAAACAAATGGGTTCTTTTAAAAATTCGGTTCAAATTTAAGATAAAAATTATAAAACAAACATTTTCTTATAAAAATTCAATTCTTTATAATATATCAGGTCTAGGTCGGGTAACATCTATTCAGAAACGATAATTTCGGCATTTTAGATACCCATACAATCTATTCAGAAACGACAATTTCGGTCTTTTAGATACCCACATCATCTATTTAGAAACGACAATTTCAGACTTTTAGATACACATACCATCTATTCAGAAACGACAATTTCAACGTTTTAGATATCCATACCATCTATTCAGAAACGACAATTTTAGTCTTTTAGATACCCACATCATCTATTTAGAAACGACAATTTCAGCCTTTTAGATACACATACCATCTATTCAAAAACGACAATTTCAACGTTTTAGATATCCATACCATCTATTCAGAAACGACAATTTTAGTCTTTTAGATACCCACATCATCTATTTAGAAACGACAATTTCAGCCTTTTAGATACACATACCATCTATTCAGAAATGACAATTTCGACCTTTTAAATACCCAAACCATCTATTCGGAAACGGCAATTTGAGCTTTTAGATACTCATACCATCTATCCAAAAAATGACAAATTCTGCCATTTAGATACCCAAATTTTGGAACAAATCGAGATCGTTTCGGATTTTCCAATACCCAAAATGTTTTCATAAACAAATATAGGTATATATTTTCCAATTATTTTCATTAATACAATTAATGATTAAAAAGAACATTTTAAAAATCGTTTTAAGTAACCAAAATATCACGAGTTGAATTTCATCCTAAAGCTTTGAGTTGAAGTAGGGGTATAATTCTCCTTAAATAAAAAAAATAAAAATTAAATTAACGTAATTAATGATGTGAAAGAACATTTTAAAAGTTGATAAGGAAATAGGAGATTGTATATATCTTTACATTGCTTCACTTTAATTAGTAGCTTTTAATTATCTTGTGAAAGAAAGAAATAATAAGATTACTAGCTAAATTATTGAGAAATATAGGAACAAAATCTTAATACAAAATCTTAATATAAAATGTATAGTCAATCAAGAGGAAAATCAGGTTACATTAGATTGTGTGTAAAAATATATTATTTGTATTATAAAAATAATTGTCAACAAATAATAAAACATTTATGTACTCTTTTAAATACTTGTTAAATTTATATTAAATACAAAATTATTATAAAATACATTATTAAAATGAAAAATATATCATATTGCCAAACTGAAAATAAATTAATATAAGGAATTAAGGATGTGTATTATTAAAATATTATAAAAATAATTATATATATAGATAAATAAATTTTACACAATTAAATAAAAAAGAGAGAAAAAAAATTAAAAGTGAAAAAAGATTATGACAATATGAAAAAAAAAATACACAAAATACTTTTTACAACAGCCTCAAATTGATTTCATTTCTCTGAAAAAAATAAAACTTAAATCATGTTATTTTTTCTCTCTTTTGAAAATAAGAAATGTAAGGAAATTAATTCAAATAAATTGAGAAAAAAATAAAAAAACTATTAGGCCTAAATAAAAATATTGAAAATTATCAAATTTAGGATTTGTTTGAAGATATAAAATCACGTAATCAAAGTTGGATGATACAAATAAAATAAAGGTGATAAATAAAATACCTAAAATCATTTTAATATAGATAAAACAAATAAAATAAAGGTGATAAATAAAATATCTAAAATCATTTTAATATAGATAAAAGTGATAAAAAAAATAAAAAAATTGTGTTTAAATCAAGTTATTGTATAAACAACCTTTTCTATTAAAATTATTTCAAACTTTGTATTTCAAATTTTTTGTCCATTAGGCATTTCAAAAATAAAATAATAAATCTATGATAAATTATTTAAAAGATATATTTTTATTTACATATATACAAAAATATTAAAATATAATCATGTCACCAAAATAATCAAATCCCATCTCATACAAAAACAAATGTTTACATTTCACTCTCTGATCATTATAAAATACTTTTGTATATAATTTTCAAAATAAAACAAGGATTATCAAAATATTCAGTAAATTGACTCAACTATATATATATTTTTATAAAGTGTTAATATTCCTTCAAATATTTATATATTATTTTATTAATTCTCTACTGTTTAAAACAAAGTTATTATATGTTAGGATTGTGTATCCATTTATGTTTACTTTTAATAAAATTACTTAAAATATGAAAACACACGCATATCACCACAATATTTAATTAATTATTTTAACCAAATGTTATATATAATTTTCAAAATAAGATGATGATTATCAAAATCTTTCACAAAAGTTGATAATAAAGTAATATTTCTTATTTATAGGATTTCCTTCTATATATCTTTATAAATTGATTGAGATTATACATTGAATATTTATATGTATAAGTCTTATTTTTCTTTCATTATATAGTATTAATATATGATCTCTCTAAAATTGTTTTTTATTGTTCATCATTATATATTAGGGTTAGATCTCGCAGAGTTGTTAGGGAAGATTGAAGGTAAAATCTCTTTATAAATGTTGCATTTTATATGTTTATTAGTTAGATCCACAAACTCTGTTTGGTTCTTTTACCAAATTATAAATTGAATTGATCATGATTATGTATTCGTAGATTCTAAAGTTTGGTTCTCATTGAATGTAAGTATATTTTTTGGAACTTTCGAAAAAAGGGTGTGTTCTATGGAACCTCTCATGTGTCATCTATATTCAAAGGTAATTAATTAGTCTTTAAACAATACAATTTTTATCATCCTATGTTTCATTAAATTTGAAATATTACAGGTATGAGCTACATTATCAGATGATTACTTTGGGGAAGGTACGAGTTTTCATCGCATAATATTTATTATGTAAGTATTTTTCCATGAATACACACCTTAATTATAAATTCTTCATTTGGTTCATTTTAGGTTTTCTGCACAAAAATAAAACATAATTGTAATGCTTTCCCACTGAGAAGAGAATAGACACTTTGCAAGTGCTTTTGCAAGGTATATATAACCTCCTAATAAAAAATGCTCATTTCAAATAACATATTTTATTAAGACAAAAAAATCTTCAATCTTTTGCAGTTCAAGGCTAGCCTACCAGGTTGAGAAGAAAGGAGTATAGTTAAGTCAACTGTTGTAGAAATGATGGAACTTTCTTCAACTTATAACAAGCATTCAAATCGAAGCGATGAACTAGAAATCCCGGTGTCGAGTCAAAAAGGAATGATATGTCAAGGATCTTGAGTGATATGGAGGATGTATTTTACCAAGATCCAAATGAAATTCCAATAAATGTGTCAAAAGAAGGAATTGAAAGCAAAAAAGATGAATAATTTATGTTTAAATTTTATATTAGGTTTTGAGTGTATAAAGATTATAGAATTAAAACTAAAGTTAATAATAGTATTCACGAGTCCTTATTTTTTATCTCTCTTTTTCTTGATTAAATTTAATGTTACAAAGAAAATTATCCATATAAAATCAGAAACAAGGTTGTATTGTATATATCTAACTTGAGATTTTTTTTATATATAAATGTCAAATTTTAATCATCAATCATATTGCTAGCTCTAATGGACGGGTTTTTCTTTAAAAAAAAATAAATTATATTAAAAGCAAAGTTATAATTGTTTGATTTTTTTTTGAATTGATTATATGAATTTTGAAGTTCAATCAATTATGTTAAGTTCAAATTGAATAGAAAATGACATAGATGTTAAAAACTTATAAAATATAAAATAAATAAATAATGAAAATCAATTTTCATTTGTTTTTCTGTCAATAATTTTTTTTGATCTATAAAATATAATAGTAAAACTATCCAAATAAAATCGATTGAACAAAAATTCAGAACTTTCTAGAGATAATAGTAAGACGTATTTACCTTCAACTGTTTTATGTGTTTTAAAATTCTTGCCGAAGTCGAAATGACGAATTAATCCTTATTCAGCAACAATGTATAGAATCGGTTGGTTTCTTTGCCTAGAATATTCTTTTTGGGTGTTTGTCCCACATAGGAAGTGAGTAAGAAAAATGTCTTAACCTGGCCTTATAAATAAAGGGCTTGGGTGTTAGTTTTCTCTTAAACTATTTTGAGTATCTGTAATCCGTGTTAACGATTATAGTAAAATATTTTTCAGTGGTTCTGCCCGTGGATTAGTCAGCACTTTTGTTGGATACCACCTTAAATCGGGTGTCGCTTTCATTCTGTCTTTTACTATTATTATTATCATTGTTCTCGCATCCGTTATAACAAATTGGTATCAGAGCAGGGTTGTTCAGATCTGCTCAGGCAAGAACGATGGTTGGAGGTTAAAGTTTGAAAGCCGACAAGTTTACTAGGAGGAATAGTTTCAGTCTGTGGCAGATCAAGGTCCGGGCATTGTTGAAACAACAGGGCATATGGGCTCCCTTGATGAAGCCTGTACTCCCACCACCTGCTGATATGGAGTCTTTGGAAGAAAAGGCACACTCAACATTGCTCTTGGCTCTGGGCTCTATTTTTATGTGACCCAAAAAAAACGCTTACCGAAAAATAGAAAAGAAGGACAAGTTAAGTTGGTTTGAGGACCCGTTGGCTCGAACAAGCTCTTCCTCGCCGCTACTTCTATCTTTCAGGTGTAGAGGGAAAAGAGAGTCTTAAGCAGCAAGTATATCATTACTGAGGTGGCTGAGGAGGAAACCGCTGCTGGTTTGTGGTCTAAGCTGGAGACTTTATACATGAAGAAGAGCTTAACCAACAAGTTGCTTTTGAAGCAACGTCTGTTCAGTCTGCGTATGCAGGAAGGTACACCTTTTAGAGACCATCTAGATCAATTAAATGCAATATTATTATATCTGCGTAATATTGATATTAAGATAGATGATGAGGATGCTGCCTTGATTCTGTTAGTTTTTTACCAATATCATATGAAAACTTTAGGGAGTCTTTCATTAGTGGTAAAGATTCATTGGCTCTAAAAGAAGTTAGATCTGCCCTTCACAATAGATAATTGTGACATAGCTGTAGTGACATTATTTCGGATAGTCAGGCTGTTGGGCTAGTTGCAAACAACCATCAGGGATATGGTAAACCGGGGAAAAAGAAGTTCCCCAAGAAACCAGTCAGTAGGGGTTCGAAACTAACAGATGTGTGCAATTACTGTAAGGAAAAAGGACATTGAAAGAATGAATGTCCAAATAAGAGACAAAGTCAACATGAGAAGGTACCAGGTACTGTTGTAGTTGCTGAAGATGGTACAAACTCCGAAGAGGATATTGCCTTAGTTGTTGATGGTCACACATATTACACTGATGTGTGGGTTCTAGATTCTGGAGCATCTTACCATATTTGTCCTAGGAGGGAATGGTTTTCAACCTATGAGCAAGTGGATGGTGGAAATAGTTCTATGCCCAATAGCTCTACCTACAAGGTGGTTGGGATGGGCTCAATCAATATTAGGACTCATGATGGAAAATTCCGTACACTGAACGAAGTTAGACATGTTCCACACATGACGAAGAATCTGATATCTCTAAGTCTTTTGGACAAGAAGGGGTTTAGTTTCAAAGGTGAAAGTGGAGCCTTACATGTTTACAAGGGTTCAGGTGTGATTTTGAAAGGTGTGAAGCGGGGCACTTTGTATTTTCTACAAGGTACTACGATATCTGATTTTGCTGCTAATGTTTCCTCCGATTGACCAAGGAGACATGACGAAGTTGTGGCACATGAGGCTTGGGCATATGAGTGAGAGGGGGATGCAAATTCTGGCTAAAGATGATCTTCTGTGTGGGCATAAGATAAAGGATCTTGGGTTTTGTGAACATTGTGTTTTTGGGAAACTACATCGCAGAAAGTTCCCCAAAGCGATTCATAGAACAAAAAGCACACTTGATTACATCCACTCTGATTGTTGGGGGCCGTCACGTGTAGAGTTTTTGGGGGTCACATGTATTTTCTATCGTTGATTGATGATTATTCAAGGATGACCTAGATATTCATAATGAAGCATAATAGTGATGCTTTCAAGAACTTCAAGCAGTGGAAGGCATTAGTGGAGAATCAAACTGGGAAGAAGGTCAAGAGGTTACGAACTGTTAATGGTTTACAATTTTGTTGGTTTGAGTTTAATGAGTTTTGCAGGACTGAGGGGATTGCCAGACATCATACGGTTAGGAATACACCTCAGCAAAATGGTGTAGCAGAACGTATGAATCAAACACTACTGGAGAGAGCTCGGTGTATGCTCTTAAATGTTGGGTTAATAAGAATATTTTGGGTTGAAGCAGTTAACACAGCATGCTATCTAATTAATCATGGACCTCACACATGTATAAATCTGAAAACTCCTTATGAACTGTGGTCTGGGAAGCTTATTGATTACTCTATTTTGAGAACTTTTGATTGCACGGTCTACTATCATGTCAATAAGGGGAAGTTGGAGCCAAGAGCAAAGAAGGGAGTATTTGTAGGTTATGGGAATGGTGTGAAAGGATATAGGATCTAGTCCCCTTCTGAGAGGAGGGTTATTCTGAGTAGGAATGTTATCTTTGATGAAAATTCCATGCTTAACCCAACTGTGAAGTTCACCATTCCGGAAGATTGTGGTGTCGAGAAACAGGTGGAGTAGGAAAAGACTGAGGTTAGTTGTGAAGTAGAGGAGAGTTTTTCTCAACCACTTTCAGCGGCAGATTTTCAGTTGCTCCATCATCATCTGTAGAATATCAAAATCTAGCTCTTAATCGCCCTAGAAGAGCTAATTTTGGTGTACCTCTTATAATGTATGGTTATGAGTACATAGTTGCCTATGCTTTACAGGTTATAGAGGAAGTGGATCCTCATGAGCCATCCACCTACAAGGAAGCTGTTGCGGGTACTGAGTCTGTCCAATGGCTTGCTGCCATGGGAGATGAGATGGCGTCACTTCAAAAGAATCAGACTTGGGAATTAGCTAGAAGACCACTAGTGAGAAAGGTTATCACTTGTAAATGGTTGTTCAAGAAGAAGGAAGGGTTGTCACCAGCTGAGGGGGTCAAGTATAAAGCTAGGTTAGTTGTTAGAGGGTTCAGTCAGAATGAAGGAGTGGACTATAATGAGATATTCTCACCAGTAGTCAGACATACTTCCATCAGGGTGCTACTTGCTATAGTTGCACATCAGGACCTGGAACTCGAACAGCTAGACGTGAAGACAACTTTCTTACATGGAGAGTTTGAAGAAGAGATATACATGACTCAGCTAGATGGTTTTCAGGAACCTGGAAAAGAGGAATATGTTTGCAAGTTGAAGAAGTCCTTAAATGGACTGAAACAGTCTCCGAGGCAGTGGTATAAGCGGTTCAATAGCTACATGTTTAAGATTGGTTATTAAAGGAGTCTGTATGACAATTGTGTCTACTATAACAAGCTCAAAGATGTCTCCTTCATCTATTTGGTATTGTATGTAGATGATATGTTGCTAGATGCTGAGAAGAAGTCTGACATTCAAAAGTTGAAGGGACTATTCAGTATAGAATTCGAAATGAAGGATTTAGGTGCTACTAAGAAAATTCTGGAAATGGAGATCTACAGAGATAGAAGTCATAAGAAGCTATTCTTGTCACAGAAGGGATATATTCAGAAAGTTCTATCGAGATTTGGAATGGCTACTGCTAAGCCCATTGATAATCCTAGTGCTTCAAATGCACATTTATTTGTAGTATTTGCACCTAAATCATCTCAGGAGAAGGAATACATGTCACATGTTCCTTATGCTAGTGTAGTGGGAAGCTTGATGTATGCTATGGTCTGCACTAGACCGGATCTTGCACATGCTGTTAGTGTTGTCAGTAGGTTCATGGGAGGCCCTGGTAAGGAACACTAGCAAACAGTGAAGAGGATTTTCCGCTATCTCAGGGGTACATCTCATATTGGTCTTAGTTATGGTGGTGATAATCAGTGTCTAGAATCTGGTTACTCAGATTCTGACTATGCTGGAGATGTAGACAGTAGAAGATCGATGACCGGTTATGTATTCACGCTTGGTGGTTCTGTTGTGAGTTAGAAGACTACTCTGTAGCTGACAGTGACTTTGTCTACTACAGAGGCAGAATATATGGCTTTGACAGAAGCTGCTAAGGAGGGAATCTGGTTAAAAGGATTGGTTAGTGACTTGGGTCTACACCACGATCAGGCTTCAGTGTACTGCGACAGTTTGAGTGCAATATGCTTAACCAATGATCAAGTTCACCATGAAAGAACAAAACACATTGATGTGAGGTACCATTTTCTGAGAAGTGAGAAGAGGATCAAGGTAAACAAAGTGGGGACTACAGACAATCCAGCTGATATGTTTACCAAGCCGGTTCCGCAGAGCAAGTTTCAACACTGTTTGAACTTGCTCAATGTTAGAAGTTGTTGATTTCCCTTGAAGGGGCAAGGCCTGAGGCAGAGCAGGTCACATCTGGACATTCAGTGTAATGCATCTGTTTTGTTTATCTGGGCATTCAGTATAATGCATCTGACACATCTGGTATTTAAAGTATATCTGGTGCATCTGGCTATCTGGGAAAATATTCAAGTAAAGGTGGAGATTTGTTGGTTTCTTTTCCTAGAATATTCTTTTTGGGTGTTTGTCCCACATAGGAAGGAGCAAGAAAAATGTCTTGATCTAGCCCTGTAAATAAAGGGATTGGGTGTTAGTTTTCTCTTGAACTATTTTGAGTATCTGTAATCCGTGTTAACGATTATAGTGGAATATTTTTCAGTGATTCTGCCCGTGGATTAGTCAGCATTTTTGCTGGATACCACGTTAAATCGGGTGTCGCTTTCATTCTGTCTTTTACTATTATTATTATCATTGTTCTCGCATCCGTTATAACAGAATCAATAATAAAATTATATTAAGAGATATCAAATCTTAAAATGATAATGAAAATAAAATGGATATAAATTGCTTGAATATGTTGTTTACTTATAAATGATAATGTATGTTTGCAAAAGTAATGGTAATGTACGTAGCTCATACTTTGTATTTCAAATTTCATTTCTGCAATCTTAAGACAAAATATATTGATGAAATGAAACGCATAGATTTCTCTCTTCAACATATCATTTAAAAGATAAAATGAACAAGAAAATATAAGTATTTGAAGTTTTGTTTTATATCTCTAAAAGGTTTCTTTGAAGCTGAACATGTTATATATGTGATTGGTTCATGAACTTGAATCAAAACTAAACTGAAATTTTTAGATTCAAACAATTTCAAATGGTTAAGAAAAAGGGATAGTATTGGAGTTTGAACTTAAGAAGAGATGAGCTTACATTGAGATAATAATTGTTTTTTTACTTAAGTCCGCTAGACAGTCTCGACAAGTTTTAGGTTTTTTGTGGCTTCGGATGCTTTATGTTTCATCATCAAAAACTCCCCAAAAGATTAAGACCCCAAGACGTCGGAGGTGGCGGCCCCTCCACTTCCAACCGATGAACGAATATATTGTGTGATTCCATATCGGTTCCTCTTGTGGTAAGATAAGTGCTTAAAAGTCCACATCATAATCCAAACACTCGATAAGAAGATGATCTAGAGTGTTAGATAAACCCTTTACGATTGATTCTACAAGCCCGATATTGTCGTAGATTGGCCTTCGCTTATGCAATCCAACGTTTGAGGTGAATAGAAGTCGCGTAGAGGAGCAAACTCAATATGGATTTTGATGAGCTTGAAACGAAAAATTTAAGATGCCCTTGAGGCGGATAAATATAGATTACATACTTTTGTCATACCTATTATTTATCGCTTTTTTCAACAACATTCTTGTGCATTTGAGATACATGACTATTTATAAGTTATTAAAATACTACGTAATACTGAAGAAGATATGAGGTCTTATTAGGGTTATAATGTAATTAATTAGTTTAATAAAATGAAATCAAGAAATATAAGATTGGACCCATCTTAACATTACTCATTCTACCAATTTTTAATTATCTCCCCATAGAAATAGGTAGTCTTATTAAAGGCTCAATAATTATTAGGATATGTAAGATCAAACTATCATCCACATAAAAATCACAACTAACTTAATATAAGGTGACCATGTGTTTAAAGACATTGCCTATATTATAGAAATAATTGCAAACAAATAAAAAACATCAATGTACTCTTTCAATGCGTATAAGAAGAGATTGACTTGTTGTCTCGGTGAGAGATATACGAGAAGGGGAATAAAACACACTATTGAGATGAGTTCCAAAGGGTATAAGAATATTTGATCACGTCCAAACGTTACAGCTTAATGATACTATTGATTCACATGTTTGAAAAGTTGAAAATAATGAGAAGTTCAATTCAAACTTAACTTGGGATTCTATTCGCGAGAGGAGGGAGAATGTGGGTTGGTTTCATGTCGTATGGTCCTCCAAGGTCATTCCGAAGCAACAATTTTTTTTGTGGTTGTTGTTTAGGAGAAGACTATCAACTAGAGATCGTATCAAGAGATTCATGGATATTCCGGATATTAGTTGTGTTATGTGACGAAAATGAGGAAACAATGGATTATTTGTTCGATTGCTGCCCGTTTGCTAAAGTTTTATGGAAGAGATTCTCGAGGTCCATGTGATTGAAAAAATTTCCATTGGAATGGCAAGACATCACGGAGGAGGTTATTATTAAAACAAGAGGAAATGTTTTCAAGTGTGGATTTGCTTTGATTATATATCACGTATGGGCTCAAAGGAATGCGAGGGTATTTTCTAGAGTTCGGCGAGACGAGGAGCAAGTTTGGAATGATATCGCTATGGACAGCCAATCTCTAATCCACACATGGAAGCGTATACCCATAACGTCGGTTAATTGGATGCTATGTCAAGAATGGAGTATTAAGTTCAAGAAAGTAAAAAAATTGAACTTGCATAAGGCGCTTTAGTTGTTTAAAATTTGTGTTTGTAATTGTTTTTACTTATGTCTATTTTTTTGGATGATTCATTTGTTTTCTAAAGTATCAAATCTAATTGTCTAAATTGATACAAATTAATTCATAAGTCGTTTTTCAAAAAAAAATAGATTAATGAATAAATTATTAATAGACATTGTTTTATTGTATTATTAAAAATTGACAACAAATAAAAATATACCAATTCACTATCAAGACAATCTCATTGAGAATTGAATCTATAACTTATTTAAGTTAAATAATATGTTGAAATATAGGTTATTTATAATATATATTAACAAAAGGGAAGAGATAATTGTGTAATTAATGTAAGAGTATTTTTTAAAAATCTAAACTTATTTCTATCGTTTTGAAGACTGTTTCGGTCATTAACCCAGTTTTATGGACGAACTTCGGTCTGATCGGTCCAACCGGTTGATCCACATTTTGGACCAAATTTTAAATTTATATATTTTAATGTAAAAAATATAATTGTGCATTTGTTAGTATTTATATACCACCGTGAAAACATAAATTAAAAAGAGATATATATCTTTAATAATTTATAGTTATTTGTCAAAGTTTTGTTAGAGTTAAAAAAATTGATCTCACTCTAAGAGTCTTCTCCATTAGAACAGATCCATAACAATAAGTTCTCATTTGCTCAACAGCAACCACACTACTCAAAGAAGAAGATACACCAGTTGAAGAAGATGGTGATGGAAATCTTGCAATGAAAATTAACAAATTAATAAACAAAAATATTTTTTTTTATGTTTTTTTAATTAAAAAATTAAAGTACTAACCAGCAGGACTGTAATTAGGATATTTGTTGCAGAAATGGTCATTAGGCCTCCATGTTGCGAGGATATTTGATGCAAAAAGGGTCATTAGGACTCCATACTATGTCGGCAGTAGGATTTTTGGCGACATTGACGACGATGAATCTCTTCTTCTGACTTTCACGGGCTTTGCGATTTTGGAACCAGTAAAAGACGGTTTTACCCTCGATCTTAACCAAGACTGTTAAAATATCGAGCTGACTCCTAAAATCTTAGGATTTTAATATTTCATATTAAGTTAATGAATCTGATTTTAAAGTAACTCTTACGATTTTAAATTTACAATTATAAAATTTACTAGTTTACGAGTTTATAAATAATTTCGATTTTACGATTCTATACGATTTTACTTTAAAAAAAATAATTTTATATTTAAAAATTAAAATATAAAGTTATTATTTATTTAAATTAATTAATTAATATAATTAATTTTGTAACTATCAATTTTTATAGTGTTATTTAATTATTATTAATTTTATATTAAAATATATAATTTTTAAAAATTGCCTAGAAATACTTAATTATATATATAAATAATAAAAATATATAATTATTATTTGCCCAAATTAAACTCTTAAGATTTTATGTAAACTCTAGATTTTACGAGTTTACACTGCCTAATGATTCTACGTAAATTCTCGATTTTGACAGCCTTAATTTTACCGTACTGTAGAGATCCTTTGAATTTGTTCGGCGGTGGGGACCTGACTCCATTGTTGTAGTAAATGTCCTTAAAGATTCTTATCTGATCACTGATGGGTGTCCACCTCGTACTTGTTTGTCTGCAGAGGTAGTTATTCTTCGTGTTTTCCTCTTTCCTCGTTTTGTTGTTGTTAAGATTCCATGATAGAAGAAGAAATTAAAGCAAGATAGAGATAGGCAAAAGATGGAGAAGATTTTGCAGAAATTTTTTGAACCAGAAATTTTCGGTTTGGATTTTTGATTGCACCGTCCGGTCAGAACGGATTTTGACCGGTTCGAAAGGTGACCGTATTAAAGTCAAAAATTGAAAAAGACTACTAAACCGTTTTGCAGTCGGACCAATTGGACCGACGGTCTAACCGCATATTTTATCTATGTTTATTCACATGATGTAAATATGTCTATGAAAAGATAGAGGAGTAATGGTGAAGGAATTTGGGAGAGAGAATTTAGTGGGAGAACGATAAAGTAAATGATATGACATCACCCAATTAGTTGGAAAAAAGGGAAAAAGTGTGAGTAAAATAAGACGAAAAATAAATTATTTTATTTTTCAGTCAATCAAATTACGCCACGTCATTTTGTCTCTCATTCTATCACCCAAATTTTATTTCTCAATCATTTCTCCTTTTAATATATACAACCTATAATTAACTATACTTTTAAGTCTCTTATTCATGAGGTGATCATTATTATTGAATGATTACCGGTTTCATGGGGAAATTGGACGAAATGACCCTAAAAATAGGCCTATTTGCCTCCGTGGTCATCTTTAATAAAATTTGATCTGATGACCACTTTTTTTTTGACGAATTTACCCTTTTCGCGTAACGCGAAGGGACTTCGCGTTTCGCGAAGTGAGACGCTGTGAAAAGTCCAGAATACCCTTACTATATAATAAAATCCGGCCATCTTTTTTTCATTTCTTTTCTTCCCTTCTCTTTCTTCCCTTCCGCTTTTCTCCTCCTTCTCTCTAATCTCGCCGGCGACGGAGTTCAACGGCGGCACTCAATGAGCTCCACGACGAGCACAAGCACTGTAACAATTGGTAAGTTTATGTATTTCAAGTTTATTGTTGTTCATTTATGCATTTTCGAATCACTGTGTTGTTTAGGGTTTCATCTGATGATACTTCTCGTTTCGCGAAGTACTTCCCGTTTCGCTAAGTACTTCCCGTTTCGCTAAGTACTTCCCGTTTCGCTAAGTACTTCCCGTTTCGCTAAGTACTTCCCGTTTCGCGAAGGGTTTCCATTTCACAGTATTAATTATCCCGTTTCCAATTTTTCTTGCAGCCGAAGTTTTCGTTTTCTATAATGGAGAGTGGAAAGTTGATGCTAATGGAATATGGTTTTTATGCCTCTTCAATCAAAACATTGGATTTACCCCAAAGTACTCGTTATGCTGAATTAATTGATAAACTCCATGAAAGACTTCAAGTGCAGAAATCTACCTATGATTTAGTGCTGCAAGTGAAGTATGATATTCCGAATATCACAAATCCTAAACCCGTTTTTATTGAAGATGATGAGGATCTGAACATATATTTATCACGCTTGATTTTGGGTCGAACTGTGTCACCATTGTGTGTGTCTGTAGTAGAGAAGTCACAATTTACTAAAGAAAAGATACCACTACTTACCTACCCAACTCAAGAAAGTATTCTCCCACAATTTACTCAGAAAATTGTACCAGAAGCTTTACCCTCGGAGGTCTTTGTTAAAAGTAATGAAGCCGGAGATAACTCTTTGCCTCACATCCCACTTACTCAGGACTTGCATGCATCGATACCTACACCACATAGTGCGAGAAGAGCATCAACGGGTACACCTACTAGTGCAAGAAGATCATCATTGGGTACACCATGTAGTGCAAGAAGATCATCATTTGGTACACCATCGACAGACATATCACCGACAGACATATCACCGACAGACCCCTCATTTGCGTTGGCGTTAACTACTGAAACTGTATTGGAAGTCGGTGCCTTGTTTGAAAATAAAAAAGAACTACAACTGATGCTATATAAATATGCGATGGCTAATCATTTTGAATTCAAGGTGGAGAAGTCAAGAAAACATCTTTGGTATGTGAAATGTTTGGATGAGAAATGCAAGTGGAGATTGCGTGCCGTGAAAGGTAAATTATCTGAGATGTTTGAGATCCGGAAATTCGACCAACAACACTCATGCTCAGTTCTATCTAGGCTAGAGAAAAAAATGCAAACACCAGCATGGGTTATTGGGCAGTGCGTGAAGAGTAAGTATATGGACCATCACCATAATCACTTGCCTAAGAAAATAATTGAAGACATGCAGGCAACTTATGGGGTAAATTTGACTTATAATAAGGCTTGGAGGGCTAGGGAAATGGCATTAGTGGCGGTGCGAGGAACGGTTGAGGATTCATATGAAAAATTACCCTCATACCTATACATGTTGGAGAAGCATAATCCTGGTACCATAACAGACATCCAAACAGACGAGGTCGGACACTTCAAATATATGTTCATGTCCCTAGGCCTCTCTATTAGGGGTTTCAAAGCATTTTGTCGTCCCGTATTGTGTTTTGATGCCAGTTTTCTTAAGCACAAGGTGGGAGGTCAACTATTGGTGGCTATTGCATTAGATGCTAATGAACAATTATATCATGTCGCATTCGGAGTTGTTGATTCAGAGAATAATAACTCTTGGACTTATTTTATGCAAAAATTGAGAGAAGCAATTGGATTAGTTGATGATCTCGTCTTCGTATCCGATAGACACCCAAGCATCGCCAATGCCTTATGTGCTGCTTTTCCAGAAGCATACCACGGTGCGTGCACATATCACATAAAGATGAATATCAACGCGAAATTCAAAACTGATAATTGTCATATGGAGTTTGATATGGCTTCTCGTGCGTACACTGTCCACGAATTCAATCGTTTTTTTGACAAGATAAGGGTTAAAGATAATAGGATTGCTGCCTATTTGGAAGAAATTGGATTTCAAAGATGGAGTGGAGCATTTTTCCCCGGTAAGCGATACAATCAACTAACAAGCAATTATGCTGAGAGTTTTAATAGTCAGAGCAGGGAAGCCAGAAAGTACCCCATTTCCTCAATGGCCGAGTATTTAAGATTGACAATACAAGGTTGGTTTAATGAGAGAAGAGAAAGAGCGTCCAACCACCGAGAAGTGTTATCTCCAACATATGAAAAGTGGTTACGTGAGGGATTCGAGAAGGCTAGATTCTATACAGTATCATTGCTTAACCGATTCGAGTTTTATGTGCATGACAATGAGTCTCATTTTAAAGTCAATTTGAAAGACATGAACTGCACTTGTAGGGTATTTGAAGTTTCTGCTCTTCCTTGTACTCATGCAATGGCTGCTGCCCGTCACCGCAATTTGGTTTGTTATGACTTTTGTTCAAGATATTATTCAGCTCACATGTTCAATCTATTTAACCAATTGTTTAATCGTTTTATTTTCCATTCTTACAGATATTACACAACTGAATCTTGGATGAATGCATATGCGGAGACATGTTACCCTGCTGGTGATGAAGACGATTGGGATATTCCCGAAATGATCAAGGAACGCGTATGTCTAAAACCACCTGTCAAGGTTAAGAAAGGGCGCCCACAAACAAAGCGTAGGTCATCTCAAGGTGAGGTACGTAAGGCTCCGAGACGATGCAGCTCATGTGGTGGACTAGGACATAATAGGGCCACATGCAAAGCAGTCATGCCTGTTCCATCTACTGCAAAAGCATCATCATCTAAGCATCATGACTCATCTTCTCAACAGCACGAGCCATCATCTCAACAATATGAGCCTTTAGATTGATTGGGATAAGTTGTATAAGTGTTTTGGATAAGTTGTATTATGTTTTCGGATAAGTTGTACTCGGATAAGTTGTACTCGGATAAGTTGTACTCGGATAAGTTGTAATATTTAAATAAATATATTATCTATATGCTCTCTCCTTGTGAGGGAGGAAATGGGGAATCTTCTCGGAATAGAGGACCTCAGTTGCTTGTTTATACCAAAATCTTTTCTCTGGGATATTTTAGGAACTCAAGCCTATGCAGTCTCCACAAAATCACGAGGGAACGAGTCATATACGAAAGGATGAATGAAATACAGGGGGCGGAGCCAGATTTTAATATCTACCCGGGCTAGATTATAATAATATCAAGTTTTAATGTGAATGTTATCCTTTAACGACGGGAAACTGGTCAATAACGACATGAAAATACCGTCGTTATTGTGAAAATACATACAAAGTATTTTAGGCTACCCGGACAAGCCTAGGTAGCCTTGTACATGAATCCGCCCCTGATGAAATAACTCGCCCTATTGACTAAAGAAATGTTCAGAAGACCAACCCTTTTCTTAGGGAAAATAATGGCTAGGCCCTTCCTATCAAATGTAAATACCTATCGAAAAAACATATCGAATCAAGAAGTATATTCGGATAAAAGCTTTTCTTGTTGTACTAAACAAGCGAGAAAGAGTGGCCGACACAAACATTTTGTTCGCATCTCTACTTTGGATATTATTTCTCTTCTCCTTTATGTCGATGACATAATCATTATTGAAAGCGATATATAACTAGTAACAGCTTGTTAACGAATTCTCTGTCGCTATCCTCTAAGACGAAGCACCACTTGTTTCAATAAATACCAGATAACAGGATCTTTGTCATGCTGCTCCAATTATTCAATATAGTTGTTATTATAAATGAAAAAATAATAAAATCACATAAAAGGTTTTTCTCTTATAAATAAATATTAACATGTGCTATTATTATAGAATTTTTTTTTCTTAATCGTGATTTAATTATTTTTTAAAATTATAGTTTAAATTATTTTGATTTTTGAGATTCAATAAAATAGATTATAAAAGCACAAACATAATAAAAAAATTTAAACAAACTATTTTTCTAAACAAATATTGAAAAAGATGAAAAAATCAAATTGATATATCTAAAAACATGCTGGTATATATAATAAATTAGTTATTTTAATTGAGCCTAATACATTTATTTTTATTAAATCAAACTATTTGACAACTAATTTTAATTATTATTTTGTTTGGTTTATATGCTCAAATTTAATGGTAACTTAGAATCAATTATTTAGCAATCCGGATCTTCTGTTACCGATTCTCGTGTTTCCCTGTTGCGGACCAATCAAATTGCATCTTTATTATTATATTAATAAATCAAGTTGGGTAGAAGACGGGGAGGGAGAATCCGGAACCCGGGTTTCATTCCGGGTTCACCCCAAACGCCGTTAACGGAATGTCCAGTTAACGTAGGGAATTAATATAATATTAATATGCACCAGCGAAGCTAACTTCTCTCCAGGCGTCATGTGAGAGGGAAGGGAGAGAAACGCAAGGAGCGAAGCTTACCCCGCCCAAGAGCCCTGACGTTCATGTAAACCCCTCAACCCACCCATGAGAAGACCGTTTATTTATCATAGAAATACACTTACTCATGTATGTAAATACCAAAATTAAAAAAAATATAATATTTCTATTTATTAAATATTAATTAAAGTTATTAAAAATAATATGCAGCTAAAAAATCTTCGCTTCCATTACTTCATTTTAATTTTTAATGAAATTTTTATTTACGAGGAGACGCTAAGGAGGGAAGAAATCTTCGCTTCAATTACTTATTTTTATATTTATAAAAATTGCAAAATTTTATGTGCGAGGAGACCCTTCAAAGCGATGCATTCTTCGCTTCAATTATTTTAAACCTGACGTTCATGTAAAACCCCTAACCCACCCGTGAGAAGACAGTTTACCTATCATGTAAGTACACTGACTCATGTATGTGAATACCAAAATTAACAAGAATTTAATACTTCTATTTATTAATTATTAAATAAATTTATTGGAAATGACATGCAGCGAAGAAATTTTCGCTTCAATTACTTGTTTTATATTTAAAATTCTTTATGAAATTTTATTTACGAGAAGACGCTTTGGATTATTAAATATGAATTAAATTTATTAAAAATAATATGCAGCGATGAAATCTTCGCTTCAATTACTTATTTTTATATTTAAAAAAAATCAATATTTTATTTACAAGAAGACGATTTAAAGCGAAGAATTCTTCGCTTCAATTATTTTACTTCATTTTAATTTTTAAATTTTTTATGAAATTTTTGTTTACGAGGAGACGCTTTGGAGCGAAGAAATCTTCGCTTCAATTACTTATTTTTATATTTATAAAAATTTCAATATTTTATTTACGAGGAGACGCTTTAAAGCGAAGAAATCTTCGCTTCAATTATTTTAAACCTGAAGTTCATGTAAAACCCTAAACCCACCTGTGAGAAGACAGTTTACCTATAATGTAAGTACACTTACTCAGGGAAATGACATGCAGCGAAGAAATCTTCGATTCAATTACTTATTTTTATATTTAAAATTCTTTATGAAATTTTATTTACGAGGAGTCGATTTAGAGCGAATAATTCTTCGCTTGAATTACTTATTTTTATAATTAAAATTTTATAAGAAAATTTTATTTACGAGGAGACGATTAGGAGCGAAGAATTCTTCGCTTCAATAACATATTTTTGGAGGATTGAAACATATATTTCCCGCTACAATCCCACTCTTCATTTTCATAAGAAACTGTTCATATTCTTCTCTCTCTATCTCCCAGCGATCATCAAATATTCAACGTTGAAACACTAGAGTTTTCTTCTATTCTACAAGGATTTCTTATGAAAATGTCAGAAAACCAAGACAACAACATGGAAGTGGATACTTTCGACTCCCGAGAGGTCGTCTTATTAGTTTCTAACAGTATAAACGAAAACAAAATTGCCCCCAATCCTGTATCCAACGTCAATCCCAGCAATAAACCAGAGAGGTAGGTTAATCTTATTGTGTTTATATATTTTTTATTAATTTTACACCCGTTATTCCATTTATTTTGTTGAATATTGATTTATGTTATCCCACCGAAAATAATGACTTCGATGTTTCACTTGATTAAATATGAAAGGAAGAGGAAGAGAAATACGAAGACGAAGACGAAGACGAAGACGAAGACGAAGACGAAGACAAAGACGAAGACGAAGATGAAGACGAATACAAAGTCATCGACTGATGAATCAGTTTCTACAGTTGTTGTCGAAGCTACTAATATTGCTGCAGGTACTACACATGTTGATGAGAATTTACCACCACCTCCCCTAAAAAAACCAGTGTTATTCCTACATCTACTACACCAGTCGATGAAGATTTACCACCACCACCCCCAGAAATCACTGATATTGCTACATCTACTACACTAGTCGATGAAGAGTTACCACCATCTCCCCCAAAAACCAAAACCATAAAAAAAAAATGGCATTTCTAACAAGATCATCCCCTCATGGCCTTTATCACATGATTCCTAAATTGAGCGTAGAACAAAAGGAAGTTGTGAAGCAAATCAGGTTTGGTTCTCTTCTTACATTGGGTGTCTCCACTTGCCCGGGTCATTTTTCGAGACACATAATTAGATCTTTTGACCCGGATAAGAGTTCTCTGGTATTGGCCAACGGTGAGGAGATCCTTATCGATGTAGATCTAGTCCAGCTCGTGCTGAACCTCCCGAGAGGGCCAATGAACGTAGTTTAGTCCGCTGGGGAGGACAAGACTAAGGACCCTGATTTTTTTAATTTCTTGAGGGATTGGAAGACTAGATGGACCGAGGAAGAATCAAATTCAGCTCCTGAAACACTTTCTATGATACCAAGATATTAAGTAACACAAGTGCAGACAACGATTTCAAAATCGACTTTGTTGTCTTTGTTGTCTCAAGTTTTTATGTCCAATTCAAAATTCACGAGCCAGGTAAACATGTATTCAAACCTATTATACATCTAATGGTATTTGTGATTACTTACACATGTATTCTATTCATTTCAGTTTCAAAATTCTCAAATCCTTAATGGATGTTGATAACATAAAGGAGCTGAACTGGTGCCACTTCACACTACAACAATTGGTTGAAAGTGTAAGAAGTTGGAAAGAAAAAGAAAGTAAAGATAAAAATCCATATTTTGATGGACCTCTAACCCTTTTATTGGTAAATAATTACTCTCTTGTATATGATTTATAGGTATCAAATATTTACTAACATGTTTCCCATTCCTCTACTTCAGATTTGCTACCTAGATGGTGTTTTTGTGGAAGGTGTACGTCAGCCTTATGAAAGGAAATTTCCAATCATCTCTTGTTGGGATGACATCACATTGTTAGAGTTTACCACTTTAGAAGCTCGTGCATGTAGTTTTGGGCTGGGCAGGGCAAGGGCACGCCTAACAGATAATGAACCTGAGATTCCAGTTAATTTATTGGAAGTAAATGAAGACGATGATGAGGTATGTTGAAACAAGAAATTGACTCACATTTATCTATACTTTCTTGTTTTCGAGACTAATAAAATATGTTTTTCATAATCTACAGATGTTAACATCAAAATCTTGCAAACTTTTATAGATACAACACAACAGTTTAATTACCTATCAGGGGAGTTAGAGAAACGCAACATCGATCCGAAGCTTTTTTTGAGGTTGGTTTCCTGAACCTAAGAGAGTCTGAAGGGTTCATGAAACACTTGAAGATGAATGATGTTGAGGTTCGTGTAAGTAGGGAAGATCCTCCAAGTGAGGCACTTGGGAACACTTTAGAGAGTGCGGGCTTGAAAATCAATAGTCCCCTGGTTGAATACCCCTGTGAGAATGCACTTGAGGACAATCAAGATAATCCATCACTCCGTGTTGAACCGGATGATTTTGAGGATGCAGTTGAGCACAATGAAGATAATCAATCACCCCCTGTTGAATCGAATGATCTTGAGGATGCAGTTCTGCACAATGAATATATTCAATCTCCCCCTATTGAACTAAATGATAAGGGTGAACGGAAGGAAGAGGGTGAGGAAAACAAAGCTCAGTCACCCCCTGTTGAACCAAATGATAAGGGTGAACTGAAGGAAGAGGGCGAGGAAATCAAAGCTTTCGAAGCTTCTAAAGCTGATGAATCTTCTGAAGATGAAGATGAAGATGATGGGGGACGCGTCATCATTGGAGACTATCCTAAGAGGAAGATTACAAAAATTCTAGTGCACCTTCAATCCCCTTACACGAAAGAGGTTGTGGAGAAGTTGGACCAAAAAATAACCAACAAGGAATAGAGATTGGCCGATTTTGTGTTTTCTAAAGACCTGGATGAAAGGTAAGTTACATAGCATGTTTTTCGAAATTTGAAATATGAAAGTAGTTATGTTCTAAATGAATCTATTTTGCAGTGACGTTCTGTACGAAGGGTCTCCGGGTAATATGACCCATAAACTATTGCGAACAATGAAAGATAAAGAAAAAATTGCGAGCAAAGTGGTGGACGCTTGGGCCATACTTTTGCACTACAAATTCAGAAGGTTTGCAAGGCATGAAAAACGAATAATTTGTTTTTCAACAATATCATATGTAAGTGTTTCTCTTGTTTTTGTACTATGTATCCTTCAATGTTCATGACTTTGATACTCCAGACTTATTTTGCAGGTTAATCTCTTATATTTGATTGCGCCACATTTTGTCTTTGCCTTGAAGAAGACATGAAAACTTCAAAATAACAAAAGAAGACCTGAAAAACGCCGACATGGTATGTACATAACAATTCCAAGTAACGAGTATGAAATCAAATAATTAATGTTTGTATTCTTTTTACAGATATTCCTACATGTCGTCCATTCAGATCATTACTTTCTTGTATGTGTGAATATTTATGTTTCCCGAATCGAAATACTAGACAACTCCGGTCGTCCGCATAAAATGAAACTTCTAGACAAATATACCAATTTGATGAAACACATTGATAGTTTTGGGACTTTCTTGTAAAGACAAGGCCTAGCACAACTAGGTGGAAAAATGAGATCATACAAGTGTACGGGTCCAAAGCTGGATTGGCAAGACAATACAAACAAGAAAGATTGTGGTGTATATTTACTGAGACATATGGGAAAATATAGAGGAGAGGTGAAGGATTTTGATATTGACATCAAGAGCAACAATGTAAGTGTTAAACATATCTTAGTCTATGACATTTAAAAATTATATATGTTCTTATACTTTCTCTTGTTCTTTTGAAGGCCGGAGAAGCTTTGAGTACATTGAGGATCAAATATTAATACATAATTCTTATGTCTGACCATAATGTCAATAGGATTAACTTAAAAAAGGCAATTAGATCAAGATTTTAGAGACTTGTATGTATTATACGGAATTTTAATTATACAGAATTCTTATGTCTGACCACAATTGACATTAGTGTACATTCACTTTATACAATTATAACTTATAATTTATTGATGTTTCTTATGTCTTCTTATACCCATATTTTTAAATTCATAAACGAAGTTAGCTTCGCAACTATTGTTTTTAAATTCATAAACGAAGATATCTTCACAAGTTCAGTTTTTAAATTCATAAACCCAGGTTGCTTCACAAGTTATGAAGCAATTCTAACTTCACAGAAATTATAACATTAACGAAGCCATCTTTACAATGTTATGTTATGAAATTCATAAACGAAGTTAGCTTCGCAACTAGTTTTTTAAAATTCATAAACGAAGCTATCTTCACATGTAACGCCCCTACCGGAGTTATGTAAGGATGTGAATTCATGAATGAAAAATCATTTATTACTTCAATAGTAGATATTGTCATCATCACTCTCGCTCTCTTTCTGTTTTGACTCTCTCCTTCCCAAATCTCTCTCTACCGGTGTTTAGGTACGTTCTTTGACTACATCATTCATTCTCTTCATTCATTTAGTGTAATACTCATCATAGGAGGTAGAGATGGACCTAGAGATGCCGTTTTTTTCGCAGCAACAACTGGAGCGATACATAAGTCTGATCAACGATGACCCTATCCCTTTTAGTGTCTATCATGTAGATGAGATTCTACCTCTTATACGAATAAACATTCACGACGGAATGATGGCCCACATGCAAAGCAGATGGAATACGCAAACTCGTTCTTTTGTCATTGGGGACATGCACATATGCCCGACGATTGAGGACTTCGCTTCAATCCTTAGGTGTGGGAGTCTTGCACTCATGATTTTTCCTATCAATCCTGAACCTCATTTTACATTCGAAATTTTCCATAACTTCTATGGTTGTACAATGTTTGACGTTGTTTTGTTTACCCTCCAACATGGATTTCTCAATATGACAAACATAGACGAGTATATTTGGCGTGTCCAGGGAGCTGAGAGAACCATCAGCCACACACAAAGCAAACTAATCATGCTTGTGGTTCTTACTCATTTTTTTTGTGTCCGACTGAAGGACTACGGCCTTCGGATAGGATCCTAGAGGTAGTTCCTGCATTGATGGGAAATGCCCCATATTTGGCTAGCTTTGTACTCGCTGAGACACTCCTTGGTCTTAACGACTTTGTTCCAGAGCCAAATAACTATTCCCGCCGTGGATCACCTTTGGTTATATACCTCTAGTTGTTAGAAAAATTGCATTGGTTGCCCCGTCCTTCAATTCCCTACCCTTCCTTTGCAAAACTACAGTTGCAAATGATCGCATGAATCGTGCTTGAGAATTCTATTTCTAATATTCACCCAATTCGGTTAATTGTTCAGTGGTATCTCTTTAGTCATATGATGTACGAGATGAGGGGTTCTCCATTCATCATTGTGTTGGGCCTGGAGGGATCTACCTCCTACTGTACAACTATCATATATAGACAATTTGGCCTACGGAATCCCCTACCTTCGAATACACTGAATCCTCCGGCGGACTTGATGCTTATTTCTCATGAACTTTACCTCCAGTACACATCAATAATAGAAAATTCTCTTACGGTTTCATTCCTCAATCGATGGATCAATACTGTGAACGAAGTAGTTCAGCTATACATTCCACTCGTCCTATAACATTTCTACAGCACAATCATGCGACATAAACCATTGTTGTTTAAAGCACTTAAATACCTCTGGAGTGTAAACATTGCATGCATCCTTTAAGATCAAAACTGGATAGTTCAGACTTGGTTGGCTGGTAATTGATTTGAAATCAGCCTTCAACACGTCATATATTCTTTCATCGATTAGTCTTTTAAAGTGTTTGAAAAATTCTAAAAACTTGTGTTTGTAGGAGCAATACCTTTTCAACACACTGTTCATACTCTCATTTCTCTGTGTTGTCGTCATATCAGCACAAAACATATGTCGTCCATACACTAATGCCCACTTTCGCCTAATGCAAATCATACGTTTCAACTAGTCGTTTTTTTTAAGCCCGTAGTTTGTCAACATTTGATTCCAAGCTTCAACAAACTCTATCTCTTCTTTAAAATCATATATACATGAAGAAAAATTCTTCGAAAATTCTCTGAAATTATGAAACACAGAGCTTAGATGTATGGCTGCATTTTGAAATATGTGCCAAATACATAGACGATGATTTGTTTCGGGCCATGTAGACGCTAAGGCCTTAGCCATGGCCGCGTCTTGATCTGTAATAATGGTTTTTGGTTTTCTCCCACGCATAGATTTGGTGAAAGTCTCAAACAACAATTCAAAAGTCATAGCAGTTTCATCATATAATAGAGCTGCACCAAAAATAATAAATTGTTTGTGATGATTCACACCTACAAAAAGCGCAACTGGACGACCTTCCTTATTCTTCTTGTAGGTCGTGTCAAAACTAACAACGTCTCCGAAGTATGAATAATCAGACCGCATGTTAGAATCACACCAAAAAATATTCGTTATCAAATCGTCCACATCAAGTTGAAAAGCATTATAAAACCTAGATCATTCGATTGTTTTTTCTACAAATACTCTAATACACCACTTGTATCCCTAAAATTACAGTCTCTGGTTCTTTTCATTCGCAAGTAATTTTTATAATCCTCAGGAAGAAAACCAAGATTATCCCTTCCACCGATTTATGTAGACATTAGAGCATGGGATGCCTTTGGAGGAATTCCCACGTGAGTGGCAATCTCGATATGTAAGCCTGCAACTACAGAAATATTCCTATGCCATCTATACATGTGAGTTTTTTTTGGACTTGCAAGAGGATGACAATGCTCACTAATAAAATTTACCACTTCGAACTTTCCATTCTCTGCCCTCTTTATCCTCAATTTCACTTCACAACCGAACCTCGTCAAAGAGCGGCTACGTTTCACATAGACATCCCGTTTGTCTTTTACCCGTTCACCCTATGCACTACAACAAAAAACTTTATCATGTATTTTACCACCTTTGTCAACATGTTTTTAACTGCGTCTTATACCAAATCCTATTAGTTTAGCGCATGCTAAATAGAATTCGTAGCCATTTTCTTCACTCTCAAATTCCCGACCTAAATGTGGAATCAAGTTGGCTGCGATGTCCTCCAAAGGTTGGCCGTTTTCATCGAAATTCAATTGACGATGACAACTAGAAGATTTGCTGGTAAACTTTAGAACACGTAGAAAATAAATATTGATCTCAACAAAACTTATAGATGCTTGTAAAATGAATGAAATATAAGCGAAAAGCGCTTCACTTCACTAGTATTCATAGTAATCCAATAAGCGAAAAGCGCTTCACTATAATAGTATTCACAGCAATCCTATAAGTGAAGAGCGCTTCACTTTACTAGTGTTCAGAGCGATCCTATAAGTGAAGAGCGCTTCGCTTCACTAGATATTATCAACAATCCTATAAGTGAAGAGCGCTTCGCTTCAATATGAACGAAAACATCTTATAGATAGTAGAGAAGTTAAACACAAAAATATACCTTAAATTATTATTATCATTCTCGTTCATGTGTATTCCTTCCTGATAATTAACAAGAACAGAACATTTCAAGTCAAATATTCAAAAAACAAACAAAACGTTATGAAGAAAATTAGAGAAGAAGATGACATTCAAAAACGTACCATTTTAATTTAGGAAGATGGATTGATTATAATGAAGTATAACTCTGGCGAAGGAAAGGTCGACTACCATGGAGTATAACTCCGGCGAAGAAAAGGTCGACTGCTTCTCAGACAGGTGAGAGAAAAAATTGTACAAATCTAGGCAGCATGGCTGCATGGCAGCATTAAATGAAAATAGGTGTGTTAGGTGGTGTGAGGTGACTTGATAAAAATAATTTTTGATTTTAATAATTAAATGAATAACATTATTATAAATTAGTATTAATCAATCAAGCGCTTGATCAGATAGCGAAGATTGCTTCACAATATTATTTTACAATTGAAAAACATGTATAAAATCACATTTAATTGAGATTTGTAAATACTTGAGGCTCGCTTATTACATAGATTGCTATTTTTTAATACAAATTTATACTTTACTTTAAGTTATACATTAAATATTCATGTTCAAAGATTTCATTTTTGATAATTTTGCTGTTTAAAAAAAATACAATACTAAGAACCAAAAAGCGAAATCTGAAATCACAAATAATGAAAACAAATTCAAGAATGTAAATATTCAGTAAACAAATTCAATGACACAAGTCTATGTAAACAAAGGCTGCAAATCACAAGCAGCAATGGATTCAAGCAAGCTTGTGTGAGGAACACCATATTCATTCAAATATGTCGTCAAACGATTCACTACCTCAAATACCTAAATCAGTTCATTAACATCGTGCCGAGACTCGTCGTATACAACTATAGTTTTGTCGTCCTCGGGCTCAACAAATAAATTCTCCATTTCTTTAGTCGTACCTCCTCCAGCAATTACAAACCCTATCAGATCCGGTTTGTAAGCCGGGATGAATTCCCCTACAAACATAAAGGTGTAACTGTCGAATAGTTTCGGCAGCTGAAATAAAATACAAAACATTTTCAGTTATCATGGAGAATTGAAGATATAGAGGAAGAGGATGAATCAGACAAAACTTACATTGTTCAAATACCGCATTCTTCCAGCTCTTAGACCGCCCACAGTCCCATGATTATCTTGTTGCACCTCGTACGGTTCCTCGTCAACGTAAAATTTTGATCTCATTGATGATTTTATCCCTGTACAAAAGCAATTGGTATTTTTAGTTTCATATATGTGAAAATGAATATTGCGTTAAGAGTTAAGACTAACAGAGTCTCACAATCAATTGTAAGGACCCAACTCCCGTACAATATTGCCTTCAATACTTTGATAGTTCGACCACATCCACCATTAGCATCGGTGGATGCTATGACGTTGGTTACATCGTCTCGCCACCTCATTGTCACCGTGGCACCACATGTGTTAACGTATTGAACCATCAAGTGATGTGTAAGAACAATAATATTATCTCAGACAAACATGATGAAAACTTACACAATATGAACAAAATGGATATATGTCAAGAATAGTACTATATCTTCACTTGTTAATTGATTTGGGCATAAAATCCAATCTTTGCCAAAAGTGTTATGGACGAATGTGTTGTCGGTTGCCTGCACATGAAAAAAAACAGTCTTTGTTAGTAAATACTAGGGTTTTGTGGAAATAATATACAAAACCCTAACACTATGTACGTTTTCCTAAATACGGTGGATTTTCATTGAACGTGACATTTTGGGAGTAGGGTTTCCTAAATATTAACGAGAGAACGACATCCCATAACATGTTTAGTGGTTTCATAATCCCAAATATGAAAAGTTTATTATTTTGGTGTACGTACCATTGTTGAGACATGAAGATCTTGCTTCTGGTCTGGTCGATGGGGAGCCGGATGCGAATCGCCGTGAAAGGAGGCAAGCTTGAAGAGAGAGATGAATCGGGCGGAAATGTTTATAAAATAATCATATTATGGTGTATATATATTAAGGATGTTAATCAAAGTGAAGTATGCATCGCTCATAAACTCTTAAAGTGAAGTATGCTTCACTAAAAAACGTCTTTCTATGGAACCTGGGCGAACAAGTCTTCTCTCGAAAAGCGATTATTCATTCCATTTCACATGGCACCTGGTCTGGGCGAATAAGTATTCTCTCGAAAAGCGTCTAATCATTACATTTTACATTGCACCTGGTCTGGGCGAATAAATCTTCTCTCGCAAAGCGTCTATTCATTCCATTGGACCTGGGCGAAGGAGTATTCGCTCTAAAATATTCTATTCATTGCATGGCGCCTGGGCGCAGTATTCTTCGCAAGATTCAGGTGACATATATAATAAATGAAGCGAAGAATTTTTCGCTCTAAATTGTCTCCTCGTAAATAAAATTTTCATAAAAAATTTAAAAATAAAAACAAGTAATTGAATCGAAGAATTGTTCGCTCTAAATCGTCTCCTCGTAAATGAAATTTCATAAAAAAAATTAAAATTAAAAATAAGTAATTTGAGCAAAAATTTCTTCGTTGAATGTCATTTCCAATAAATTTATTTAATATTTAATAAATAGAAATATTATATTCTTGTTAATTTTTCTATTTACATACATGAGTCAGTGTACTTACATGATAGGTAAACGGTCTTCTCACGGGTGGGTTGGGGGGTTTTACATGAACGTCAGGTTTAAAATAATTGAAGCGAAGATTTCTTCCCTATAAGCGTCCTCCCCGTAAATAAAAATTTCATAAAAAAATTTAAAAATAAAAATGAAGTAATTGAAGCGAAGATTTCTTCGCTGCATATTATTTTTAATAAATTTAATTAATATTTAATAAATAGAAATATTATATTTTTGTTAATTTTGGTATTTACATACATGGGTAAGTGTATTTACATGATAGGTAAACGGTCTTCTCATGGGAGGGTTGTGGGTTTACATGAACGTCAGGTTTAAATTAATTGAAGCGAAGATTTCTTCGCTCTTGAACGTCTCCTCGTAAATAAAAATTTCATTAAAAATTTAAAATTTAAAATGAAATAATTGAAGCGAAGATTTCTTCGTTGCATATTATTTTTAATAACTTTAATTAATATAAATATTATATTTTGTTAATTTTGGTATTTACATACATGAGTAAGTGTATTTCCATGATAAGTAAACGGTCTTCTCATGGGTGGGTTGGGGGTTTACATGAACGTCAGGGCTCCTAGGCGGGGTAAGCTTCGCTCATTTCGCTTCTCTCCCTTCCTTCTCACATGGCGCCTGGAGAGAAGTTAGCTTCACTGGTGCATATTAATATTATATTAATTCCCTACGTTAATTGGACATTCCGTTAACGACGTTTGGGGTGAACTCGGAATGAAACTCGGATTCCGGATTCTCCCTCCCCCTCTCTTACCCAGCTTGATTTATTAATATAATAATAAAGCTGCAATTTGATTGGTCCGCAACAGGGGAACACGGGAATTGGTAGTAGAAGATCCGGATTGATTATTTAGTATGAATTCAAATGTGAGATATTTAATTATTGAGTAAGTTAACTATAAAAATATTAAAATTAAAAATATTTTGTATTATTTTTTACACTTTAAACATAATTTTTATAAACAATATTTGTCAAAATTTTATAATATATTATTTTTAACATGATCTATAGATTTATCAAAAAAATAAAATTATTCTCATATAATTTTTATCCACTTCTCACTTGCAAATATATCACCAATTTTACAAATTGGGTTATTGATATTTTAACCGTTCCAGTCAATTAACCAGTACTGCTAATTAATTTTTTTTTAATATTTCAATTAAACTATTTTAGTTGTTTTTAATATTTTTATTTTATGATTTTTTATATAATTTATAATTTAATTTTTAAAAATAATTCAATACAAATTATAATTTAAAAATAGTTAATATATATAAATGATTAAATATTTAATATTATAATATATTTAATATTTAAAAAATAACTAATATAAATTATAAAGTATAAGAGGTGTTTGTTTAGATATACAAGAGTGTAGATATAAGATATTTATGTCTACAGTAAATATTAGTTGATGTTTGGTCAATTTATTTTTATATAAAAGCAGGGGCGGAGCCACGATTGGGCTAGAGTGGGCTTCAGTCCCACCTAAATTAAAAAAATGCTAGGGTGTAGCCGTTGGTAAAGTTTTAAATATGTATATTAAATTTAAACATGTAACAATTTATCCTGATGACTTTGGATTTAATTTGACTAGCCCTCCTACTTAATTTTATAAAAATTATTACAATGTTAGTTTCTTTATTATATAATAATACATAAATTTTAATTTATATAATTAAAAATATAAGAAATTATATATAAAATAATTTAAATGATATATTAGTATTATTTATTTTAAAACTACATTTATATAATTATATATTATTTTTTTATTAATTTCAGTTTAATTTATAATACATATTATTTTTAATATAAATATTAAAATAATAATTTATTGTAAGAGTAAAATAGTCTTTTATATTTTTTTTAAATATTATAAAAAAATATAAATTAATATTTAAAACAAATTAAACAGTTATATTGATTTGTTTCAATTATTTAAATAAATGAATTTATATATTATTTATTCTTTTAAAACAGTTTGCATTAATATTTTATAATCATCTTCTCCATTTTTTTTATATTCTTACCAAATATGCGAAAATCTACTAAATTAAATTTTTATATTTTCTTTATTTATATATTTAGTTTTCACTTATTTAAAATTTAATTAATTTAATTTTTCACGTTTTCTTAACTTAATTTTTCTTTAACATTTATAATTTTTTTTTAAATCGAGTATTCTAATCACTCTTAAAATTTCGTTTATTTATTTTATTTTAGGAAGGGTTGGCTGAAGATCTATTTAGTAAGGGTATTTATAGAAAAAATCGATTAATATGTTCACGTATTACACGTAATAGTATAATACCAAAAATCTTACAGTCTAGTGGAAAAAGTCTTAGATTCGCCCTTTGGTTAGGGTGGGTTCCAGCCCCACCTAAATTTAAAAAAAAAAATGACAAATTAAGTAAATAAACCGAACTAATGAATCAGTCCAGGTAATTTTTCATCCTAGCTTCGCCCCTGTATAAAAAGGTGATTCGATCAGATTATAACTTATACCTCAAATCACGTATAATATTGTAACTGATATAACTAGATATAACTTTTTTTTTATTTCCCTTTTTAACACTGATAAATAATATAAAAAAATCATATATATATATATAGAGGAATGATAGAGAGCGCGACTCTGAGACATCGACTGGGAGCGCGATGATCTACGTGTCAGACAGGTGGAATTAATAAATAAATAAAAATATAATAATAATTAAAACACGATTGTAGAATATATTAAATAATTAATTTCTCTCTCCTCTTATTAAATAATTTTTCTCTCTATCTCTACAAATTAAATTATATCATTTATCTATATTCTCACGATTATTATTTTACTCATTTATTTGATATTTATTATCTCTCATTTAACGGTTAAAATAACTCAATGATTTACAATAAACTCTCACATTAAATATTTTAATAATATGTTTAAATAAATTCTAAACCCTAAATCTTAAACCCTAAACCCTAAACTCTAAATCCTAAACCCTAAACTCTAAACCCTAAACCCTAGATACTAAACCCTGAACCTTAAACCCTAAACCCTAATTAATATTAGGGATTAGTTGAATTATGAATTTATCTCTTTTATTTTTATTTTATTTTTATGACTTTTCAATTCATTTATTTATCAATTATTTTTTATGGCCTCTCTTTTCTTTTTTTATTATTTTATATGATAGAAATTATTTAATAAAAGAGAGAGAAAATAATTAATAATAGAAAAGAGAAAATAATTAATAATAGGAGAGAGAATATTCTACCTGTCAACCCACGTAGGCATAGCTCTCCCAGTCGCTGTCTCAAGTGGCGCTCTCTATCATTTTTCATATATATATATATATATATATATAACTATTATTTAATTACAAAATATTTATATGATGATAACTTTTTTTATTAATTTAAATCTAAATAATAATAAAAATAAAATAAGATAAAATAAATATTAAAATAATTTATATAAATGAAATATTTTTTACTCCTTTTACTATTTTATTTTACCAACCACCAAACACAAAATTATAAATCCTATATAATGTATATATCTTTTATTCTTCCAACAAAACATTAATAATTTATATAATTTATATATTTTAATACCCTATACAAATTATACCCTTATAATTTATAAGGGTATAACTTGTATAATGTACCAAATGCCTGCCTGTACTTATTTAACGGTAAATTTGACAAAATGACCCTAATAATGACATTATTTTGAAAAATGACGCAGGTTAATAAAATTTGCAAAAATATGCGAAGCACCCCTTCGTATGCGAGGTAATTTTTGCAAGCGTCACGTGACGTGAAGGAGTATTTTTATCTTTAAACAAACTGAAAATGTCATTTTTGCAAACTTTATTGAGTCTTGGTCATTTCCCAAAAATGGGTTATTATTATAGTCATTTCGTCAAATTTCTCGATTTAACCGGTAAAACATAAATTAATCTAAACCGCTAGAACTGAGTATAAACCGGTAAAATAAAACCGATAAACTATTAATTAGTCATCAATTTTTCAGTTTTTTTATAGTCTTAAAAATATGATAACTAATATAGTCAAATTTAAATTTATATAAAAAATCAATTCAATAGACGGTTGGTTCAGTTTTAGGGTAGTCTATCCAAAAAAAATTAGTACACCAAATAGGCCTAAGACAACCCAATAAGGCAAGGGTAATTTTTTCCTAATTTATTATTTATAATAACTCAATATAAAATATTTATATTTATCAAGTGAATACATAAGTTATAAAATATTTGTTAAACTAGATAAAAAAAAAATCAATTATATGTCATGGTGCTACTAACATTGCACACAGGCCGGCCTTAGGATGAGCCGGCAAGCCCCAAGCAGCAAAAACTCTTGAAGATATCTTAAATTTAGATGAAAAAATATTTTTATTGGAAGTTGTGTATTTTGGACAATTAATTGCATCTCATTTATACAAGAGTTTCATTATTAATTAACTATAATTAATAAAAATTAACTAATCAAGTATTAAATTAATTAATAATTTTAATTAACTAACTAGAAAGATCCCCGTGCGATGCAAACAGATAAAAATATATTGTTACAACGTTCCGCGTTTATCAAATTTGATATTCAATTTAAAATATAAAGTGTTATTAGCTTATTAGTTGGTGAAAGAGTTGTACTTGTTTTTGTTAGGTTGCGAATTTGGAACATATCTATAACATTTTTAATTTTATTTTTAACCGTTCTGAGTTTATTGGTGAGTCAACCCAGAATCTGCTGGGTCCATTTACTGCGATGCTTATTGACTTTAAACATCATTATATATATTTATTGAAATAACGACACTCATATATTTAAATAGATATGGACACTCATATATTTAAATAGATATTCCGGTGATAAAATTGAATGAACCAAATTATTTACACCCAAATATAAAATTGGAATTTCAATTCAAAGTAAAAATTGGACAACTAAAAAAATGCATTATTATATTGAAATAAGTTGCAAATGTATAATTATATATTGTTATTGGGTCATCACAATAACTTACTGTCCATTTTGTGAGAATAAAAAAGTCTGGATTATTAATTTATTTATTTGTTTAGAAAATTATTTTTTAAAATCTAAATTAAAACTATTATATATAAGTGTTACAGGAAGTGTGACATATAATGAATAAGTATACCATATTAACCCGGCCTACATATTTTAATTAAAAATTAATTCTTTATTAATATATTTCGTTACATAATTCTAATACCAATAAGTACATATCTTATTTATTAACAAAATCACACAGACATTCTCCATTTATACAAAATACCGAAGTAAAGATACATTGTTTTGCATCGCACTCTTTATTTGTCGTACACCTTTTGTTCTTTTCTTTAAAACAAGAACATCTACCTTCAACACATATTCTTGTGCCCATAGAACACAATTTGCAATCATTCTCCGTCTTACAAGTTAAAGCCTTCTGATGATAGTATACCTAAAAATATTGTACACGTAGAATAAATAAAAACAAAAAATATATTATTATTTTATTTCAATAAATTATCTAATTTTTACCTTTTATTTTAGATGAGAAGAGAAAAACAACATATAATAAAACACAAATTATTTTTTCTACCAAACAAAAAGAGAAAGAATACGTAGTAAAACCACACAGAAAATAGTCAGAAGAAAATTCTATATATATATATATATATTTAAAAGTAATATACATATAATCAATAAAATGCAAAAGTATATATATATATATATATATATATATATATATATATATATATATATATATATATATATATATATATTAATGTAGTATATATAATTATTAAAATAATAAATTTATTACAATAATAAATCTTCTTTTCTAGATATATATGTTAGTTTATTTTTTAAATACTTTTTTATTTACTATAAAATATTATCTAAATTATAATATGATTTTGAGTCAATTTAGTATATAAATTGTTATCATTAATATCTGAATTATTTTCTAATTTGATCATTTAAATGAATTTTAGATATTATGATCATTATTGGTTTTAATTATTTTTACATTTAAAAAATATACAAATAATGAATATATATATATATATATATATTATAAATAGGATTTTATTTTATTTGAATTTAAACAATATGAATGAAAATATTAAATATCTTAAATAATCCTTTTATTAAATTTTTTACACTCAAAATGTTAGTGATATAGAACCAATTATTTTTATAAAAAAACTTTTTGTGTTTATTTGTAAGTTTGGTTATGTTATGGTTTATTTTGATTTATTTTTAACGTTTTTATTTTGGTATATACTATTAACAATTTTCTTATCTAATCTTATTGTTTAGATAATAAATTCGATCATTTAACTTAGTGTAATATATTTCGGTTAAGATTCGAATTTTGAGATAATTTTAGTTATTTAAAAATAAACTTATATATATATATATTAATTTTTCAGCGATTAAACTAATTATCCGACCAAAACGACGTTACATGAATTTAAATTTTAAAAATCGATACCACTAATTGTAATAAATATTTTCATGAAAAATCGATATATATATATATATATATATATATATATATATATATATATATATATATATATATATATATATATATATATATATATATATATATATATATATATATATATAAAAGATTCGAATCGAATAATAAATTTTTTTAAACTAAAATTGAAATCTTAGACAAAAATTTTACACTTGTCATATTTTAATAGATTGTGTCAAACAAATAATTTAATAATATAAATATTCAAATTATTTTTATTATATTTATCTCAAAATATTTAGTTACAATTTTAACATATGCAATTTAGAATTCCAATTTCTAATTATTAAAGTTTTTTTATACTTGAATTTAGATTTTTATCAAATTTTATGCTAATTTTGAATAATTTTGAATGAATATTTCGTGATAAAATTGAACAAATTGAACTATTTACACCCAATCATGACATTATCTAGATGTGAGATTTAAATAAGGAACTTCATTTCAAAGTAAAAATTGAACTCTACTTAAAAAAAAATTGCATTATTCCTTCAAAAAATAAATTCTAATTTAGAGCATTATTCATTCTAAAAAAAACATATGAAATACCCAAAATTTATATTCTTTCTTCTATTACTTATTCTTTAAATAGAAAATATGAAAAAAAATATGAACAAATATTACTTTTTTTTAATCTAATAACAATAAAATATCAAATAATGTAGAATTATGATAGATTGGATTTGGGAAATTTGTTGGAAATGATACTAATAATTGTTTTAATTGCGCAAATTATCAGCGCCTAAAAGAATTGCGCAAATAATCACTTCCTATTTTTCGGACAAAAACTCTCGTCGTCCCGCTTCATAAAATTTGGTGTTGAATTTAAAAATTAAAGTGTTATTAGCCTAGTTGGTTAAAGAGTTGTATTTGTTTTATTAGGTTGCTACTTCAAAACATATTTATAGCATTTTTAATTTTATTTTTAGCCGTTATAAGTTTATGGGTGGATCAACCCAGAATTCGACCAAAATATCTATTTACTCTTATATTTTTATCCAAATTTACCACAGCTCTCGACCCGGAAATTTGGACACTTTCAAAATTAAACATCATTATATATATATATATACATTAGTTAGTTAGTTAAAAATGTCTCGCGTTCATCAAATTTGGTGTTGAATTTAAAATGTAAAGTGTTATTAGCCTAGTTGGTTAAAGAGTTATTCTTGTTTTGTTAGGTTGCAAGTTCGAAACATACATATAATATTTTTAATTTTATTTTTAACCGTTTTAAGTTTATGGGCGGGTCAACCCAGAATCCGACTCAAGTATCCATTTACTCTCACATATATATCCAAATTAATCACAGCTCTCGATCCGGTAATCTGGACACTTTCAAAATAAAGCATCATTATATATATATATATATATATATATATATTAGTTAGTTAAAAATGTCTCGCGTTCATCAATTTGGTGTTAAATTTAAAATATAAAGTATTATTAGCCTAGTTGGTTAAAGAGTTGTATTTGTTTTGTTTGGTTGCGAGTTCGAAACATACCTATAGCATTTTTAATTTTTAGCCGTTTTAAGTTTATGGGCGGGTCAACCCAGAATCCGACCAAGTATCCATTTACTCTCACATATATATTCAAATTAACTACAACTCTCGACCCGACAATTCAGACACTTTCAAAATTAAGCATTATTATATATATATATTAGTTAGTTAAAATGTCCCGCGTTCATCAAATTTGGTGTTGAATTTAAATTAAAAAGTTTTATTAGCCTAGTTGGTTAAAGAGTTTTACTTGTTTTGTTAGGTTGCGAGTTCGAAACATACCTATAGCTTTTTTAATTTTATTTTTAACCGTTTAAATTTATGGGCGGGTCAACGTAGAATTCGACCCAAGTATTCATTTACTCTCACATATATATCCAAATTAACAACAGCTCTCGACGACTCGACAATCCAGACACTTTCAAAATTAAGCATCATTATATATATGTATATATTAGTTAGTTAAAAATGTCCCGCGTTCATCAAATTTGGTGTTAAATTTAAAATATAAAGTATTATTAGCCTAGTTGGTTAAAGAGTTGTATTTGTTTTGTTAGGTTGCGAGTTCGAAACATACTTATAGAATTTTTAATTTTATTTTTAACCGTTTTAAGCTTATGGGCGGGTCAACCCAGAATCCGACCCAAGTATCCATTTACTCTCACATATATATCCAAATTTACCATAGCTCTCGACCCGACAATCCGAACACTTTCAAAATTAAATTAAGCATCATTATATAGAGAGATATATTACAAATTTATTAAATTATTTTTTTCAAATAATCCGCCCCTGAAACAAAGCCCCTTAAAACCTAAACTCTCCATTTAATAATTCATTTAATAATTCATGTGTACTTTGCAACTCTAAATTTGAAACAAATGTCCATCTCATTCTCTGTTCATTCCAAGGGATATAAGGTCTATTCATATTAATATTCTCAATAAATTCATTATAAATTGTTTAATGCTGCCCAAGTTTTCGGCTGCACCTAGCGGTATTCAAAATTTGGTCTGAACCAAATATACGATCAAATTTGAATTTCATTTTCGTTTTCGAATTGGTTTTCGAGTTTGGATTTCAACTCGAAAATCAAACCGAAAACCGAATTCATTTTTTTATTATTTTTTCTTCCAAACTTAGTTTATGAAAAAGTTTAAAATAATAAAATTAGAATATTTTGAACTCAAGATTTAATAATAAAAAAATGTAACAAAAGCATTAGTGGTCTAGTGGTAGAATAGTACATTGCCACGGTACAAATGCAGGTGGTGCAATTTATTTTGAGTTATGCTAGTTCCAAAAAAACGAATTCGGTTTGAATTTGAATTATTCGAGAACCGAATATCGAATTCGGTTTGGTTTAATTAAAATTTATTCGAATTCGGTTCTGTTTTCTCGAAATAAATTTGCACCCTAGCTGCACCAATCGTAAAATAAATTTGGATTATTTTTTGTTGTTCCATATCTAGTTTAAAAAATTGATAAAAACAATTTTTTGATAAAATTTGAAACATATAACTAAATAAAAATTATAAGTTTCTATCTTGAACCACTATGTTTAATATTTTATATTTAAAATTATAATAAATGTAAATCTTGTTTTTTTATTAAATAGGTTACCTTAAGGAGTGAGCTTCCCTAGCTCGAGGTTTTGATGTGTTTACTACAAGGTCGGCCCCTACAAATGGCCACATTGCCAAAGGCAATTAAACGATCATAACCTATATTTTTTTATTTTATAATGTTGAAAGCTAACACAACCTTCACTTCGGTTGGAAAAAATATTTAAAGAATTACAAAATAATTGTTTTTTTCCTATTTGTATGTCACAATTAGATAATCAAGAAAAATAAACCAAATAGTAATCAATAAATCAAACACAAGAGGCACATCAATTTTACCTTGAAAAATCCAACAAGTATAAAAAATTACGAAACTCCTTGCCTCTTAAAAACACATCCACTATATTATAGTTGGTTATAACAAAAAATTTTAACCCACCAAAAGTTCACTCATACAAAATTTTCGCCGTTAATGATCGATCACAAGAAAAAAAATATTAACAAAATAAATCTCACCGAAATGGAATAATACACCACTTGTGATTCGAGTCAAAATTGATATCATTCATTTGTCCGAAAATATAATAGTAACTCTAAATACCTAATCTTATTTTGGTTTATTTTCTTTCTAACTTTTTCTTTCTTCTTATTATATATTTATAGTTGTCATTTTTTTAAGCAAAAAATTGTTTACTTTTATTTATTTTATTTTAGGCTTCCAACTTATAATATAACACTTAAAAATCAACATATCAAAAATGGTTCAAACTCCTAGATTAAAACCCATAATTTACTATCTTTCGAATTTCGAATCTCGAGTGGATTGAGGAACTAAAATGGTAAGCTTGACTAAAATTCATTTTTAATGTAATCGATTATACTAATTTTAATTTTTTTTAAACTTGACACATAACTTAATAAAATATTATGGAATAAGATATGTTATATCTCACTTTTCAAGCTATCCTATGTGTTATGCAACATTAAAGTTTTTTTATAACATGAATGGAATTCTAATAACTCTTTGGAATCCTTGTCAACTCACAATTGTGAACATTGTAAAGCATGTCACACTTGGATTCTTATTAACATATAATTTGACAAAAAAATATTGAAACCCAATAGTTATTGATTCTTATTGACATATAATCTAGATATCTAAATAAGATTTTTTTAATATGCTATCACTATTTATTTATTAAATCAAATTGTGATATCACTTTGTATATATGGGTATAAATACTTTGTAATATTTCATTTTCTTAATCCTTTGACAAATAGATTGAAACTCAATATTATATGTCAAATGAAATTATTTTTTATTGACATCTAGATTAAGCAATCAATCTAGATGCTTGTAACCCATTTTCTTAGTAATTTTACAAAAAGGCTTGAAATTCAATAATATATATGCCAAATAAAATTATTAATATACATTATAGAAACAATAAGTAATAACTACTTAATTTATGTAAGAAATGATTTACATAACAATCAAACATACCCGTTTACATATACCCGAAAGAGAAATAATAATAAAAAAAATAATAATAAATTAAAAATTAAATTGCCATGTTTGAGAAAATGATCTTATTCGGAAAAATACCCATATTCGAGATTGTTTTATGAACTCTTTTCAACCTAACAAGGCTATTTTCCCGTAAATGTCAATTTTTTTTAGCATGGTCATTTTCCCGAATATTACTATGTTCGAGACTTTTTTATACATTTTTTTCAACATAACAAGGTTTATGGACTTTTTTCAATATAACATGGTCATTTTCCCGAATATGGTCATTTTTTCGAACATGATCATTTTCTCAAACATGACCACTTTTTTAACATGATTATGTTCGAGACTTTTTTATGGAATTTTTTCAACATAACAAATTTATTTTTTCGAACATGACCATTTTTTCGAATTATTATTATTTCTCACTATTACACAGTTGGCCGACAAATAAAATTAGTGACCTTAATTTCGTTCAAACATTTGTTCCTCCAACTCAATTTATATATTAAATGGATTTATGATATGATTTAATTATATATATATTTGATCAGTTACAAAATAATATTATAATTTTCTAAAAAGCAAAAAAAAAAAGGAAGAAGGTGATTCATATGAATGCTTCAGCTGGTTAAGCAAGCAAAGGGGATAATCCAGTGACGCCGTTTCTACTTTCTACAGAGGCAGGAATGGTGGGGAGGGCAGTTTCGTCAACCTATAATATCATCAATCTTACCAATTTCTCCCATTACTGATAGACAACGCACCGAAGCAGGAAACATCCCTCTTTATCTTCAGCGTTAGTGAATCGATCTCAGCTGTTTCAGGCTGAATCAGGCGAAAATTGAATGAAAGACTGTATAATAGTGTGGAAAGGAATCAATCGCAAATCTGGATCAGCCGTTTTCATTTGTTGGGTCACTGTGATATAAGAGATTGATCAGATTGATAGGGACCCTGTACTGACAACTCTGTTTCAGCCTCTAGATCCATGCATTGTTGATCTCTCTCTTGTGATTTTGTATTTCTTCTCTTCACTCACGATTTTCGAGGCGATTGATAAAAACCCATCTTGTTTCTTTCCTGCTCCTCCCAAATTCTGCATCTTTTTGTTTGTTTTCGTGTCTAATCTGGGTCGGTCCTATATTTCTCAAACAAGATTATTGTATAAAGTCTGTCTACTTCGACTTGTTTTCTTCCAATTTTGGCATTTCTTGCTCCAATTTTTGGATAATTGTTGGAATGTGGAGCCAGGGACGACATCTCAGTTACAATTGTCGGCATTTCTCCCCCCTGGTTTGGTCTTGATTCAAGTGGGTCGCCTTCCTCTTCTCAGGGCTAGCTTATACCCTCTAGAATTTTAAGGGTTTTAAGCAACAATACGGAAGCAGACGGAGAAAGAGGAAATTTTGAGCATTTGTAAGTGTAAGCTTATCCTATCTTTTCCTGCTATTTTAGTTGTATATCGAAAATTAGATGTTCTCTTGGTAACTGATTTGGGACACTATTACTCTTTGTTTGTGCTATATAGACTATGGTCACTGACAGGCAAATGGAGTTCATATTCAACTCTGAGGCATCACAAGCTAGCTTTGAGGATAGAAAGTGCAAAGAGACTTGATTCGGGAAGTTAACTTCTACATTCTCGACTGTGATTGGCTTGAAGTCTTTGTACTCAGCAATGTGTGCACTTTGGATCTTCATATGAATCCTGGTGCGCCATTGCTGTCTACAAGAAAGAGTTCATCATTTGGTTCTCTATATGCAAATCCATCATTCTCTTCTTCTCTTTTAGTTGAAGCACAAACTGATGTTTTCTATGTGAAGGAGGGCAACAAAGTCCTGTCTATTCCTGATTCAGCCCAATGGAGCTTCAGCCTAATTCAACAACGTTCGAAATTTCTGGGGCTTCATTACGAGTTGGGGATAAGTTAAATAAATCTCTCAGGGTTCGTCACAAAAGCATGCAGCTTGAAGAAAATACATCACTTGAATCAAATCACAGACTGATTTATGTTAACGATCCCAGGAAAACTAATGACAAGTACGAGTTTTCTGGAAACGAGATTAGAACAAGCAAGTACACCTTCATTAACTTCTTACCAAAGAACCTCTTCATTCAGTTTCATCGCGTGGCTTATTTGTATTTCTTAGCTATAGCTGCACTGAATCAGCTTCCTCCTCTTGCTGTCTTCGGGAGAACAGTCTCTCTTTTTCCTCTTTTATTTGTTCTGTGCGTGACAGCTATCAAAGATGGTTATGAGGATTGGAGGAGGCATAGATCCGATCGCAATGAAAATAACCGGGAGTCTCTTGTACTTCATGCTGGAAATTTTGAACGAAAAGAATGGAAAAAAATGCGGGCAGGAGAGGTTGTAAAGATTTATGCGAATGAAACACTGCCTTGTGATATGGTTTTACTGGGAACAAGTGATATTAATGGTATTGCTTACATCCAAACGATGAATCTTGATGGTGAGTCAAATTTGAAGACTAGATATGCCAGGCAAGAGACAACCTCAATGCTACTTGAAGGAGAAAAGATACAAACAGGTCTAATCAGATGTGAGCAGCCAAACAGGAATATATATGAATTTACAGCTAACATGGAGTATAATGAGCAAAGATTCCCCCTAAACCAATCCAACATCATATTGCGTGGTTGTCAGCTGAAGAACACTGAATGGGCGGTTGGGGTTGTGGTTTATGCTGGACAAGAAACTAAAGCGATGATGAACAGTGCCATGTCACCTTCAAAGAGAAGCAGATTGGAAAGTTACATGAATAGGGAAACATTATGGTTGTCTACTTTCCTCCTTACCATGTGTTTGGTGGTTGCTCTTGGAATGGGTCTCTGGCTGCAGAGGAATAAGGAACAGCTTGATGAACTACCTTATTACAGGAACAGATATTTTGAAAAAGGAATATCTATTGGTAGACTTTATAAGTACTATGGAATTCCAATGGAAACATTTTTCTCGTTTTTGAGTTCTATTATAGTCTTCCAGATAATGATTCCAATTTCTCTGTATATCACAATGGAGTTGGTTCGTTTGGGGCAATCATACTTCATGATTGGTGACAAGTATATGTATGATAGTAGCAGTGGTTCAAGGTTTCAATGCCGGTCTTTGAATATAAATGAAGATTTAGGTCAAATACGATATGTGTTTTCTGATAAGACGGGAACACTGACTGAAAACAAAATGGAGTTTCGAAGAGCTAGCTTGTATGGGAAAAATTATTGCAGGTCATTTCCACAAGACGATGGTTTGCGGCGTGTGGATAGTTCTGGTAAGTGTTGGACTTATTTTTAGTAGACACAGTATATTATTTGAGAATTTAACCTCAATTCATCACGTAAGTCGTAACTAATGGATATGAAACTGATAAGAGACTGTTGAGCTCAAGAACACTATTCTTTAGCTATCATCCATTTGTTTAATCCAAGAAACAAATGTTTCTCCATACAAAATTTTATATGTAAAGCTGTGATTTGATTGAGGAATGGTTAATAGAATTTATTATTGATCTTATAGAAGGAATATTTAGTGGCTTTCAAGAGTTGGGCCTTGTTTGATCTAGGGTTATTTCCAAATAACATTGTTTGATGTAGGTTATTGAAATCAGGTTATTTGGGTCAAAAGACATTAGGAGTATAAATACACGATAAATTATCAAACTAGGCCTATTCATAATGTTCATTTACCCTTTCTGCAAATTCTGAAGCACGACTCATTTAACACCAAGAATGCCCGACTGTCTGAAAGGAAAGGAGAAGAGCCTTCCTTTTGAGATACTACCACGCCATAAGTATATTGAAAATAATCTGATTATTGGAGAAAGAATATGTTCACGTGTAGTATAATAATTTTCTCCGTCAACTCTTGCATCATATAGCTCCATCATCATGGCCTTGCTAGGTACTTATAGTGCTGCATTAGGTTCATTTAGCTATAAAAAATTAGTGACATTAACAGTTTCACCATTTAAAATGTCTTTTGTAGCATCTAAACCAATTAGCCTATCTCAACGGAGGTGGAAGCTTAAGTCTGAAGTTCCAGTTGATTCTGAACTCCTGACATTGTTGCATGAAGACATAGTTGGAGATGAAAGGATTGCTGCACATGAGTTTTTTCTTACATTAGCAGCATGCAACACTGTGATCCCCATTCTTAGTCGAACATCATCTTCAGATTGCTTGTCAGATCAATTACTTGAGGTTGAAGCCATTGATTATCAGGGTGAATCCCCAGATGAACAAGCTCTGGTTACTGCAGCTTCTGCATATGGATACACTCTTTTTGAACGTACATCTGGCCATATTGCAATTGATGTCAATGGTGAGAGACTAAGGTAGAAAACTATCCACTCATCTTTTTTCCCTCTGTAAACTTTCCTAATGTATGATCATAAGAAGATAGGGCCCATTTGGATAACACTTTTTTTTCTATCAGAGAGACCAAGTTTGAAAATAGAATTTAGTTGGACACATATTCAAAATTTTATTGGTGGTTTCTCATCTGAATCGTGATCAAGATACATAAAGTTCTTCTAAATGGGCCTTCTTTGCCTCGTGTTCTTTCCTAACATTTTATGTATTCATATAGGTTGGATGTTTTGGGTCTGCATGAATTCGATAGTGTGCGGAAAAGAATGTCTGTTGTCATCAGATTTCCCAATGGCTCTGTCAAGGTGCTGGTTAAAGGTGCTGACAGTTCAATGTTGTGCATCCTAAGGATGCGTAATGAAAAGGATGAGCATGTAAATCAAGCAACAAAAGGCCATTTGACAGAATATTCATCTGTAGGGTTGCGAACTCTCGTTATTGCTTCCAGAGATCTTACTGATGCAGAGCTTGAGAAATGGCAAATCATGTATGAAGATGCAAGCACCTCTTTAACTGATAGGTCAAGTAAACTTCGCCAAACAGCAGCTCTAATAGAGTGTGATTTACATCTACTTGGAGCTACTGGAGTGGAGGATAAGCTGCAAGAAGGTGTACCTGAAACCATTGAATCCTTACGGCAAGCTGGAATGAAGGTTTGGGTTCTTACTGGAGATAAACAAGAGACAGCCATTTCTATTGGTCTTTCTTGCAAGCTCCTCACACCAGATATGCAGCAAATCATAATAAATGGCACGTCAGAAGTAGAATGCAGAAAATTACTGTTGGATGCTAAGTTAAAATATGAAGCGGAATTCAATGATGGTAATCATTGGAAAGTTGAATTGAGAAAAACTGCCGAAAGTGAATTCCTTGGGCTTCCCAACAGCGATAACTCCCCAAATTTACCAATGTGGAACTCAGAAGAGGAAGGACCTGGCAGTACTTCATTTGCGCTTATAATTGATGGAAACAGCCTGGTGTACATATTGGAGAAAGATTTGGAATCTAAGGCACGAATCCCAATCCTTTAACTTCATGAAGCCTTTGTGCTTGTGCAATTTATAATGTTCATATCTAGTTGCTAAGACAACCTTATATGCTCATTTTAGATTCATAATACCTAATTTTGCTAGTTTCTTATCTGATTATGTTTTGAACTTCAACAGCTATATGACCTTGCAACTTCATGTAAGGTTGTTCTTTGCTGCCGTGTTGCACCGTTACAAAAGGCTGGAATTGTTGATCTCGTAAAGAGCCGAACTGATGATATGACGCTGGCGATAGGTGATGGTAAGCTGGATTTCTGCTTCAGTTCTCCTCTTATCTAAAATTATGTTGCCACTAATTAGTTAGGCTTTAAATTTGTTTGTAAAATAAACCAAATATTCCTCTAATTTCAGTTTCAGTATCAAATAGGACTATCGACTTATTAAAGTAGCAAATAGAACTATTCTTACAAAGTTAAATGGTGTATTTGACCTGATTGATTTACAAGGTTTTATTTGACACTTATGTAAGTTTATGGTTATTTTCAAGGTAAAGTTTGGCAACTTGTAATATTTTTCTTATTTACCCACTCAAGTGGTAAAAGTCATGAACTAAGAGCTCTCAGGTTCAATTACCACCGTAAACACTTTGTTTAAAGCAGGGGTCCTGACGGTGAGATGTTGTGCTAACCTTCACCAGGGAAAAAACGCTAGCCTCAAAAAATAAATAATAATAATTATATATGTTTTTCTTGATTTACAAAAGGATACTTGAAGAGTTGTCATGTTATGGTTACATGGAGAATTTGCTTAAACCTTTTTTTCTCACCCACTCTTGAAATTGAAACTCAACAGGAGCAAATGATGTTTCTATGATTCAAATGGCTGATGTTGGTATTGGGATATGTGGTCAAGAAGGACGTCAAGCGGTGATGGCCTCAGATTTTGCTATGGGACAGTTTCGGTTTCTAAAAAGATTACTTTTGGTGCATGGACACTGGAATTATCAGCGCATTGGTTATCTGGTCCTTTACAACTTCTATAGGAATGCAGTCTTTGTCTTGATGCTCTTCTGGTATATTTTGGTTGCCTTTATGCATTAATGCTTGAGTACTATTGGTTAATCATCTTTTGTTACCTTTATGCCCGTTCATAGCCTTAATAATTCATTTGCGACAGAGGTGAAATATTAGGGGCTTGTTTGATGTATGATTATTTGAAAGTGGATTATCTAGGTTAAATGACCAAAATACCTTAGTGTTAGATATTTAAAAAATATTATTAAAAGTGACTTTTTTTGGCATTTAATGATTTGATGAGATATGTTGGATTATTTGTATCAAACAAGCCCTAGATCAGTCAATGTCATTGATTTTTTTTTACTATCGACAGGTATGTATTGACAACAGCATTCTCAACAACTTCTGCATTAACAGATTGGAGTAGTGTATTGTATTCAGTTATATATACTTCAGTACCGACAGTTATGGTTGGCATTCTAGACAAGGACCTGAGCCATAAGACACTACTTCGGAATCCAAAACTATATGGTGCTGGTCACAGACAAGAGAGTTACAATATGTACCTTTTTTGGATCACAATGTTAGACACACTCTGGCAAAGCCTTGTTCTCTTCTACGTTCCTTTACTCATATATAAGGACACCACAATTGACATATGGAGTATTGGTAGCTTGTGGACTATTGCAGTTGTAATCCTAGTAAACATGCATTTGGCAATGGATATCCAACGGTGGTTATTATTGACTCATTTTGCTGTATGGGGATCTATCGTCATTACGTATGCTTGTGTTGTCGCGTTGGATACCATACCCCGACTCCCCAATTACTGGTTCGTATGCTTTTTCTTTCCTTTTTATGTTGTTATTGGTCGATCCCATTTGAAAACACATTGATTTTGTCAATCTGGATTTGGATATGGTATAGAGATTATCAATAAATATATGAATGTGTCGCACTAAGTTCAGAAAGTTTCCTATTTTCAAATGGGATCCTTTCTGATTCTTATGAGAATTCTGGGTATCTCAAACCTGGATCCTGATCATTGTTAAAATTCAGAATTCAGAAGTATCATGTTTTTGAATGTCCCTGTTTGGAAGAGAAATATGACATGAATTGTGTTTCCAAATGATCCATTGTATCGATTTTCCATAACTAGTTTGTGTTTGTTTCTCAGGACAATATTTCATCTGGCACAGTCTCCAACTTACTGGATTACGATCCTTCTAATCATAGTCTTAGCATTGCTCCCTCGCTTTATTTTCAAGGTTGTACAACAAATGTTTTGGCCTTCGGATATTCAAATAGCCAGAGAAGCAGAAATTCTTCGGAAGCAACCCAATTCCCTTTGGTCGAAAACAATTCAAGGTTCTGGTTAATTGTTTATGCTACATTTGTCTTTCTGTGTCCACAGTTCAATGGATATTCCGAAAGACCTATAGATGTGCCTTCTCCTCCTGCAAAGTTGAATTGTAAGTTTCATATATTTTAAGGTTCAATTATCACGACATTGCTTATATTATTTAATACAAACATTGTTGATGTTTTCTCTCCTCAAGGCAACCATTTATCGACATTGAGGAAATACTACAAGGGAAATGAAACTCGACAAAGAATGACTTAAAGGGGATGTATATGAGGATTATACTTATATATATATATAAATATTTTTTATTATCATATTATTATTGTGAAGTCTGATTTTTATGGAGTGTTAGTATTTGATTTGTGTGTTATAATAGTATTGATGATAAACCAGCTGAAGGGAGAAGGGGCTTAGAAGAAAAGAGGGAAGAGGTCTCTTTGTATAGAATTAGTAGTAAATTCCAGTTATGACCCTATCCTGTATCCATTTCCTGTAAAGAAAACGAATTGACATAAATGGAAATACTTCCAGTTCCAGGGATAATTTTGTGATACATCTCAATTTGTTATTTTTTCAATACATATTTCATTCAGTTTGTGTTATTTTCTTAAGAGTAAAAAGTCATCTGGATTATTGTTGTTTAAATTTGAAAATGAATTTTATTTATTTGTAATGACTTCTTCTTTTCACTATATCACCTTTTAAAGATAATGATGGTTGAATAAATTATTAAATCTCAATCATATTCATAATCTGTCTCAAAATTATAATTTATTTTTGAAAGGTGTACGACCCTACATTTATAACGTCTAACTTAAGGCGTTCTAAATGTGAATCAATTTCAACTTAAACGTCACTTAAGGCGTTCTAAATGTGAATCGATATGTGAATCAATTTCAACTTAAACGTCACTTAAGGCGTTCTAAATGTGAATCGATTTCAACTTAGTGTGAATCGAACCTTAAGTCTCTTAAAACCACATTACCATTTGATCTACTTTAATGAGTTAAGATCTTGTTCAAAAAATTGATCTATATGAAATAGGTTAAAATCTCTATTATTAAACATAATTATGCATATATTAATAAACTTGTTGACATTTTCTCATCTAAACTCAACTACAACTCTAAAAATAATATGGCTGTGCATGTATGGATTAACACTAAGACTAAACAAATGACAATTTTCTTGAATTTTGAATGTAACATTCTCATGAAGTCCAGCCAAAATTGTTAGTAATTAATTACACAATTTAATGCAAATAACAAAAGAGAGATATCCAAAAAAAAAAAAACACCATATCGACCTATGTATAACTTGTAAGAGTAGTGAACTTAGAGATTGTAATCTCAAATTCAATTCCTACTGAAAGCACATTGATTGATTCAAGTTGAGAGAATCCACGATAAACATATATTGGGAGTATATTAGAAGGTTATTAATCATCCCAATCTTTTTCCCAACCATTTCTATTAGAAGACCGAGCAGTAAGCCCGTTTGATGAAATACTTACAACTGGAGATTTAACCGCATTCTCTTCATCCCAATCATCATCCCAATCCTCGTCCCAATCACCTGCAGCAGCAACACTTCCAACAGCAACATTCGAATCAGTTTCTGGCAAAGCAGCCATTTCAAGTTCCTGATAAGCTATTCCTCCTTCTTGTCTTCTTTTCCTAATGAATTTGCAGCAACTCCATATCCCACCCACAATCATCGCTACTGCGAAGAACATATACGCACCATAGATTGGCGTCATTTGCTCATAATAAAACTGAAGCTGCTGCAACAGTTCTTCTTTTCTTGTTTCAGGAACACCGCCATTGTTTATTAACTCACAATCCCCATTTCCAGCATCTAATATTACTTTTTGGATCGTTTCATCATTACTCATAGGTATATCAATCTGTAACATATACAAAAACAAAATGCTTTTGATCCACATTTGCATCCAACATAAAGAAAATTAAACACACTTTCAGATGATGAAGACCTAAATATTTACGAAGGTCAACATTTTTAACATTTGGGCAAATGGATATTTTTAAATAACCTTATTTGATGTAAGTTATTTAAAATCGGGTTATTTGGGTAGAAAGACATTATAGGTATAAATATATAATTTTTTAAAAGAGATGTATCTTGGTGGACAATTTAAATGATGTGATTAGTAACTTCTCAGCAATTTTTACCTTTTACATAATACAATGTAAAGACTAGAAATAATACCTTTCCTGTTTGGTGCCCATCCACAGTAACTGGATTAATTGTATGTTCTGAAGTAGGTTGCTTAACCTTCACTTTCAAAGTAACTTCTCCTTCATTTTGAATCATAATCACTATATGTTTAGTACCTGACAGTAGAAGAAACAAAATTTGATGGGTCTCTTCTCTTATTTAAGGTATGAACAATCGAAAGATGAAAACTAACTTTTTTCCTGGTTGGGGCATAGAGAACAAAGAGGTTGAATCCATTTATTTAAAATTATTTGAAAATAAATAATTATCCTTCAAAACCGTCACCATTACTACTTTCCATTGTAGACACCTGCTGCACTAGATTGAGCAGAAATAAATACTTCCATTTATTTTTAAAGACAAATTTTGTGGTCCTAGGAATAGTTTGGAGAAAATCAACAATTGTATATTAATTTGGAAAGGGTGGTGGCCTTGAGACCCATATCATGACAACTAAGCCAAGAAGTAACCTTGTTTATTAGTAAAAAGACCATACAAACCAGATTTATTGCATTCAGCATTTCCATTTAAGTGGGCCAAATATGGCTTACAGTCATTGAAGGTACGGCCACATGTGCTGTTTATAGCAACTTCAAGGACTTAATTAAAAAAATACTTTTACGGAACAATTACATTAGAATAAACTGCGAGCTTGTTATGAAGCAGTCAAAGGTGAGACAAAAGATGGCTAAATGCCATGAACCATTATATAATTGTGCTGTTTTGGTAATCCATTTTTTCATGTTGATCATAATCCAGATAAATATGCATTTGTTATTATCTAAAAGGTAATTTGTTTCATAATCTAATCATGAAAAAAAATCTATATATCAAATGAAACAAAAGAATACAGTATTGGATCACAATGGATAACAAAAATAACATTATAATTTGGATGTAACCATATAAGTAATCTGAAACAGGATTCAAGAAAACCTTATACAAAACGAAAAGTTTACTTTCAGTTTCAACTTTGACAATTTTCCAGTGGGCTTGTGATTTTGACAAAGATTATGAAAAAAATACAAGTTTCCAAATAGGCTCATTTTGTTACTTCCCAATACTAGTGATGGACAATACCAACTGAAAAAAAATGCTAATACAAAAGCTCGTCGACAAGGTTACACCTTTTTGCATGATGAGTGTTGCTCATTCATTTGGTGGGAAAAAGCTCTATTAATAAAGAATTTATTCTTTTTAAAAAAAAAGATACACAAGCTTAAAGAGATGAAGCATAACAACATAAAAGGAAACCAGCCTTTAATTAGGAGACTTGCGCTTTTCAAAAAAGTAAAAGGAAATAATAGATAATGTTTGCATATTGTCACCATTCTTAGCACGTTGTAAATGTGAAAAAATTGGGGAATATCCAATTCATGTTTGCATAAGGGAAGAAGGAAAAAAATGCTTTTATATATTTCTTTCAAGGCGACATCTATATTCTAATTAGATGTCCGACAGAGTTAAGCAATGAATACGGGTCTGCACAAATTGTAATACAATGCACAATAGATAACAAAGAGCTGCCATGAATGGGTTGGGTAGGATGGTATGGTTCCAAAGAAACCATATCACTTTTATTTCATTGATTATAGAGAAAGCAGTTGTCTGTTAATTACCAATATACTATCATCACAGAATTATAGTTAATACTTAATCAATCATGTAATCAATAACTAACTCATAAAGTCTAGGTCATGAAAGGAGATGAATTACCATTGTCTAAACCTTGAAGACACGCAACCATTGCGCCGCTCTTGCAAGACTTGGTTTGGTCATTGCAAGACTCGCCAGATCCCGAACTTGGAGTATTACCCTTGTCTTTATTATTATTATTATTCTCCTTCTCATCTATTGTTGGCTCAGGAGTAGCATGAGTTTCTGTACTATTAACAGTTTGGTTAGTCAATTTTGGATCTTGATCCACTATTGGCGTATCCTTTATTGGCTTTGGTATAGGCTTATCTCCATCAGCTGAGGTTGTGTTCGTTTGATTCCCATTGGATACAGGACTAGGCAGGGGAGAAACCTAAACAAACAAAAATTTCATGTCAGATTATGAACAAGTAAATACATCATATATAAATCATTTGAAGGGGAGAAAGATACGTTTTTTGTAGGGGGGTTCTCTTTTGATCCTGTATCAATTAAATTCCTAAAACTCCAGGCAGATGATAGATCGCAACAAAAGTATAAAAGGAGAAGTATTACGGCATAAATCCCACTTCTTTCCATCCCCCACAGATTCGTTTGAAATCTGAATTCAGGTGGCTGAATCCAACATTGGAACTGAACTGGGTTTGTGCGACAGGTTCCGCATCTTACGGTATGCTGTATTTGTTTAATGATCCACGTACCTTTCAGAACAAGAATTTGATTGAAAGCAACAAACTGAAATTTAGAAGCTGGAACTTTACGCTGTAAAGGCTGATTGAAGAAGAAGAATGGTGGGTCACGTAAAGCTCTAAAATTGAAGTGAAATCTTGGAAATCTTAGGTTTGATAACCTGGAGATGAATGATTAAAGAGGGTAAAATGGATGTTGCTGCTGATCGAACGAGAATGGAGACGGAGAGGGTTTGAAAAGTCCAATTACCAGGAACGGAGACTGATCTTGACGCCGATGAAACTGATATGAATAGCAAGTTTCGCAAATAGAGAATAGAACAATGACATCTTTGGGCCATTTTGGTCAGGCTTGATCCAGAAGAATGAAGAGAGGATGGTCCAAAAATCTTTCTGGTCCTAAACAAATTTTTATTTTTTATTTTCAAACTCAATCAACTCATGTTCAAGTTGTTTTATTTCCTATAAATATACTAAATCAATTTAACTAGACTTACTAAACTTGTTGTATGAGAGACTTATAGGAGAGATATTCACTTCTTTTATTGCATGAAATCCGTCGAAAAGGATTAAAATGAGGATGATTGATCTTTGAGAGACTTACTAAACTTGTTGTATGAGAGACTTATAGGAGAGATATTCACTCTTTTTATTGCATTAAATCCGTCGAAAAGGATTAAAATGACGGTGATTGCTCTTTGAGAGGTACTAAATATGACTACTTGAATCGAGATTTGAGCATAAAGGTTCTACTTACCTGTAAAAAGTGCACGCAACCCTTGGGAATGTGGGATTTGAGCATAAAGGTTCTACTTACCCGTAAAAAGTGCACGCAACCCTTGGGAATGTGGTAACGTACTTTCCTCGCGATCTAAGAATAATTAGAATGCCCCGTCCAAGTCAAAGAACTTACTCTGAAAAGTCTATGATGATTGAGACGAGATTATGTATTTTTAAACAATGAAACACTATGTTTACATGTCGTTAGGCTAAAAGAGAGATACAACTTGAATTTAATTTATATATAACTTAACTTATAAGTCAAGTTAATTTAGAATAAAATCTCAAATTCTTAATAAAATTAATATTTTATACCTTAAAATATGAAAACAAGTCATAGAATTTTTTCATAAGTAAAAAGTGGATCAAAACTAGCCAATAAATTGGTTATTATTATTGAAATATGATCTTATATTATCACACTTTTTGTGCACAATGTTCTTCTTTCCTTTTTCGGTCTAGTTTTGACATCACAAGTATATATATATATATATATATATATATATATATATATATATATATATATATATATATATATATATATATATATATATATATATATATATATATATATATATATATATATATATATATATATATATTTATATTTATATTGATTCTACTAATTTTATAAGAATATAGTTAATTAAATATCACAGTGTAGATAATATTAACATATAATAAACTATATAATTATATCTTAAGGTTCAAGTTTGTATTGGAATTTAAATAAAGAGTTGAATTCCTCCAATCCAAGCTGTATACATTTTGGATAGAAAAATTATATGAGTTTGTAATACAGGAAATCTCTTATTTTTGAGAAATTTTAACATGTTTGCATGTTAAATATTTTTTAATAAAATATTTTTTTATAAAATATTTTCAATAAAATATTATTTAAAAGATATATACAAAATTATATTTTTAATATTTAAAATTAATTATATTATATCAAGTTTTACATAATTTCTTAGATTTAAAATAATCAAATTATAATTTTATTAAAGGGAATTCTTATTTTAAATTAATTAATTAATATAAAAAATTATTTATTTGATTGAAGAGTTCTCAATTATTTTTTAATTTAAAACCAATAAAATATTTGTATATGTATATAAACATAGTTATGTCAGAGATTATTTTAGAGTTCGATGTTTGATGATACTCGAGAAAAGACTTTCGCGTTATGTTCTCTGTGCCTGTTAAAAAACGGTCTCTATTACATAAAATCTAGACTATTTCTTTAAAAATTAAGTTTTATTACGTTTTATTTAACCAATTGTTAGAGTTTTCTTGCATTTAAAATTACAAAATAATATTTAAATGTTGATACCTGCAATTGATGTCGAGAATTATTGAAGAACACCTGAAAAATATCAGTTTAAGGCATTAAAATTAAAAAATAAAATCAAACAAGCCTGTATTAAAATATCTTTTATGAAAGTATTCTAAAAATATTTTAAAATCATTCTATATTTTTTCGAATTTTTTAAAAATAATGTTTCTAATTTTTAAAAACAATTAGAAATTAAAAAAATACCAAACAAACATGCCTTTAGGTAGGTGTTCGGGTAGCGAATTAAGTCGGACGTGTGTTTGGGTCGGATTTGGTGGGTCAACGGGTTTGATCATCCGGTATCCATTTTATTTTGTTGAAAATTTCATAATAGAGATTAACATAACTTCTACACATCTAGGTGATTTTTTCTCTCGCTTCCTGCGACGACTTCCCAATGTCGGATCAAGCTGAAACTTTAGCCATAGAAGCGCAATCACAATCCATACAACATATCAAAACATCAACAACATCCAACAGTTCAATCATCGTAGATCTGAGTTTTAATGAATCAAAAATCTAGAAAATATAGCATAGGGCGATTTTATTCGCCGTGACGGTCGGACTGCCCTCCGGCAACCTTCCTCGTGTCCGATCGTCTTCAAATTTGGTCCACAAGAGCGTGTCGTCGTCATCTTCAACATATAAAAAATTCAAAGCTCTCCAACAACTGAAACGATGTAAATCACGTTTTTAATTTTTTTTGTCTATTTAGACGATTGAGCCTCCCCCGGGCTAGGAAGATAAGAGCACTGCGACATTCTCCCCCACTCATTCCAGCGACTTCCTCATTGCGTACTCTTTATAGGTCTCGATGATATCTTTGAAGTTCCATAACACTAATTTTTGTTCCCAACTAGCCTCGCCTTCCGGTAATCCCTTTCACTTCACAAAATATTCGACATAACTTGGATGGGAACCTCTTCTCGGTATGACCCGATGTGTCAGTATCTCGTCGGCTTCTTTCTCAAGTATGACTATGATTGTCTTGGAAGCTATATTTGATCCGCCTCTACTTGGATCTTCTTTATCTTCATGATAAGTTTTTTTTAATAAACATACGCATGGAATACATGGTGCATCTCCAAATGTGATACGAGTTTTAAGCGATAGGCTAGATCTCCAACTCATTTCTCCAAAATGAAAGGGTCTTTGTATCACCTCAAAAGCCCCTTGTAAACCTTGAAAAAACATTTACCTTGATGGAGGAGGAGTTTTACCATTTCTCGGTCTCCTTCTTTGAACTCTAAGTGTCTTCTCTTTTTGTCCGCCCATTTCTTCATTCATTTGATGGCCTTGACGAGGTGTGCTCGTACCATGTCGGCTTCCACATGCCATCATTTGGCGAACTTAAAGACTATAAGGCTTGGTACTTTATATCACATCGCCAAAGTATGTGGTGTTAAGGGTTGGTTACTTGTAGCGGTCTCAAAGGGGCTCCCCCCTATTGACTCGCATTTTTGTAGATTGTATGAAAATTGGGCTATGTCAAGCAACTTTGTCCAATCTCTTTGGTTGGCACTTCGTAGTGCCTTAAGAACAACTCAAGCAAGATGTTCTCCCTTTTTGTTTGTCCATCGATTTGTGGGTGAAAGCTAGTTGAGAAGTTGAGTTCGGATCACATAAGCTTGAACAACTACATCCAAAACCTTCTAGTTTAGCAAGTATCTCGATCGCTCACAATGGATTTTGGAATTCCCCAATATTTCATCACATATTTGAAGAACGAGTGAGCAACATCTTCAGCTATGAACTTTGTGGTCATGGGGATGAATACTTCGTACTTGCTAAACTAATCCACCACGACCATGATGTTGCTATATCCATTGGACTTGGGTATGCACGTAATGAAGTCCATGGAAATACTTTTCCAAGGTCTCACTGGGTTGGTAATGGCTCCAGCAATCCCATAGTCTTGTGTTGATCTACCTGACACACAAGACACGTCTTAACGCAGACTTTAATGTCGTCTCTCATCTGAGGCCAATAATAACAACATTCCAATAGCGCCAATGTACGATGTATGCTTGGATGTCCAACCCATCTTGAGTCGTGGCACTCTTTGAGGATGAATTTTCTTAATCATTCCCATTTTAGTACATATATTTTATCTCCTTTTGTAACGAGCATTCCATCCCTTAGCCAAAATTGGCGAGTCTTCCCCTTCTCTACCAATTCTTTAAACTATTGGCTTGCGGGTTGTGCTAAATTCCTTCTTCGATTTGATCTACCAAAGGAAAGTTAGCACTTGTGATGGAAACTAACTTTGCCTTCCTACTTAGGGCATCAGCTACCAAGTTGGTTTTTTCCGATTTATACTCCATAAAAAAGTCGAACTCCGCGGGAAAAGTTTGACACCTTCCTTGTTTTGGGGTCAACTTCTTTTATGTGAGGAAATAACTTGTCTCTACGTTGTCAGTCTTCACGACGAACTTAGCCCCAATCAAATAGTGTCTCCATGTTCGCAAGAAATGGACAACCTCGGTCATCTCCTTTTCCTGAATGGTGTACTGACGTTCAACATCATTGAGCTTGCGACTCTCAAAGGCGATGGGGTTCCCCTCTTGCATCAACACTCCAAAAAAAAATCTGATTTGGTAATCCATGGTGTGATTTGGTAGCACCAACACGGGCTCCTCCATCACTGCTTTTTTAGCTTCTCAAATGTCACCTTGCATCTTATATCCTAGTTACATGGCTTATTCTTTTTTAATAGGTCCGTTAATGAAGATGTGATCGACGAGTACTCCTTTATAAACTTATGATAGTAATTGATAAGACCGAGGAAAGATCGCAGCTCAATAACCTTCCTCGGTGGTTTCCAATCTTCAATGACTTGCACCTTGGCCCTGTCCATCCGGAGTTGGACCCTTCCTACGATGTGCCCTAAGAACATCACTTATGGCCTTGCGAATTCACACTTCTCTTTTTTGACGAACAACTCATTTTCCCTTAGTACCTAGAAAACTTATTGTAGGTGTTGAAGATGATCCTCCAATGTTCTAATATATATCATTATATCGTCCAGGTACACCACAACGAACTTGTCTAAGAAGAATGTAAAAACCTGATTCATCAAGGTACAGAATGTAGTATGAGAGTTCATTAAGCCAAAAGGCATAACTAAGAACTCAGAAGAGTCACACCTCGTAATGCAAGCAGTCTTGGGCTCGTCTCCCTCCGTTATTCTTACTTGGTAGTAGCCCAACCATAAATTTAGCTTTATGAACCACTTCGCATCACCAAGTTGGTCGTACAATTTAGTAATCAGCATGATGGGGTACGTGTTCTTTATCATCAACTTATTGAGCGCCCGGTAATCAATGCACATTTGGAAAAGCACTAGTGCTCCATAAGGTGCCTTAAACGACTTGATGTAGCCGGCATCCAACAATTCCTTCTGTTGCCTCCTCATCTCCTCAAATTTAGGAGGTGTCATGCGATAAGGGACCATTGTCGGTAGTCTAGTACTTTCGACTAACTCTATTATGTGGTCCACCTCTCTCTTTGGATGGAGCTTCTTCGGTAATTTAGTGGACATTACATTCTGAAATTTCTCTAGGACATTCGTGACTCCTAGAGGTGTCTTCTTTTGGGACACAATTTCTCATCTTCTTTCAAGGTAACAAGGAATGGTGGATGATCCTTCTTCACACCTTTTGAGAGTTGTGTGGCAGAGAATTGTCTAGCTTCTGATATTTTCCTTCCTTGTTTAAGGTATCATGCAAGTATTGTCTTGCTCTAGGATACACATACTATTGACGAAAGGGAGTGGGAAAGCATTTACCTTGTCCAGGAACTATATGTCGATGACCATTTTTTGGTTGTGCATGTCGACGATGAAAAAATCTAGGAGGCTAGTCCACTCCCCAAGTTGACCTTTACATTACGAGCAATTCCATAAGTGGCACTTGGTGCCGAGTTGACTGCTTTAAGTCATCCATGCTCTTTAGTGTAACTGATCCTTAGTCTTCTTGCCTCTAGAAAGTTGTTGTTGGCTCTCGTGTCCAACTAAGCTTTAACCATGTAGTTTCCCACTTTTGTTTCCACAAACAACCGTCCTTTATTCGTGCACTTTGGTTCCTCAAACTTTACTTTAATGACACTAAGGAGGTGTAGAGACCCCAATCGGGCCTTTTCATGAAAGCGTTTTTTTCTCATACATCAATGCAGATAGTTTGTTCTTCGTAGGGCACTCTCTCGATTTATGTGGCCTCTCACAAAAGAAGCACTTTATCTAGGATCTTTGTCCATTTTTATCGTCCCGATCTCCTCCTCCATTGGGCTTGGTAAACTTAAATGGGCCTTCCTTGTTGTAGAAACGGTCTCTACCATTCATCCCCTTGTCACTCCTATTGTGGGTCGGCTTTGGTTTTTTCTTGCCTTCTCATTTCAACAAGAGATTTAACCACAATAATAGCGGTGTTTAGATCTTGGACACAATGTCATTCCTACTCTAGTATTGCCCACATTTGTAGACCGTTAGTGGAGGGGAACAAGGCTTCGTCGCCTGAGTAGTTAGGGATCTCAAGGAGAGTAGCAATGAACTCCTTGACATAATCCTTGATACCCCCTATGTGAGAGTCGTCGCAACTTGACCCTTACTTCTCGAATGATGTTTTCAGGATAGAAATGTCTCTTGAGTTCCTCCTTGAATTCTCCCCAGGTATTGATAAAACATTTACCTTTTTTATGTCACTACTCATTCGCCTCCACCATAGCATTATGGTGTCTTCTAAGTATGTTGTGACATTATCTATCTTTAACATCTCTTCCACTAAGCCGAGTGCTTTGAAGTACTAATCTATAGCCCATAAGAAGTTGTCGATCTCTTTTGCATTCTCTTACCTAAATACTCTTTAGGCCTTGGAACATCAATCCTTGTTTGATTAGGGACTTCTATAGGCGCACATCCGCTCTCTTACACACCCACCTTCTTGAGTATCGCCACATCATCTTCAGTGGCTTCTAACTTGGAGGTCATTCTCTTGAGCTTCTCATTCAAGGAACTAATCTCACAAAGGAGGATTTGCTCCACGATCTAAGTTTTCTCCACGATTTGAGTTTGCTTTTGACATTACAACCTCTCGTTCAAGGCACCTTGCAATTTGCATCCCTTCTCAGAGCTCGTCTATCTCCTTCTCGAGCTCAGCAATGCGTTTCTCTAGGTCCTCGAAGTTATCTTTTCCATAAGCCATGGTGAGTTCTACCCTCTCTAACCTGACGATAATGTCAGCGATAACATCTCTTGATCTCCCAATTTCTTTGGTATTTTTGGATCCTCCTATTTAAACTTTGTGAGGTTACCTAAAATCCTCTCTAATCCCATGGGAAAGTTTCTCAACTTCATCCACGACATTCACACTTCCATTTGATTTCTTCATCCTCTTTGCTCTAATACCAACGATCACGGACTCGGTCTTTCCACAAACGATTCGTGCGACACTAATTACGATCTTCGTGAAAATGAATAACTAGTCAGCCTTATTTGAATAATACTTGATGTTTGCTCCAATAAACACAAAAAACTCTAGAGTGAGAAAGAGAACTCTTACAAAGAATAATATTATTATTTGAATATTTCACGATTAAGTAATATTTGTGAGGTATTATTTATAAGACTTATTCTAACTAATACATTAATGACACACTAGTCAACTACCACATTAATGGTGCACTAAACAATTACCACATTAATCTAGGGTATACATTCTCCCTATATTTCTAGAATATTCATTGGGTTTGGCCTACCTAGACGATTGAATCTCCCATCGGGCTAAGAAGATAAGGGCACCGTGACAAATTGCATTGGTTACCTTACCTTTTGGTTAAGTCTGTCACCTTGGTACGGACCAAAAAATTAAAGTTAGTGTGGGCTTGAAAAAAAAATATTTTGAATTCACTTGAAAAAAAATGAAAAAAAAAATATATATATATATATATATATATATAAAAAAAAAAGGAATCACTATTATTATTTAAAAAGTTTGAAATAGGTAGATTATTAGGTTGTTACTTTAATGTTAATTAATTTAAAATTTAATTATTTATTATAAAAATATTATTTGGACATAAAAAAAAATAAACAAACTTAAAAGATAAAATATTACCTAAAAATTATAAAATAACTGTATCAAACAAATCCTAAAAAATAACTAAAATGAAATAATCATATATTTCCTGGTTTGAATTGTTTTCTATTTAAAAAAAAAAAAAAACCTGTTTAATTAAAATAAAAAAAAAACAGTTTTTTTTGGTTGATTAAAGATTAAAACATTCTTAATTCTATTTTATCTAGCTTGAATAAAATTAATTTTAAATAATTACATAAATGCATTTATTTTATTTTAATAGAAAAAAAAATGGTAAGTAAAACACTATCGGTTATAAACCTAATATAAACATAGGATGAGTCAGAGTGGGCTTAAGTCCAGGACAGCCCTAGGCAGTCTCTGTTGCCACCTTTATAGGTGAGTCATGTAATTAGGGATGGGCCGGGATACAATATATTCTAACTTTTTATTTATATTGTACCGAAAATTTTGATATAAAAAAATCGTTTTGTTATTTTACCATTATTTCGATGTACCGAAATCTTGGTACGATACAAGTAACATATCGATAATCCTGAAATTAATGGTATGCCGCAATTTCGATACAGTGTTGATTTTACGTCGTTCATACCGAATAATATTAAAATTTAATTATATTTTGTTTTATTCATAAAAAAAAATTATAATTGAATTAATATCAAATCTGTTTATAAAAAAATCTATTAAAATTATTTAGAAAAAAAAGTTAGAGTTAAAGTTTCAAATTTGACAAAAAAAAATAAAATTAATTTATTAAAATTAATTGATAACAAGTTTGATTTGGTTAAAAAAAATCATAATTAGTTACATAAATCTAATTCTTGAAATAAAATTAAAACTTTAGTATTATATATATTTTTTTAATTTATAAATATTATTTTGATAGGTAATGTGCATTACCATTTTTATTTTTTTCAGATTACCGAAAAATTGATATTTTCAATATACCAAAATAATAGACAATTTTTCACCCTATTGATATAAAATATTTGAAATATTTCAATAAATTTTATAAGGGTTAAATGGTTTATACTTTCTAGGAGGCTAGTATCGTGATTCAGCAAAAAATGCGAGACTAATATGAGTGTAAATCCGTATTGTTTTAGGATAAAAAAACGGAGAACAATAATCCAAATAGACACGTAAACAACATTCACTTTTTCATCCGACGATATTTGCTCAAGAATTTCCTTTCTTCGGTAGGAAATTTCATTGCTATCAAGAATTTCGAGACAATTAAGTTGTAACTGTTGGAATTATTTCCAATATTTGGGTACATATATTATTTAATAATTGTATATTAGTTGTTATCATAATAAAGATTAAAGCAAGTATAAAGGTTATGGGCTTATTTAGACATCTATAATAAGTATGGGAACATATTTGTGTAGAAGCAGAAATACCATTCATTATTTCGTTGATGGGCCGAATAATAAATGGGTATATTAGGGCTAGGTCCCCAACCCATATAGATAGCCTACCTATTTGTTTCTCTCATCGAAAAATAAGGTTTATGTTCATCTCTCAAGAACACTAAAGAAGGGCTATCAATATAGGGTTGGAAGACTTAAACCCCACCCACATCAAACATTCCGATCCAGGTCTAGATCCAGAACGAGAAGATCCACATTCAGATTCAGGTCCAGATCCAAGATCAAGAAGAAGAGAATAACGAAGAACGAAAAACGACTTAATGAACCGTTCTTCATTCAAGATCCAGGTACGCTTCCGCAATTACAGTTTATCTCAATTTATCGACATAGAGTATATAGATTATAGACTTAAGGATTAAAAATTTAGACTAAAGAATCTAACCGTAACAATTACAACAATCCTTTATACATATCCTTACAACAAATAAGATAACTTAAACCTATCAAACAATAGATTCAATGTCTCCTTCAAAGAATTCCGAATAAACTCAATCAACATCATCTGAAAACCCAACAAGATAATTCATCAGTACATACTTAATTCATACCTAATAATACAGAAAAGAAATTGAGAATAAGTATTAGTAGTACTAACCTGAATTGGATTCAATAATGATTTCCATTTGCTCAAATAAACAAGAATGATCCAACTAAATACACCCATTATCGAATAAACAACCAAACCATTCCATGTTCTTGCTGAAATATACTTCTTGAAGACGAAAACAGAGTATAAATAAACCATGAATCTAAATATCACAATCAAGTAAGAGTTCGATTCAAACATCAAACTCAACAATCCAATCAAAATCAAACCAACCCATATGCGTTCCTACAAGTATTAGATATGAAAATTAACTTCAGATCTGTAAATACAAACAACAAACAGGGAAATTACGTACCTTTTGAGCAAATGTTGTAATCGAATTGCTAATGCGGGTGAAATCGAGGCATTTTTTGGATGAATGACGGAAAGTGAAGTTGCGGAGAATGGAGAGACACGATTTCTTAGGGCAGAGTTTAAGAGCGAGTTTAATCTTGAGTGATAATGGAGAAGATTTCCAATTCCATGATTGGAAACTTCTAGAAGTTTTCAATATGAGATCTAGGTATTTGGTTCGGACATGGATGCTTATCCGCCATGACTGCCGCTTAAGAAATCGCATTACCCTTACCGTTCAAAAACCAGATTTTAAGAACTGATTTTGGTTTTGATATATAAATTAATTATTGAAATAAGCCCCTGAAGTTTGAATAAGATGTAAGTGATACTCATAATTATGAAGATTTGCTATGATTCTTAGATATTTAATTTTAAAATTAAACAAAATAAGAGTTAAATCAAATAAAATATAATTCTACATTTGAAAAGAAATAAATATAAATAAATTTGATTTATTTCTAAATTTTAAAATATAAAATAGTATATATATATAAGATATTATTATAATACTATATTATTTTATTATATTAATTTCTTATAGGTTAATTATATATAATGTCTATATAAAATTTTATTTTGAGAAAGAAGGTTATAATATGAGATAATATAAAGGGAAGATATTATTATATTAATTTCTTACAAGTCTAATCTATAATATAATATAATATAATATATATAATTTAAAATATATATCATTTAATATAATTTTTCTTCATATTTTAACAAGTATATAATTATAGTTTTATTTTTAAGCTATAAAATATAGTTTTTATTGTTTTCAATAAGGTTATTTTAACTATTTTCCCTAATAAAATTTTATTAATTATTATATTTTTTAATAATATTTTTCTTTCAAATAATTATGTTTATCTTATTTTCTTCGTAAATCATATTCTTTGAGTTTTGTTTTCAGTTGTTATTTTATCTCAATAGTCAATGCTTATATTTTTATTGGTCTTAATTCAATTATATGTGTTTCTTTACTAGTTATTTAGTCAACACAATGTCATTTTTCTGTTAGTATGAATTTTTTTTCAAGTGTGGTTTCACCCTAACATTCTATGTCAATGGGATTCTACATTTTTGGATGTTTTCTTTTAATGCAACACAGTCATTCCGTCGTTGGATGAATCACTAGTAAAAAAGAACACAATTATCGAGAAAAATTGTCGAGAGCGAAAGAAAACTCACGGTGACATTAATATCACCGAGAGAAAAAGGGCACTTTCGGTGAAAGTTATTGATATTACCGAGAGCATTAAGTTGCTCGCAGTAATAAGTATTATTACCGAGAGCATCTAGTTAAAGCCCTCATTGAACTTCATTAAATACTATCACCTAGAGCAACCCACAAAGCTCTCGGTGATAATATTATATTTTGTGTTATAAACCTGCGGACTCTCTTCTTTCTTTTCATCTCTTCTTTCTTTTTCCTCTCTTCTTCCTCTCGACCACTCTCTTCTTCCTCTCGCAGTGTCAATCGGAATTATCAGATGATCCTCCTTCATCAATCGGAGCGTGGCTTAATCGGAGCGTGGATTGCTTATTCAGAGCGTCAATCGCAGCATCAATCGAACTTTTGCGGCGGCTGCATGGATTTCTTAATCTTCCTCGCTCTCGGTAATTCCTCCGTACTCGGCGCCGTAAAGTTAGTGTTCTACTATTCGTTTATGTTTAAATAAATGCAAATGATAATCAGCCATAATTTTTAGGATTCTAACTTATTAGGTAATGGAAAATGGAATTTCTTAAAATTCTAGGGTTCTTAATTTGGCTTATTTTGTTGTTCTTATTTTATATTTCATAGTTTTTTATTTATTATTCTCGGTTCATATTATATATTTATGAAAGCTTCATTTATTTGATGTTAGTGATGATGTAGTATCTTATTATAATTTATTTTCTGTTTTTGTTATACCATATCACCGAAGAAATCAGCTTAGATTTGTGTTTAATGGTTCAAGTTTTTACTTTCCTTATTAGGGTTATGTAGTAAATAGAAGCATATTTGATGGAAGATGAAAAGTAGGGCAGTCGTACTCTATTGTAATTTATAATTACTTAATATTAAAAGGTGTTTTTAGAAAATCATTTAAGTATAAGAATTGTTGTGATTTTAGAACTATAGTTGTTATCTACATTATGATTACATTCTTAAAAGGCTATGGATTTACATTCAGATGATGCTTTATTGTCATAGTTACTCTGATATGTAAATCATCCCAAAGTTTTTCTTGGGTTTAGTTTGTTACTGGTTTCTCTCAGTTTTTTTTTTGTTTTTTTTAACTTTTTTCTTTAAAGTTTTAATATATGTATTCATGGCAACTTTGCCGAGGTGATCAAATAATTATAGATTTCCTCTTTTTCCTTTTGCCTATAATGGGTTTTGCAAATATGGATCTTAATTTTTTCCAGTCTTGTCAATGACTAATAAAAGTTATATATCTTTGCAAACATTATATTTAATATTTTAATCATTTTGTTGTTTTACCATTATTTTAATCACCAGAAATTGCTCTCATTGATGTGAGTTTTACACGTTAATGATTTTCAAATATGCTTTGATTTGAATTTTGAATCTCAATCTGTTTGCAAAATGGATTGGTGGGTTACTCTCTAAGTTTTTATTCTTCATCATTTTGAATTCTCAATTATACTTTGCTGAAATACTATAATTATGATCACATACACTCTATATTACTATTTATTTTTAGCACCTGTGATGGCTGATATGATTTGATCTTCTTTGGTTCTAATATTCTGATTTGATCGTGAAAGTTTTATGTGGGTGAAAAGTGAAAAAAACTTAACAGTCATTGTAGTCAAGTTCAAACTCATGAACTCGGGGAAGTTGGGTTGTATTTTTTCGTGCTACATTCTACAACATGCATTTTGTCAAGTTATGAGGTATAGAACATTTTCTATAACGTGTATAATTAGAAATAGAATTATATTTTTCTCCTTACCTACAGAATCTGGTTTTATATTGAGGAGGAATATATTGATGAGGCTTTTCATGGATTATTTAAGTAATTTAGATGCATTTTGATACTTTAGTTCTTGTAAGTTTTAGATTGATAACTGATAATTGGTGTACGGTTTATGCCAGTTTTTATGGTAAATCTACATAGCTATTTGACATATCTTCGACCGCAAAATTTTAACATGCATGATTCACTAAAAAACAACTACCTGTGATACTGAAAGTTGTAGTATACAGGTTCTTAGTTACAAAGGTAAGTATCTTTCATCATCTTATTCATTGTTTTTTTCTTATCCATTATCAATCATCTATATACATATTTTAATCATGTTCTTAAAGGAAGGCATATGGGTGGTATTAGTCTGTCATATATATATATATATTAATGATGTTACAGACATGGTGGTGGTTATCAGTTATCCATATTTGATCATCTCTTTGGGAGAAATCAATTTAAAAAAACAGATTATCGATCACTGAGAGTATTGACTCTACTCTCGGTAAAAGATTAGAATTATCACCGAGAGTATTGACTCTACTCTCGGTAAAAGATTAGAATTATCACCGAGAGTAATTGGTGTTCTCGGTAGTAATATTATCATCGAGAGCATCAAATGCTCTCGGTGATACTAATTTTTTCTTCACCGACAGTCAAATTACTGACACCTTCTAAGAGCATTTTTCACCCTCGACGAAAACTATCACTAAGGGCAAATAGGTTTTCACCGAGAGTTTTTGCCCTCGATAAAAACCATTTTTTTACTAGTGCATCTCGACACTCATGAGTAACTTAGGAGTTCATTCGGTTATTATTTCACCCCAACATTCAATGCCCATGGGATTCTATATCTTCGTATGTTTATCAATCAACACACTCACATCATGTAACTGGATGGAGCTCACGAGTTTCTGAAGCTTGAAAATTACATCATCAACATTCTAACATCTCGTCTTCAATCTAAAGTTGTTCAAGCATTTTCCATCTTGAGTTTGAGAAGGGATGTTAAAATATAAGATAATATATAAGTAAGATATTATCACAATATTATAAATTGTGATAATATCAATATTATATTAGTTTTCTTTTATGTGAATTATAATGTCCCCGTGATATCAAAACAAAAGAAGAAAAAATAATCTCTCGAACTAGATGGATGGCTAGATTGACAATAGAATGTGATTCAACTTGCATTAGTGAACTTCAAATGGATAGGGTAACCTTTAGAGTACTGTATGAAATGGTAAGAAATATTGGAGATTTGATGCCCACAAAGAACACATCAATAGAGAAGGTTGTAGCGATGTTCATATCTATCTTGGCCCATCACAAAAATGTAGGACAATTTATCTACTTTTTTACCGTAGTACATAAACTGTGAGTCGACAACTTCATGGGGTTCTTGATGCAATTTTTAAATTACATCAAATTTTACTGAAAAAGCTAGTACCCATCTCTCATAATTATCGCGATGAAAAATGGAAATATTTCCAGGTACATTGAACATTATACATTTATTATTATAATACATAAAATTTTGAGTGAATAATTAGTTTCCTATAATTTTGCTATAATTGTTAATTATAGACTCCTTTAATTTGTAAGGATGTCTAGGAGCATTAGATAGAACATTAATTAACGTTACACCGCCTAATGAGAATAAATCTTTATATTGCACGAGAAAATGTTGTATTTCAACAAACGTATTAGGCATGTGTTGCCCAAACATTCAATTTATATATGTTTTTCCTGGATGGGAGGGTTCTAACACATGATGGTCGTGTGCTTCGCAATGCGATCTCAAGACCTATTGGTCTAAGAGTCCCTTTAGGTAAATTTGCATTGCTTTATCTATTAAGAGTGAAAAGTTTTCTTTTTTTATTATTTAAGATTTTTATTTACTTTACAACTACGAAGGTTGTTATTACTTGGATAACTCTATATTTTGCAATGCAAAATGATTTCTTGTTCTCTATTGAGGACAACAATATCACCTCAAAGAATTTGATGACCATCGACCAGAGACTCTATAGGAATACTTCAACATGAAGCATTCTAAAGCCAGAAATATTGTAGAAAGATTTTTGGATGGTTAAAATGCAGATGGAAGATTCTTGCATTCCCTTCATTTTTCTCCATTCAAAGTCAAATTTGCATCATAATGGCATGTTTTTTTTTTCATAACTTGATTCACAAATTTATGAGTTTTGATCCACAAGAATTAAGAATGGAAAAAGAAGAAGAAGAGGAAGAGGATAGTGTTAAGAAAAGTGATGATAAAAAAGTAGAGCATATTACACAAATTAGTCCAAGTTATGAGTGACTAGAATTTAAAAATAATCTGGCCACTAATATGTCATGGTCCACTTGATCTAGTGGAAATAAAGTTGATTAGTTCTTATTTCATATACTTATTATGATAACTACATCATTTGGATTTATGTTTGTACTTGAATGATTTATACTTGATAGTTTTATATCATTCATTTAGTATTTGTATTAAGATTTTCTTATAGTTTAAAAATTCAATAACTATTACTTATATTTAATGAAGTTAATCCAATGAAGTTTATATTTAGATTGTATTTAACTTTCTGCCATTTTTTTTAGAATGTCTATATCTACACCTGTTTTTCGTAGACGTTTTTCGTAGACGAAAATAATAATTTTGGACTGAGGAGGAAGTTGAGGCATTGATTGATTCTCTCCAAGAGCTAGCTTGTGATCTATTATAGAAAGTAGAGTCTGGTTTTAAGAACAATTACATGGGTCATAATACGAAAGATTCCCAATTTCAGTAAAGAAGTTACTCCCCATATTGAATCAAAGATAAAAAAAAATCTTAAAGCCAAGTACAATCATTTCGGAGATGTGTATGCAAAGTGGTTGCCAATGGGATGACGCTGAATACATAATCAAATGTGAAAAACAATGGTTTGATGAATGGTGCATGGTAAGCTATTCTAAATTCTTATCAATCATTTATTGAATTTTTACTTTCATATTTGTACATATTTTGAGTGTTATATTGTTTTCTTTTTTTAGACTCACCCCAATATTGTGGGATTGCGAGATTTTACATTTCCATATTTATGCAAACTAGACATGCATGGTGCGGGGTAAAGATATAGCGATAGGACTTAGAGCTGAGGATATAATTGATGCATGCATGGATCCTAGATGGCAGAAGGATCTGATTGTGAGTTCTTCATCAGATGGTGAAGATGATGAACTTGTTGTCATCTCTCACTCACAAGGCTTACATGCAACAAACAACAAATCATCCAAGAAAAGAAAGAAGCTTGACCAGTAATAGAAATTTTGCACAAGAAAAATATATCAGAAACCTTTCAACAAAGTATTGACTCAAAATTGGAAAATTTTAGTTCTAAATTTAAGTCCATTTGTGACCAAATGGAATCACAATACTGTTGTGATAAATGTTTTGATTGCGGAACCAAATTCTGAATCTTTAAGTGCTTTAAATATGTAAGAGGCTATTGATGAATTAATTAACATCGGCATACCTCAAATGGATGTTGATAAAGCTCTTGAAATTTGTTGCAAGAACCGTGTAAAAGTGAAAGTTATATTCGCATTGTCAAGTCATTTGAGACGGTCTTTTGTGCTTGAGTTTGTTCATCCATCTTCTAATCCATAAATTAGGTATGAAATCGACGATTTATGTTAGCTTTTTGTTTGTTGGCTTTGTGCACATTCCAACATAATGTAATTACTAATTATTTTAAAAAATATTTGATTGCATTTAGATCAAAAGTTGGATTTTGTTGTATCTAGATCATTTCACTACTTTTTTTATATTTTAAAGAATAGTGGTGAAAGTAGGTAATATGCTTTCTAAGAAAGTAAAAAATATATAATATATTTGGGTTGTTGTAGATTCCATGATAAAAGAATGAAGTTTGCTAGATTTGTTTGTCCATTCTCTAAAAGATTGATGTCATTTTCAACCCCTCTTTTTTATTTTTGTTGTTATATTTGAGTAAGTCCTTAACCTAATTTCGCATGAAGAATGTATCCTTTATTGTAAATGAGATATTATACATTTATCTTTCTTTTTATAAAATTTTGATTTTAATTTTTTTTTACCATTTTTGCTTAGTTATTTTTAGTATACTAAATAAAAAATATTATTAATAAATAAATTATATAAAATAATCCTAATTAAAATTAATTAACATTATAATTTAAATGATAAAAAAAATTATATACCATAAAAAAATATAAAAGAATATTAATATTTATATTTTAACTAAACATTATCAATGTTAATAATAATAATTAATTATGAGCAATAAGAGATGGATATTAACCCTAAGTTCCTATGTTTGAGCCTGTTATGTGACAAGTTATGTGCCTAGTTAAATGGATAAGTGTGTTTGCGGGCTGCATACTTAATCTATTGTCCCAATTTTATCCCCTCTTCTAACCTAGTGGCAATAAGAGGTGAATACTAATCCTAAATTCTTAAGTTCGAGTCTATTAGGCGGCAAGTTCTACACCTGGTTAAATGGTTAAATGTGTTTGCGGGCTACATATTTAATTCGTTGTTCCATTTTGTTTTCTCGAAAAAATAATTAACTAATTCCAACCAAGTAACACACTTCAATCAATCATATACATTCTTATTCTCTACCTTTATCAATCTCATTCACATTCTTATTCCCTTATTTGAACTAAACGCGCTCTCAAGTTTCTAAACAAACATCAGAATTGGAATGGACCCTTCAATTTCAATTCCAATTCTAATTATAACTGTCTCACCAAATATACCCTAAAGGTATGTTTGGATGAGTGAAATTAGAATTGAAATTGGCATTGTCATTAGAATTTTAATTCGACAAGAATTGACATTAAATTATAATTCAATTCTTATATTTGGAAAAACTATAGAATTGTAATTCAATTTTAATTTTTATAAAAAAAAGTTATAATAAAAAAAATTTGAATATATATTATCTATATTATTAAGATATTTGTTTTACCCAACTAATAAAGATAGCTCAAGTATCAAGAGTTTTTATTCACATATCGATTCTCATTAAGAAGAAAACATATTCATGTGACATGTTAATTTATTAAATTAAAACAAAATATCGGTTCAGCATGTTAACTCTCTAAATTCAAATATTCAATATTTAACTTTCTAAATTAAAAAAAATATATTAGTTCGAAATGTTAAGTTACTAAATTTATAAAAAAAAAATTGTTCGACATTTTAAAATTTTAAATTAAAAAAAAAATAAGTATTGGTTTAACATGTTAAATTATAAATAATAAAATAATAATATATTTTTGTTTAGAAAACATAAAGAAAAAATTATAATTATAATTTCGAGCTAAAAAAAAATAGAATTAAGAATTATAAAAATACACTAGTTTTAATTCTATTAAAATTCTAATTCCAATACAAATTCAAATTCTTAATCTTAAATGCTATCCCCAACTTAAGAATTAAAATTATATACCCAACTTAGAATTTAAATTGAACACTCAATTCCAATTGTATGGTTACCCAACACACTTAAATGTATTATCAACATAAAACAAAATATTTCAGCAAAATATTTCAGTACTTTATTTTATGATTTAAGACACATATACTTTCTTATTACTGTATTCTCATTTTCATTTATTATAAAAGTTTAATTCCAAATATATAATAGCCCAATTAACTTTCTTCATATTTAAAAAAAAAAAAACAAGCATAAGATTTTCTTTCTAAAAAAATTAATTCTCCAAAGTTAAAAAGTCTTCTTTTTCTTGGTTCATCGGTGGTTTTTTTAGCATCGGAGGGTGTCTCATTTTTATTTCCACCACTTAGATTTGAGTTGGTATTGTATTTTGTTCGATTCGGCATCTTGTTTAGCCGGATCGGATTTTAATCCCGAATTTTTATAATCCGAATAATATTCTTAACGATTGGTGAATCGTTTGTTGCTCATACCCTCTAATTGCATTGATGATCATTTCTCGAGTCTGTGTTCGTCCCCTTCTTAGCTGCAAAGGAGATGAAGTTACCGGACCTAGAGTTTCTTTTTATTTTTCCAATAAAGAGTCACTAAAACGGATATTTAAGTTGGAGACCCGGTATTCTTCAATTATTTATATGGGTTTTCACCTTTTTGACCATATGCATAAATGGTCGGTTATCATTTTACAAAATATTTTTCGGTGTTGCTTACCAATCATTGGTCAATAATATTTTTTTATTGTCTCTCAAAATATTTGTTAAAGATTCTTTTAACACCGTTGATTGGTTTGTGCGTCTTACTCTAATTCATCTCTCATTGTTACGAATCTTTTGAGTCACCCTAAATAAATTACAAGAGTGTTTGATCTTTAAGTGTTTGATCTTTTTCATTAAAATTTTAATTATTGTATATATGTCATATTATTTAACCCCTAAAATTTTGTTTAGTTGTTTTGATTTTTGTTAACATTATTTTATAATTTAATTTTTATAACTCTTTACTTGTATTATTAAAAATTATATTTTTTCAAAACAACTCACTAATATTATCATACTCATCCATTTGCAATAATCAATAATGGGCCTGGAATAGTAATGGCTGCAAAGCTAAAAAAAAACTTTCAGAATTTGGCAATTTGGACTTTGAAGTATGAAGAAGAAAAGGCTTAAGAATCATAATGTTTACTTGTCAAAATATTTGGATATGCTTTTATATTGATGACAAGTAGAGACCAGCAGGAAATAACAAACATACCAAAAAAAAATAGCTTTCACATGGGATTTGCTTTAATTGATATTCTTTACTTCTGGAACACAAGCCAGACTTTTATCTTTTGTGACTTGTCCTTTGTTTCCTCGAATCTTCCAAAATTGAAATAGTCTCCTGCCGAATTAGTTCAAAATTTTATTTAAATTATCATATAATCAAATGTCAAAAGTTCGATTATCACTTATACCGTCTTAAGTTGAAGTAGAGGTTATGAATGTAAGGTTTATGTTAGCTTCGATTATTCAAATAAAAAAATTATGATATAATAAAAAACATTTGTTGTTTGACATGTTAGCTTCAATTATTCAAATTCAAAAATTATGATATAATAAAAAATTATTTGTTATTTGACTTCATCATTTCCTGGAATAAATGAAGGAAATATGTTATATTTATAAAAAAAAATAATAATCAATATCACTTCAAAGTTGGTGAGGAAAACTTTGTTTGTGTTTTTGGTAGAGTGGGAATAAAAAAAATGATGGTTTGTGTCTGAGACTTCAAATTAATAATCTTTAAGAGATGAGTTAGTGAACTTTATTATTTAACTATGAATTATAAGTAAAAAAAATATTATGAGTAGAAAACATCATTTTCAATCAATAAAAAAATTATTTGTGAACATGATATTATTGAAAACAAATTGTTAATAAGCAATGTAATTTCAATTATATGGGTTTGATAACACATTAAATTGAAGTATAAGTCATTTATGTATGGTTCATGTTAACTTTCTACAATAGTAAAAAAATAAATATATGGGTTAATTGGATAACAACCCATATACAAAATAGTCTTAAATGGTTTTATTAAATTCAAAATAAGAATAAAATTTTAATTATAAACAGATTGTCATTTAAAGATTTAATAACCAATTTGAATCACTAAACACATCAAACCTTAGTAAAATGTATTGGCATATTCAATAAATATGTGAAGTATTTTATTTATCAAGTTAAAAAGGGTATTGTATTTAAAAAAAATTAAAAAGAATAATAATGAATAAATAGTAAATGATACAAATGAAAAAGAAATTGTAAATGACAAATTGTAAAATATTTTTCTTCAATCTAGCTACCAAATTAACACATTTAACTATTAATTGTTGAAAACTTAATTTGAGATGCTCGTTGTGGGTGAACTTTTTAAACCAAATAAAATGAAATCAAGTAAAAATAATTATTCATTTAAAAGAGTTTCAAAAAAGTCTAAACCACATAATGGCTAGACAATGATACTTGTACATATCATGTTTTAAGTAACCCAATCATTAAATGACAATAATGACCTTAGCTTAGGCCTACAATCCTTGCTGCATTTGAGGTCAAGAGAAGAAAATCAGCTTCAAGGGCAAGTTTGACATTAATGTTACCTGAATTTTAAGTTATATACATATATTTAACGAAATTGATAGGGAGGGAAATTGAGAAGAGGATGAGAAATGAAATAACGTGGCATTACGTCATTAATTAAAAGAAAAAAAAGGTGAAAAAACAAAAAATATATTTTTTCAATCAATCAAATTGAAATACATCGTTCTCTTTCTCGTTATCACACTATTATTTCATATATTTTAAACCCTAAAAATTTAATTTAAGTTAATGGCTTAGCAGTACTAGTGAGTATTTAAAATTAATGTTGAAAAAAAAGACAAATAATTAATTATTATATTGGAGATAATAAAAGTGAAAATAATATGTTTTTTTTAATATTTATTTATGTAATAATTTTATGGGTCCCTTTTAATATTTTAGTTTATGCCTAGAAGTTTCCCATCTTTGAAAAGTCATTCTGCCTAATTTGAGGTTCATATTTCCTTCTCCTCGCCTTATTGTCTTCATGTTGTTGGGTGCAATAAATGTTATAACTTTAGGTCATTAATATTACAAACTATTTTTTTTTTAAATAATATAATTTTTATTTGAATATACGTATTATTATTAAAAAAATAATCGACCAAGAGATAAAAACTCCATATTTACTTCAAAATTAAATATCTCATTTTTGTTAGAATGACTATCACGGCCTTTTTTTAATTAGAGCCTTATTAGTAAAGATCGGACCCTAAAATATTTGAACTCATTGATATTGAGCTACAATATTTCCTTCTTGTTTAAAAATATATATATGATAAGGCCGTTTTTTAAGACTATTTGAAATTGAAGAAATCGTTTTTTTCAAACTTAAAAATAATTTTTGGCAAAACAATTCATGCATACACAAACAAAAAGTCACAAATAATTATCATAAATGAATTTTCAATTTCAAAGTTTTTATTTAAGGTAAAATTTTCAATAAGTAAGATGCAAGTTAGGAAGTTATAATTATGAGTGTATTAGTATGGTATATCAATTTTTTTATTCGGTATAGTACTAAAATTTTTGGTATTTGAAATATCATACATATACCGTACCAAATTTTCGGTATGATACAAATAATATACCGATTATACTGAATATTTATGGTAAACCGAGATTTCGATAGAGTGTCGATATGATACCGTCCATACTAAAAATATTGATTTTTTTTAATTAGAAAAAAATCACGGAGAATAAAAACAATACAGAAGTTATAAGAGAGTAGATACTTTCAAGGACGAATTTAACAAGGGGCTGAGTTGGTATTAAGCCCATCCTTGAAAAACAAAATTATTAATTAATTATTTTTTAAAAATAAAAAAATATTATATTATATTATATTATATTATATATATCAAATAAAATTAAAAATTCATATCTTTTCAACTGTATTAGTATATATATTTCAATTATTTTCACTGGTCAAAAAGTGGTCAAAACCGAGAGTTTTAACTCTCGGTTTTGACCCTATAACTCTCGGTAAAGACACCTTACCGAATGTTTTAGTAACTCTCGCCATCCCTCGGTATTGACTCTCTCGGGATTTCCACAAAGAGAAAAACCGAGAGTTATATGAAAACTTTCGGATTTTTCTCTTTTGGAAAAACCGAGGGTTTTACTAAGACCTTTCGGTTTTTCTCTATTTGAAAAAACCGAGGGTTTTACAAACAACTTTCGGTTTTTCTCTGTGTGGAAAAACCGAGGGTTTTACAAAGACCTTTCGGTTTTTCTCTGTGTGTAAAAACCGAGGGTTTTACAAAGACCTTTCGGTTTTTCTCTGTGTGTAAAACCCGAGGGTTTTGCAAACAACTTTCGGTTTTTCTTTTTTGGGAAACCGAGAGTTATTACAAAACTTTCGGTTTTCCCACAAAGAGAAAAAGCCGAAAGTTATATTAAAACTCTCGGTTTTTACCCGAAGAGGAAAACCGAAAGTTTTGTAATAACTCTCGGTTTTCCTCTTTTGGGTAAAAACCGAGGGTTTGTCATATAACTCTCGGTTTTCTCTTTGGCTAAAAACCGAGAGTTTTCTAATATCTCTCGGTTTTTCCACAAAGAGAAAAACCGAGAGATTTCAATATTACTTTTGGTTTTTTCCCGTAAATTTTTTAAAATGTGCGGATTATTTTGCTCGCAACCAAAACCTGTTCAGCCAAACCAATATATTAATGATAAAAGAAATGCAACATACATTAAACGATCACATTAATTGATCATGAACATTACAAAATTCGAAACCACACTAATATTCCGAACAATCTGTTCTAAATTCAACCACTAATGAAAAAATGTTTTGAATCGAAACAACCTTAGCTTGTGGGGGGAGGAGGAGGTGGTTGTTGCCTCATATACAATTCGATTCTCTCCATTCTTGCGTTCATCTTTGACTTCTCCCTCTCCATTTTTGTTGTAATCTCTAACTTCTCCCGCTCCATTCTTTCCACAATTTGTTCCTTTTCGGATTGCATTTCTTCCATTCTGCGCCTTCTTTCTTCATCCCTCTTCTCCAGTTCCTCCAGCTTGAGCTTCATTATTTGATTCTCTTCTAACAATCGCTCATTGTTTCGCTGTGAACTGTTTCCACTACGACGATCCTCACGAAAGTGTGTGGGCCGGACGCCTGATCCCATTCCGAACACTACCCCGTGTTTTTGTTGTCCGAACACCCTCTCCGTCAATTCAAAATCCGATATTCCCGGTTCGTTACTAACAACCTCCTCCATCTCAGCCTGCACAATTCAAATAAAATATCATTTTTATAATAAAAAACTAAGCATATTCAATTCACTTACAATTTTCTCTTGCACGTGTTCGTCCGGGACGGGTGTTGGGTTTTTCTTGTGTCGGTTTTGGTGTACGGGTCCTCTTGAATACTTCAATTACAGACGGTGGCCGTCCCATTTCAATCGCCTGTTGAAATAAATGATTTATATAATTAATAACAATCTTTATATTAAGTTATTACAAATAATGTATTTAACAACTCGTCTTCAATTTGTGCAAACGGTCTACTTCCCGTTCGATGCGGGAATTTCAGATTCTTCCGATTCTTAATATTTGTAGAACTGTGTCTCTATATTTGAAATAACAAATGAAGTTAGATTAATTAATATCAACTTTTATTTGAATTATGAAACCGTACCTTAAACGTTTCTGTGAAGAAATGGTTGCGACACACAAATTCCCAATCATCTAGATCGTAGTCCGGTGGAGGATTAGCCAGTACCGCCGCCTCGTCTCCTTTGTGAACGCGGATATAATTCTTGTTCAAATCCGACCGCCATCTATCCCATATCTGATTGACGTGTCCCAACCCGGTCTTTCGAAAATACTCAATGTCACCATTAGTCGCTTCGAACGGATCCTGAAAAAAATAACATCCAAATGTTACAAATAATTATTTAATGACGTAATGTATAATCAAGTTATAAGTATTACCTTGATAGCACTCCACAGTGAATCCAATTGGTCTGCACTTAAAGCCTTCCACTTGAGAAGACGATGTGAGACGGCTGCGGGGTCCCGGATAATCGACCCCACATGTCTAGACCACCGTGTCTTTCCCACGTCTGTACCGCCTGGCCTCCCATCCTTCTCTCTAAACGTTAGAGGGATCCTCGTCCCCGCTAGCATCTTAGACAGCGCAATATTCTTGTTCTTCCCCCGTCTCTTGCGGGCAGAAGATTCTTCAAAATTATCAAAATCTTAATTAAATATGTCAATCAATTGAAACACTAACTAATTTGTAAACGAAATACCTGTCGATGATGGGTCGGGAGTGGTCCCGTGCTCCTCCTCGTCATCCTGCTCCTCGATAGGCTCCTCAAGACCCTCGTCTTCAGCCTCATTGCTAGGCAGGTTATCAGCGAATGTGCTCTCTATAAACTCTTGGAGCTCATCATCGTCTTCAGTCTCGTATGTTCGGGGAGGCGCAATAGCTATCGGGACCACAGGAATCGGTGGTTGGTCTCTAGAAGACGATCCTCGAAGCTTTAACGACTCGGATTGGGCAAGTAGGTTTTGGTAGCTTTTATCCAATTTCTTGGGTGTCTTCCTCATACTCTTTCAAGTTGTTTTAGGACCTTCAGACATTCTTAATTCACACCATTAATAAAATTGAGTGAATAATTGAAATAAAGTAGTAATAAAAATGAATATAAAGTTAAAAACATAATTAAATCTACCTAATTAATTAATCTGAACTATATGTTTGTAAACCGCGGTTTTATTTTTGTCACAATCTTCCAACCGGGTCGGGCTGACATATTAGGGGCGTAGAATACTTGTTTTGCTTGACTCGCTAATATATACGGGTCTTGACTTTGGGTTTTCAAAATTCGGTTTACATTTACACTAACGAAGCCATATTTATCCACTTTCACTCCTAGTTCCCCCGAGTGTGTATCAAACCACTTACACTTGAATAAAACAACTCGTTTGTGAGAATAGTATTGTACTTCGATTATATCCGTCAAAACTCCGTAGTATGACATAGTTTCAGATCCGTTGTACCCCTCAACAACCACCCCACTATTTTGAGTTGTCAAACCTTCGTCGTGTTTTTCTGTACAGAATTTGAATCAGTTTACTTTACACCAAACATACATAGACGAGTACATACTTGGACCTTCTCCTAAGATCTTGAGGTCTCTTGATATGTCGTTAATTTCTGCTAAATGGGCGACCTATATATGTATCCGAAATGAAGTTGTTAATATGAATAAAAAGAGTTAGGATATATGATTTGTAATTTACTCACTCGATGCTTGAAATATGCGGCAAACGTTACTCCACTGGACTCGTTGTTATAATCTCTACAAATAGATCGAATATTAAATAGCACACTCTTTAATGCTAATTAGTAACAGCAACATTGAATCTTACATGTAAAAAGGTTCTGCTTCGGGACAATTTTTCAAAATGTAAGAATGAGCTGTCACTCGATCGATATAATCCAAGTTATATACTTTTCCGTTAGATAGGTCTTCCAATGATGCAAATATTGAAATCCCCGAGATTTTAGGTTGTGCATTTTCTTGATCTTGTTCCTCCATATACCTGGCACATAAACTAATACTTTCGTTAACAAGATAGCTCTCGCTTATAGAGCCTTCGGGGTGGTTATTATTCCGGAAATATCTTTTCATTGTACCCATGTAATGTTCAAACGGATACATCCATCGATACTGAACAGGTCCTCCAAGCAAAGCCTCAAATGACAAGTGAACCGGGAGATGCATCATGATGTCGAAGATTGACTGCGGAAAAATCATTTCAAATTTGCAAAGTGTCAATGTAATATCCATGTACAATTGTTCCAGGTCCTCTTGAATCAACTCTTTGAAGCTCAACAACCGAAAGAAACGAGACAAATTTACTAACGCATCATACACATATTCTGGAAGCAATCCACGAGTTGCTAAAGGAATTAGATATTCCAACAAAATGTGACAATCATGACTCTTTAATCCCGAAAGCTTTTTCTCTTCCAAATTTACACAACCCCCGATATTTGAGCAGAACCCATCAGGCAACTTGAGATCTTTCAAGAAGTTACAAAGACGTATTTTATTTTCGGATGTCAAAGTGAAAGGCGCTTCTGGATAATGAACAACTCCTTCATCATTTATAGGATGTAACCATGATTTTATGCCTAAGAGTTCTAAGTCTTTACGGGCTTTAGAACCATCCTTAGTCTTCTCTTTCACATTCATTATTGTTCCCAACACGCTATCACAGATATTTTTCTCAATATGCATCACATCCAAATTATGTCTCAACAATAACGATTTCCAATAAGGCAGACGGAAGAAAATGCTAAGTTTGTTCCAATTGTCTCCCCGCGTTTCATGATATATCTTGGTTCTCTTGCTCATATCCGCACTAAGAATGATGTCTTCTAGGTCTTGTGCTTGCTCATAACTTTCTTGCCCCGTTAACAATCTAGGGGATCTCTATAATCAGTTCGACCATCAAACGACTCTTTATCCCTTCTGTATTTGTGCTTCGGTGGAAGGAAGCGTCTATGACCCAAGTAACATTGTTTGGAACCATGAACCAATCGAAGAGATACTGTGTCGTTGTTACAACAAGGACAAGCGAATTTACCTTTCGTACTCCAGCCTGAGAAATTCGCGTATGCGGGAAAGTCGTTAGTGGTCCACAACAACGCAGCTCGCATATTAAAGTATTGCGAGGTGTGTGCATCAAACGTTCTCACTCATGTTTGCCACAGTTCATGCAACTCTTCGATCAATGGCTGGAGAAATATGTCAATTGCATCTCCTGGACTCTTTGGACCCGGAATTAACATAGATAAAATGAAATTGCTAGAATCCATGCAAGTCGTGGGTGACACATTATAAGGGACGAGAATTACCGGCCAAACACTGTATGATTTTTTCCCATTTGCAAATGGTTGAAACCCATCGCTTGATAAACCAAGTCTTACGTTTCGAGATTCTGAAGCAAAATCTGTATAATTTTCATCAAACGTCTTCCAAGTTAAGGAATCAGCGGGGTGTCTCAACGTATCAATGTAACTTCTTCCTTCTTTATGCCATCTCATCATTGGAGCCGTTTTTGAGGACATGTATAGTCTTTGCAGTCTTGGTATTAAAGGGAAATATCTCAACACCTTTTTTGGAATGAATTTCCCGTTTTGCTTCTCCCGAACTGTCCCACTTGTTTGGTCGACTTTCCATCTTGAAAGACCGCAAACTCTGCAAGAATCTTCATTTATGTCGTCCTTCCAAAATAGCATACAGTTGTTCTTACATGCGTCTATCTTGTCATATTTAAGCCCGATATCAGTAATGAATTTTTTACTTTCGTAGTATGAGTTTGGCAATTGAGCGTCAATCGGTAATATGTAGTCTTTAAGCAGACGCAACAACATATCGAACGAAGAATTCGTCCATTGACATACATTTTTTATGTGAAGTAGTTTCAGTAGTGCCGATGATTTTGTTATTCGAGCACCTTCATACAATGGCCGTTTGGAATCATCAAGCAATTTATAAAATCTTTGCGCATCTTCGACTGGTTCATCGTTGCTCGGGACGTCATTAACGTTGGGGAACATATCGTTTATAAATTCGTGCATATAACGTTCTTCGTTGACCTGTTCATTAACTGTATTATTCATCTCCTGTCTCGGATCGTTGAATTCTGGCACGGCATCCTCCGACTGATCATCGTCGTCATCATCATCGTAGTCATCGGCATCTTCATCGACATCTTCATTAACCACTTGAGTAGTACGTCTCTTTTCTCCATGAAAATACCAATACTCATAATGAATATTTATTCCATAAACGGTGAGGTGAGTCTTCACTTCGTCTATTTCTATAAACGGCGTGTTCAAGTATTTCACGCAGGGACATTTCACGGTTTGTCGGGATGTATTCCTAACAGCATACTCGAGGAATTTGTCAACACCTTCCTCGTAATCTGGATGATCTCGACGTAAGGTCATCCAGCTTTTATCGGGTACTTCCATATTTCTAATAAAATGGAAAACAACCCGCATTATTATTTACTTAAATTTGTCTAAATTAACTAGCCTTACATAATGTTAACATAATTTCTAACTAATCTATCATTATCCAACCAAAATTCAATTTAATCTAATATTATAACCAAAATTCCACATAAACAAACAATAATAAAACCTAACATAAATCTAACTTAAATCTAACATACATATATTTTAACATTATTTCATTCATACACATTTCAAAACCTATTTCAATTATAATTCAACATTATTTCATTCATACACATTTCAAACATAATCTAACATAATCTAACATAAATCAAACATAATACCTAATCTAACATACTTCAAATCTAACATAAATCTAACATGAAACTAACCTAACCATATAATAAACCAACAAGAACTAACCTTGCACAAACAGAGCGACGAAGAAGAGCAGCGGATGTAGATCGACGGGCGGGCAGCGGGCGGCTGAAATTCCTAATCCAAACCTAATAACAATAACCAACATTAATATAACCAAATATTCAAACCAATAAATCTAACCAAATCAAACTTCAATCTAACCCAAATCAAAATTTTAACCTAAAATTCTAACCTAAACTTCAATCATATCTAACCTAAATCAAACCTCAATTAAACAACAATCAAACCAACAAACATTCAACCAAACATATATCAAATCAATCCAAGAAAATAATCAATCCAAAACCTAAACTAACCAAAATCAAACCAAACATATATCAAATCAATCCAAGAAAATAATCAATCCAAAACCTAAACTAACCAAAATCAAACATATTTTCAACCTAATCTAACATTATCTAACAAAATCATACAACCAAACTCAATATAACCTAAAACCAAATCCAACAACCAATTACAAAAAACAAATCCAATAACATAATCCAAAATCAAACTAATATCACCTAAACTAACCAAAATCAACCTAATTGCAAAAATCTAATAATATAACCTAATTTCAAAAATCTAACAATAATCTAACCTAATCTGAAAAATCTAACAAGAATCTAAAATTAATCTAACCTAATTGCAACAATCTAACACTAATCTAACCTACTTTCAAAATAAATAATAAACTAACCTTGCAGGGCGGCGGCGGCGGCGGCAGAGATTCTTCAAGTTTCGGCGGCGGCAGAGGGCGATTCTTCAAAAGCTTCGGTGGTCTTCGGCAGGGCGGCGGCGCAAGGTCTTCGGCAGGGCGGCGGCGCGGCGTCTTGTTCGTCGGGGAGAGAGAAGAGTGCGGCGGAGATGAGAGGAGAAGAGAGAAATGAAATCGGGAAAAAGAAGAGGAAGATGCGCGATTTTTTAATTTTATGATCTAATTTCCGAGAGTTTTATAGAAAACTCTCGGTTTTACCCTTATTAAAAACCGAGAGTTGTATATAAAACTCTCGGTTTTGACCCTCATTAAAACCCGAGAGTTTCATGTATAACTCTCGGTTTTTAATGTTTAAATTCCGAGAGTTTTAATATAACTCTCGGTTTTTGATTTTTTAATACATTTTTACAATTAAATTTAAATTCACAAAAAAGAGAGGCTTTTGTAAACCTGTCGTTTTTTATGCATATTTCCGAAAGTTGTATATTTAACTTTCGGTTTTACAACATGACAAATTGTAAAATTATTTAGATTCTCACTTTCTAATAACGTTGAACAACATTAATTTAACACATTTGATATCCTTAAAATATTTCCCAATCCATATGATCAAACATTACACAAATACATAGGATAATCAAACATAAACATTCATATACACTTCTCTATATAATCAAACACATTCATAAACATTTTAACATTAAAGACAATCTAAAATTTTAAAATAAAAACACACACTTGATTATATTACTTAGGAGTCTAGATTGGAAGGTGGAAAACCAATTAATTTAACAATTTTGTGAAATGATAATTCCGAAAGTTATATAATTAACTTTCGGAAATATCGATCAAAACCGAAGGGTTTATATAAAACCCTCGTTCTTGAGAAATGTAAAACCCGAAAATATATATAAGACTTTCGGTTTTGATGGTTATTTCTGAAAGTTAATTATATAACTTTCGGAATTAGCACTTGACAAATTGTTAAATTTTTTGGTTTTTCACCTTCTAATGACTTTTAACAACATTAATTTAACACATTTGATGTCTTTAAAATATTGCACAATCCATATGATCAAACATTACATACATTCATAAGATAATCAAACATGAACATTCATATAGACTTCTCTATAATAATCAAACACAATCATAAATATTTGAACATGAAACACAATATTAATTTTTAAAATACAACACAAAATTGATTATATTAGTTAGAAGTTAAGATTGGCGGGTTAAAAACAAAATTATGTAACAAACTATTTAGTGTTAAAACCGAAAGTTATAAAATTAACTTTCGGTTTTGATGTGTATTTGCGAAGGTTCTAAATATACCTCTCGGTCTTGACCATGATCAGAAGTTTTTCAAACAGGGGTCAAAACTGAAGGTTTATGTGAAAACCTTCGGTTTTTACCCTTCCCCATACTTAGAAAAAATTAGATTTTTTTAAAGAGGGGTAAAAACCGAAGGTTTATGTGAAAACCATCGGTTTTTACCCTTCCCCATACTTAGAAAAAAATTAGATTTTTTTAAACAGGGGGTCAAAACCGAAGGTTTATGTGAAAACCCTCGGTTTTTAACCTTCCCCATACTTAGAAAAAAATTAGATTTTTTTAAAGAGGGGTCAAAACCGAAGGTTTATGTGAAAACCCTCGGTTTTTACCCTTCCCCATACTTAGAAAAAAATTAGATTTTTTCAAACAGGGGGTCAAAACCGAAGGTTTATGTGAAAACCCTCGGTTTTTAACCTTCCCCATACTTAGAAAAAAATTAGATTTTTTTAAAGAGGGGTCAAAACCGAAGGTTTATGTGAAAACCCTCGGTTTTTACCCTTCCCCATACTTAGAAAAAAATTAGATTTTTTCAAATAGGTGTTCAAAACCGAAGGTTTATGTGAAAACCCTCGGTTTTTAACCTTCCCCATACTTAGAAAAAAAATAGATTTTTTTAAAGAGGGGTCAAAACCGAAGGTTTATGTGAAAACCCTCGGTTTTTACCCTTCCCCATACTTAGAAAAAAATTAGATTTTTCAAACAGGGGGTCAAAACCGAAGGTTTATGTGAAAACCCTCGGTTTTTAACCTTCCCCAAAAATTAGAAAAAAAAACCGTATCGCCAAAACCGAAGGTTTATTTGAAAACCTTCGGTTTTTACCTAAAGATTTAAAAAAATGGGTGAAAACCGAAGGTTTTCAAATAAACCTTCGGTTTTGGCGATACGTTTTTTTTTTTAAAAAAAGGTGAAAAGTCAACAAAAACAAAATTATTTAACAACATATTAAACCAAACCAAACCAAACCAAACCAAACATAATAACAATAATTCATAAATATTAAAACATAACGCATAAAAATATTAATTGTCATAAACCCATAATAAATCTAGAAATTAATTATTAGATGGGGTGGAAGGAGGGGGTGGTTGATTCAGTCGACTCCTCAACAATACAAGTTCCTGTTCGAGATTCTCTAATCTCTGAGACATTTCGGCCCGGTTCGCTTTGATTTCACTGAGCAAACGACCTCTTTCCGCATCCCTTAATCGGATTTGTTCCATTTCCAGCGTGCCGCAATTTCTGATTGTGTTATCAGATTCTGGTAACACGGATGCAGTTTCTCCGGTGTACGCCGAAGTCTCTTCCATGTCGAATCATCCATATCCTAAATGCATTTCAGATATATGTATATATATATATATATATATATATATATTAATCAAACAAAATAACGTAAACTAACATAAATCTAGATCTATAATATATATATATAAACTTAAGAAATCTAAATCTTACAATAAACAAAACAAAAAAAAAACCAAAATCAAACAAATTACCTGAAGAGAGAAGAAGAACCCGCGGCTTGGAGGAGGTAGGCGGCGGCGGCGAAAGAGAGAGAAAGGAGAAATGAGTGGAATGAAAAAGAAAAGGGTTAAGGTTTGTATTTATAGAGGTTGATGCCGAAGGTTTTCATAAAACTTTCGGTTTTGATATTAGTCAAAACCGAGGGTTTATTAAAGACCCTTCGGAAAAAACCATAACCAAATTTAGAATTTTTTTTAATGAGCAAAACCGAAGGTTCTTTGTAAAACTTTCGGAAATGAAATTTTCAAAAAAGGCAAAACCGAAGGTTCTTTGAATAACCTTCGCAATTAAAAAACTAGGGATTTCAAAACCGAAGGTTTTTATAAAAACCTTCGCAATTAACCCACATCCAACACTTAGAATTTTTTTGGGTTTTTTGGGAAGGTAAAAACCGAAAGTTCTTTGTAGAACTTTCGGAAATAATTAATAAACCCGAAGGTTTTACACCCCTTTCGGAATCTATTTTTAATCCCGAAGGATTTGTTCCTCTCGGGAGTATTTAGGAGAGGTTTACAAAACCTTCGGGAAAAACCGTCGGTAAAGGTCCTTTTTTTACCAGTGTTTATATATTATCATTCTTCCATAGTGAATAATAGTTTACTATTGTTTTTTTTTAATATTATTCACAACTCGTTTGCAAACAAACATATTTTTCAAAAGATAAAACTTCTTTCTTTTTAATATATATATTTTTTTAATTCTCATGTTTTTAATTGGTATAATCGTCAATTTAAGTATATATATAATATTTATAATTGAATTTATGTATGTTTGATTAAATGTAGAATTTTGATAATTTATCATGTTATAACTTTTTCATTATACTCTAACTCTTTAATTGTTCGATTAAATGTATACTTAAATTTTTTTAATGTTTTTCGATCTTACATTTTAATTGTTTGATAAAATATTCAATCTTGAAAATTGTATATATGTATATAAAAAATGGAACATAAATCTCCTACAAAGAAATGAAAGATATTGATATATTCATTCTTTAAAAAATGATATCGTCAAATTAGTAAAAGTTCTCCATCTGCGGCCTCTACAATCCAAAATCAATCTAGTGAAAGTCTTCAAATTTTTTCTTTTAACAACGAACATAATTAATCTTCTAATTCTATTAAACGAGATCCGGGAAAAAGAAAACACATATGTGAATATGTGTTAATGTACGAGATGAGATACGTCGTTCTTATTTAAATATGGGGCCTTATCAACCAAATATGTTGGAGTATCCGAGTACAAAATTTGGAAGTCAAAATCGTCGGTTTAATAAAAGATGGTTCGATCCATTTCATTGGTTGGAGTATTCACCTTCAACAAATAAGGCATTTTGTTTCTATTGTTTTCACAAAAAGATAGTTCGATTCCATTCACCTTCAACAAATAATCGAGGTGATAACCCAAATATGCAAAATTGTCATATGAGCCGCCTCAATTCAAACTTCTCAGTAACTATTAAAAGACTTGTGCATCGAACCATCTTTGTTGTGAAAACAATATAAACAAAATGCCTTATTTATTGAAGGTGAATACTCCAACCAATGAAATTGATCGACCCATCTTTTATTAAACTGACAATTTTGACTTCCAAATTCCGTACTCGAATACTCTAACATATTTGGTTGATAAGGCCTCATATTTAAATGAGAACGACGTATCTCATCTCGTACATTAACATCATATTCACATATGTGTTTTCTTTTTCCCGGATCTCGTTCAATAGAATTAGAAGATTAATTATGTTCGTTGTTAAAGAAGAAATTTGAAGACTTTCACTAAATTGATTTTGGATTATAGAGGCCACAGATGGAGACGATCTCTTTTTTTAAAAGAATAAAGATATCAATTTTTTTCTTTCTTTGAATCAGATTAATGTTCCATTTTTATATGCCTATACACAATTTTCAAGATTGAATATTTTATCAAACAATTAGAATATAATCGAAAAAATATTTAAAAAAAATCCAAGTAAACATTTAATTGAACTGCTAAAGATTTAGAGTACAATGAAAATACTTAAATTGACGATTATACCAATTAAAAACATGAGAATTAGAAGAAAAAAATATAAAAAGAAAGGAATTTTACCTTTTAAAAGAATATGTTTGTTCGCAAACGAATTGTGGAGAATATTAAAAAGAAAACCAATAGTGAAACTATAGAAGAAAGATGATATATAAAATAATTAAAATATATATACTAATATACTTAATATACTTGGGAAGATATGGATTTTTAATTTTATTTGATATATATAATATAATATATAATATAATATTTTCTATTTAAAAAAATAATTAATTAATATTTTTTTAAGGGGTGGATTATATATAATATTTTTTATTTAAAAAAATAATTAATTAATATTTTTTTAAGGGGCGGACTTAAGCCCACGTCAGTCCCTTAGTGTGTTTGTGGTCTATATATTTAATTCGTTAGAATTATATAATTAAAGTACTAAAAAAATAATTATTAAAAGAGCAACACGTATGGGTTCGGGAAAGGATCCCCGAATATTGGGTTGTTGTTGTTAAAGGTGTATATTTCGATTACCACTTAAAATACATAAATTCATAATTTTAAATGTAATAGTATTTAAAATAAAAAATAAATAAATAAATCTCAATAAAAAATAAAAAAATTATTTAAATAAATAATTGGGTCAATTATTATATTATAGTTTCTTTCAATATAAAATGGTGTGCACTTGTTAAAATAATTCTAAAATATAATTTCTTATTAATTTTAAGAATTATCCATATACATAAAATTTATATTTATTTTATTTTTCAGCATATTTATTTATTTTTTTAAACTTTTTCTTATTTATTTATTTTTTCAGTTTATATATTTAAAAACAATTTTTTAAATAATATAATTACTTTTTTTTTTGTTAACAATAATATAAATTATTAATTATTTTTAACAATAATAACATAATATTTTATATAAAAAATTTATTTAATGATTTTAAAATATAGTAATAAAATTAATTATTTATGATTTTAAATTTTAATATATATATATATTATAATGGATTTATTATATATGAATTTATATATATAAATAAATTTTAAATATTAATATAAAAAAATAAAAAAAAATATTTATATTAAATATATTAGATTTTCATTTTAATATTTTAAATATTTGTTAAATAATTTGTATTAAAATAGCATAACACAAATTACTTTTTATCATAAAATATCTTAATTTTTTAATAAAATATAATTATATATATTTGCCTAAAGTATTATTAAATTTAATTTTAAATACAAAAATGATTAATTATCCATTATTTAAATAACATGAATCCAGCCAACTATATCACAAGGGCAAATTGATAAATATAAAGGAAACAAAGGGGCATTTTGGTCATCTCAGATAACAAACTGAGGGCATTTCCGTCATTAGATAGTTGCGTTAAGTGAACGGTATAATAGTTTGTCTGTGTGAGTTCACATTAGTTTGGGTCCCACTCAGTTGGGAGGGCCCCATTGTCCTTTCCATTTTCAAAAAGACACGTGGTCGGTCTGTTTCTGTCGTTATCTATATTTTCAGGTCAAGTACAGTTTGTAACGCGGCGCCCGGTGGATGGTGAAAACAAAATGACAAAGAGGCCTCTAAACTTATGGATAAAAGTTATTTAAACCCCTTACATGTCTCGGTATAGAAAAATTATATCATACTGTTATTTTTTATATAAAGAATATTAACTGTATATAAGCACCTTAAACTTTTAATTGAAAAATATTTCTTTGCTTTGTAATTAATTTGATGAGATTAAAGTTTATTTTTACAAATAAATTTTGACTAGAATTTAATATGAAGTTTTTGATAAATTTTTATTTTATAAAGTTGAACTACTTAAGTTATATATAACTTAAGACATATTAACTTATCAAATAGTGTTCTACTAAAATTCAATACAAAATAAATAAATTATTATTTAATTATATATTAGTTTTAAATATAATTCATTTGACTAACTTAAATAATTTTTCTTTTTATCTATCCTATCTAATATCTCAATTTTCATTCAAGTTAAAAATACTATAAACAAAATGAAGTAATGTTATATTAATGAGAGTCATATTAACTTAAAATATATAGAGAGAGAGGGTTTATTTTAATTTAAATTATGATGATTTAGATTATATTTGACAACACAATATAATAATTATAAAAAACTTAATCTAAAAAGTAATTTAGATAATGATTGAGAAATACAAAATTAATTTATAACAAATAAAACAAAATACCACAATAATGTAGGTCATTATCCAAAATAAAATTATTTTTAAATATGAGTAGTAACAAAATGACATTTTCAAATAAGTTATTACTTATAAATTAATGGTTAAATATTTTTTAATTATATAAATTGATTATTATATTAATCTTTAATGTGACCACAAGGGATTAAGCATATGGTCTGCAAACACACTTAACAATTTAACCAATTGCAGAATTTGTCGTATAACGGGTTTGAACTCAAGACCTCTCAAGAAAGTTGGGGATATTCAAATTTTGTTGTCGTTAGACTACAAGATATATAATAACCTTTATTAATTTGTTCTTTAGATTTTCTTTACTTGTGATTTGAGAAGAGGTTACAATTAAAAGAGTGATTAATTAAAAATAAATATTTTAATAATATTAATTATGATTTTAATTAAAATTACCTCTCATAATTTGATAATTATGAATCATTAACAAATTGGATTGTGAGTAATGAGCTGGAGATGGGCTAATACTAAAGAATGAGTGTACGGAAAGTAAGCAAAAGTTGCAAACGTGTACTTGAACAATAACTTACTGTTAATTAAATTATTAAGTGATTAATTAATTTATTATTATAATTATTATTTTAAAAAGTATAACTTAATAAGATAAGTTTAGGGTTTGTGTATCTAACAAAAGGGTAATCTTTTTTATAACTTTGTTAATAAGATTTAACTAAATATATATTCTTTTCATATTTTTGTTTACTTATGATTCATTGTTTTGTTAATGAATTTTTTTGCTCTTATATAGTTTAAATTTATATCCGTTTATATATTATTACACATTAAATTTTTATCTTTGTAACAAGATTAATTATTTCACTTTAAGGCCTTTGGCCTATTTAAATAATTCAAACAAAATTAATTTCATTTCACTTCCTTCTCTTCCATCGTATTACACAATTTATTAACCAAAATACTAAAATACTTTTTTATTTTAAATTATTATTTTTTTAATTTTATTTATATATATCAATACATTTTAAGTTTTTTTACCAAAAATAATTATTACATACTCAAAATCATTATCAATCGTTATATTTCTCTAGGTTATTCAAATAATCTCAATCCGAATAAGGTCTAATATGTCAATATGATGTCATGCATACTAATTGACATAGTAGACATGTATAACTTTAATTTCGTTTTTTTTAAATATTTTTAAGTCTGGAATCATTTATTCCCTCCTCTATTTGTTGTGAACTATTATTTTTTTTTAATTATGAATTCTCAATTTTAAAATAATTCGATCTAGATTGCTTTGATTGGTTTAATACATTTGTTCATAATGATAATTAATATAATGTTATAATTATGATTAATTTAAATATAAGTATCTCTTACCATCTTTTCCTTAATTGACTCCATACTCTATTTTATATTTTAAAATTTATAATAAATTTATGTTTCAAATAATATAATGTAAATATGTAATAGTTACAAGCATACAAAATAACACACAAAAAGAAAAAGGGAAAAAACAATTGGTATTTCCTTATCAACTAGTTATAGAATTCATATGATTGAAATAATCATTTTTTTTACCATCTTTCATGCTCCCTTTTTTATTTTTATCAAATACTACAGGAAAAAGGGGAATTCTTGCTGTCTGCCATAATATTCCCTTTTTTATTAAAAAGTAATAATTTTAATTTTATTTAGTTTTATTCCATTTACTAAAACATTAACATTAAAGTATATAATATGAAAAATTGTTAATTGATAACATACAACTGTCAATAGCTCTCAATTTAAAAGTTTATTATATAAAAAATGAATTATTTTGATTAAATTATTTGTTGTAAGAGTATTTGAGTTAAATTATTATGTTATTATTGTTATTTTGAAAATTAACACCATCATCATAAATCAACTTTAAAACTTTTGAAGGGAAAATGGAATTTTAATTTTTTTTTGTAATTTTAAATTATTAAAATATATTTTATATTTAATTTTAAAATTTTATAAATATTAAAAAAGTGATAGTTTATTTTTTTTAAAGTAAAAGAATTAATATATTTTTATTGTTGATATAAATAATTTAATTGATTAATAATAAATTATTTAGATTTGTATGATAATATGTTAAAAAAAATTTGTTTTCATTTAATTAAAATAATTTACTTTTAAAGATAAAAAAACTTTAATTTAATCAACCAAGTCAGTGAACTTAAAAATTAACAACGATAAAATTCTGAATAAATTAATGGATAAATATAAGTTTTATTATTATTTTTTAATAATTAGATAAACAACTATGGGAGTATATTGAAATTTTTTAAAAAATTAACTGGTAGTAAAAAAAAATTATCCGAAACTACTCGATTCCTTGCATAGATTCGTCCTAACCAAGTATAATAAAATATATAAGTGTTTAAATAATATAAACAAAATAAATCCTATTTAATGATGATAATATAGAATTAAAATTATGTATCACATACATATATTACCAATAATAATTATAATCTAGTGTTAAGATTATACACATAACTAAACTCAATTAATAAAAACACCTTCTATAATTATAAATTATCTTAATTTTATCCAATTAAAATAAATATATACTTTCCACTTAAGATTTCAAAATAATCAATAAAATTTCCAATTGTTTGCTGTCACGCCATTATATATATATATATATATACCTTCTAAAACTGAAAAAAGATAAATTTCATCTTCTCTCTCTAAATCGTCTTCTTCCCTAAGCCAAACCAGTTGCAGACTTGCAGGTCCGCCATTGATGCCATTTTCTGAGCTCAAAACACTTTAACAATGGCGATCAAGGACACAATTGAAGATTCCGGCGATGTTTTTCCGACGGAATCAACTTTATTCGGTAAATACGAGCTAGGAAAGCTTCTAGGATACGGTGCATTCGCAAAAGTATATCACGCAAGAGAAATTCTCACCGGAAAAAGCGTCGCCATTAAAGCAATCAACAAACAAAGACTTCTCAAAAGCGGTTTAACAGATCAAATTAAACGTGAAGTTTCAATAATGCGTAAGTTACGTCATCCACACATCGTTCGTCTCTTCGAAGTTCTCGCTACAAAGAAGAAGATCTACTTCGTAATGGAATTCGCTAAAGGAGGTGAACTCTTTACTAAACTCTCCAAAGGCCGATTCAGCGAAGAATTAAGCCGTAAGTATTTCCATCAATTGATAACCGCTATAAGTTATTGTCATTCCCATGGCGTATTTCATCGAGATCTGAAACCTGAAAACCTCCTCCTCGATGAGAATTGGAATCTGAAAGTGACTGATTTCGGTTTAAGTGCGGTTAAGGAAGAACAGATTCATTCAGATGGACTTCTTCATACACTTTGTGGTACACCAGCTTATGTAGCACCGGAGATTCTTGCTAAGAATGGATATGATGGAGGTAAGATTGATATATGGTCTTGTGGAGTGATTTTGTTCGTTCTAAACGCGGGTTATCTTCCGTTTAACGAATCTAATTTGATGGTTTTGTATAAGAAGATCTATAATGGCGATTATCGATGTCCAAAATGGATGTCATTCGATTTGAAACGACTAATTTCTCGTCTTCTTGATACAAATCCATGTAGTAGGATAACTCTGAACGAGATTATCAATGATAATTGGTTTAGAAAAGGTTTTAAGAATGTTAAATTTGATGAATTGAGCGTTTGCGATGGCGGTGGCGATTGTGATAGCGATGGGAATAAGTTTTTGAACGCGTTTGATATCATTTCGTATTCGTCTGGGATTGAATTGTCGAGTTTGTTTGGTAAATTGGAAGAGAAGGCTACGTTTGAGCGTTTTGTGTCGAAGATGGCGGCGGATGCGATAATCGCGGAGATTGAGATTGTGGCGATTGAGGAGGGTTTGATTGTTAAGGGTAAGAAGGAATTTAAGGTGAAAGTGGAAGGGCGGGATGGTAAATTGATTGTGGCGGTTGAGATTCATAGGTTGACGGAGGAATTGGTTATGGTTGAAGTTCAAAGGAGGGAAAATGAAGGTGAAAGTGAAAGTGATATTTGGAAAAAGAAGATTAAAGATAGACTTGTTTATAAATTGGATGAACTTGTTGATGGTTAATGAGTTTGTTAAATTATTATTATAAAGAAAAAAAATTAAATTATGAATTCTAGTGTATTCATAAACTTTGTATAGTTGTACTTAATTGGTTTGAACTTTTTTTTTTATAATTTTTAAATAATTCACCACTTTAGCTCATTATTCTTGTATAATAATATTAACATTCTATAAACAAGGGTAAATACTTTTCACAACTTTTTGGCCAAAACTAAAAGGATAAAAAATCAAATTTGAGTCATTTATATTTGAATTTGGGTTATTTGGTTCAATTTAAATTTTAGTCTATCGTCCTACAAATTTGAAGTCTTCTTTTTCTTTTTTCTAATTGGACGTCATCTCATGAGTATCCATCTTTCCTTCGCTCCTTAAATCTTGTAACATAGCTACTCACTGTATAGCTGTTGGCCCATTTTTAACCATAAGAGTTGCTTATAATCGTTGACGTTGATGTGCATAGTCACATTTATTTTTTGTGCTCAACTTATAAGCGAATTTATGATTTAGTTTTGTAGGCATAAAAATTTAACCTACCCCAATTTATAATAATATAATAATATTAAAATAATATTTAAAATAATATTTTAAATTTTAATTCAAAATAATCCAAAGAGGGGTTACGATCAAATTGGGGCTAAATATTGTGATAATTAAATCATAATTAAAAAAATTAAATCAAAACTAAAAATAATTTAAGATTAAAATATTATATTTATTTTACCCAAAGTAAACCCAAGTTGAAATCATCTAATTATGATTTTAAATATAATTTATGCCTTAAAACAATTAAATAAATACCCTAAAATAAATGAACATAATAAAATTTTTTTATTATGTTGTCAAAAATATTTTTGTGTATTAATTTGGTGAAGAAAAACGCAAGAAAAAGTTTAAAATTTGATTTAAAACAATATTTTTATTAAAAATATAAACTGATAATCCCGTGTGACAGAAATTATGTTCAAATTTTGCAACAGAATCCATATCCATCGGATAACACAGGATTTTCCTCTGGCGCTTAGGATTTTCATTAACACTGGATAATAAACAATTGAGGTTTATGTTATAAATTTATACATGAATTACTAAATAGAACCGTGTTCAAATTATTATCCCTCCATCCGAAAACTTGAACCCGAAAACCCGAACTGAATTGTTACCTCTACTTACACCAACCTAGTTAAACGGTAAAATTGAAGTTCACAAAATGATAATGAAAACATGTACAAAACAATTTAATCCAACTTACAAGATATTTTTTCATAAATTAGAAATTAACAAGTGAAGATGCATCAAAATAATCATAGCATATATTATATTTTGGCACTCAAAAAACTACATGAAAAATAAACATTTACCATATATTTATATTTCTCAACACATGTAGACAACTTATACAAACATTAATATAAATTCTCAAAATTAAATTAACAAAATTTAGAAGTGACAAACAACATTTCATTATATCCTTAAGAAATAGGCTTAAATTATTTTTTTTTATAATAAATTTCATTTCATTAAAAAAATCACTTAAATAAATAAGATAAAACCAATACCAAACAAAATTAAAAGAAAAGTGAAAAATCTAATGTTCAATTCTAATTTAAAACACTCTAATAAACATAGGTCATGAAAATTACTTAGTGTTAGGCTAGAATTTGAACCAATATGTTCATTTATGTAACTCATTTTTTTTCCTTAATGAGATGTATTTAAATAACTTCACTAATCAGTTCAAGTGGTAAAAATTATTACTAAGGGATCAAAGTCATAATACTTAAAACTTTCTTAGATAGAAGATGTCATTATATTTTTCTACATTATTTATATATATATTTTTACTAATATTCAAATATTAATTATTAGTATATTCTTATTCATTTGCAAAATTTACATTCAAATGTGCTATTGAAATGCTTCAAAGGCCATATATTGGAGTATTATAATATTCATTCATATACATTGTGTTATAAAGACATTACACCTTTCATTTAATAGATAAGTGAAATATAATCATTTGAAAATGCACGAGGTCGGCTATCTATATACATATATACAAACAATTAATTGTTAAAAATTATATTTATATTAAAATATATAAGTAAGTTTGACATATTTCACATTATATTATTGTATTTATTGTTTGCCAACTATAACAACAAAAAAGTAGCTCATCTATATACATCTAATTATTTGACTAGAAATTCCTCCATATAATTCTCATGAGAATTTTTTGAATAAGTTAGTTTCATTAATTATTTTTATTTTATAATTGTACAAAAAAAATGTTTTGATGTTAATTGATTGTTTTTTTTGTCTAATAAATGATTTTATTCTCCTAGGGTGATGCAATCTTTGAACTCTTTCTATATAATATATAAACATATATAATTAATCAACTAAGTCAAATAAATCCTCTATATTAGTATTTTTTAAATTAATAAAAATAGTTTGTACAAGTGAAGAGTTCACACCTTTGAGAGAAAGATATTTTTTAAATTTTTAATTTTTTTTAGGTGACCATTGTCAATGCATAGATTAATGTTATTACAAGGGTGGGACAAGATTATGAACTTTATTTTTATATCTCACATTTTGGCAGTTAACAACATTTTGTATGATTCATACCTTGTGTTTTGTGCTTAATTCATGATTCTTATCATTTTTGAGGATCCTGCGTTAAAGATAATTATCGATAAATTCAAAATTATTGTAATTGATACTTGATAATTAACTGATCTTAGGAGGATGAAATCTATGTTGATGCATAAAGCTACCTTCATAAGGTCACTTGAAAAAATTCAAATTTATCTTTAACCATCCTATCCCTAATATTTAATAATTGATTAAATATAATAAGTTTGATAAAAAAAATTAAATGTGGCAATTTTCTAAATTTCACTCATAATATAGGAATACATGTCACATTGGGATTTATAGTTTTCTCAAAATTTATATGAGATTAGTACTTACATTCTCATCTATTTAGATAATATTATTTTTACTAAAAATTTTATATCAAATATATAAAAGATTTTCTCTCAAAAGTCATGATCAACTAAATTATCGAGTATGAAAGTAACATGAACACACTTATTGAATATATTCATTATATAAGCGTCCACATAGAGCTCTTTGCAGTAAATCACAATTAATTGTGTGTAGCAAAAGAATATCCCTTATGATTGACAATCTATAAATAAGAACAGGATACGAAGAAGGGGAAGAAGGGGCTGGACTAATGTGGAAATAATAGATTATAAATATCCCGAGAAACTATTGGGTTACCATATACCAAGCTCAAAAAGTACTAGTTAGGTATCTATAATCATTTATGAGGCACACTCTTATGAGAAGAATATATTTACTGTGATTTCCCATGTGACACTTTGTTTCTATGAGATTCAAGAGAGTTGTTCCCCGTGACACTTTGTTCCTACCACCGAGTTGACTCTGATACCATCTGAAACACCCACATCTTGAGTATCGTTACCTATGAGAAAAATATACTACTCTGAGTAAACCACTTTACCACCACCGTCTAAGCTAAAAAAATACTCATAAAAATATTTACAATTTATTAGTCTCACTCTTATAAGGATTCTTATATGAATGAGTTCATAATTATAATGATTTAGGAAAGTGGAAAAATAACTATTCTTTATACAATTTTTAAATGTTAATAAGTTAATGAGGATGTAAGTAATAATAATTGAGGTAAGACAAGAAAAACAATTTTAAATGGGGTCACACATAATAATAATTGGAGGTGTAGTAAGCCAATATAAAAGCAACATTAAAATGGGGGGTAAGGTGCGGTCAATATCATCATAAAGAGAGAAATTTGAGCCCCTAAATTTATGTAGGAAGTCTTAGAAACATTTCTAACCATAAAATATGTTGAAAAAAGGAATAATTATATTTTGTAATATTCTTTTTAATTATTTAAATATATATATTTATCAGCTATTTATTTAATATATATTTTAAAATATTATAACATTTCATTGTAAAATAATATTATAAATTTCTATTTAAAATATGTCAAATTATTATAAATCATTTTTTAAAATTGATTTTGTATTCTATTAATTTTTTTAATAATAATTTAAATAATATTTTTATTTATTTTTTATTATTATTCTTTTTAACATGATAAGATATTTATGATAAAAATTCAAATAAACATGTATTAGGATATTTAAACTAATTATTTCATATTTAAAATATAAAAATAAAGATTAATATATTTAGCACATTTGTTTTTATTTTTTTCTATTGATATTTTAAGGCTATTAATTTTTCATATATATATATATATATATATATATATATATATATATATATATATATATATATATATATATATATATATATATATATATATATATAAATTCATAAAATATAATAAATACATAATATATGTTTAGACATAATTTTTTTTATTTAATATTATAATTTAATAAATTTAAATAGATTATAAATATTTATTATTTAATTTATAACATAAAAAAATTGTTTTTATTATATTTTAAATATTATTAAACAAAATAAGTTCATTACAAATATATTAAAAATAATTGTAAGTGCAAATTTTACGTCGAGTTAACAATTAAATTTAAATAATTTGGGAGATTTAACTTCAACTCTGTTTTTGAGTTTATAACCTCAAATTATTTGACTAGAAATTCTTCCATATAATTCTATGCACGAGAATTTGTTGAATGGGTTAGTTTCATTAATTAGTTTTATTTTATATCTGTATAAAAAAAAGAGTTTCGATGTTTAATGATTGTTTTTCTTGTTAAAATATTTGAGAATTAGATTTGTCATAATATTACTCTAATAAATTATCGAACCAACTAAACCAAGGTGATGCAATCTGTGAACTCTTTCGATATAATAAACATAATTAATTAACTAAGCCAAATAAATAATCTATATTAGTATTTTTTAAATTAATAAAAATAGTTTAGTATAAGAGAGTTCACACCTTTGAGAGAAAGATATTTTTTAATTTTTTTTACGTGGCCATATTATAAATTTATAAGGATGGGGTCAAGCTGCTCCAAGATGAAAGGTGATGAATTTTATTTTTATATCTCACATTTTAGAAGTTAACCACTTTTTTTATTTTTTTTTATAATTCATTCAAGCAGGTGAATCTATGTTAGGATCACTCAAAAAAATTGTACCATAACTCCTCATTTATTTATTTATTTTATTTTAATTTATTATTTATTTTTCTAATTCATAAAAAATAGAGTAAAATTTACATTTATTAATTCGTTTTATTTATAATTTTCATGTTATTAGATCAATCCCGTATTTTGTTCTTTATTCATATCTTTCTTGAGGATTATGTAGGAAAACATCACTATCAAAAAATTCGAGATTTTCCTAATTGATATTTGATAATACCCTAATATCTAATAATTGATTAAATATTATAAGTTTGATGAAAAAAATTGTCACAATTTTCTAAATTTACTCTTGTAATATATATAGGAATATATGGATGGACTAGTAGACACATCTAACATGTCTAGCATTACATGTTACTGTTTGCTATCTATAGTTATCTCAAATTTACAAAGTTAGAAACTTTCTTACATTCTCATATAACATGAATAATAATTGAGCTTTTTCGTCAAAAACCAATTAGTATATTCAATATATCATAATTAAGTGGAATAAAATATTTGGACACCAAAATTCAAGCTCAAAAATACTTAACTTAGGAATAAATTTATAGTTTATTAACCTCACTCTTATAAGGAGTTAGGAGAATATATTTACTGTTATTTTCTGATTGTTATTTCCCGATGTAGGACATCACAATCTCCCCAACTTAGTTATGTGACGTCTTTTTCACGATCTCATTCATAGTCCCAAACTCTCATGTGTCACTTTGTTCTATTGCTTCCCGTGACATTTTGATCCTATCATTGGGTCGACGAGTCGACTGTTAGAATGTAAGATATTATCACAATATTATAAATTGTGATAATATAAATATTATAATATACATAACTTATGTAACTACATAATAACAATTGAATACCATATTTCTCTCTTTATTTTAACATGGTATCAAAGCCTTGTTATCGTTTTTGTGTCAATCAAGTGAAAGTCTTCCGCTGCCTCCATCAATGCTTACCTTAGACATTGATGGAGGACTCTAATCATTTCTTAGATATATTATTTTTATTATCTTAATTGATTAACACTTTAAGGTATTTTAGTCTATTAGCACTTAAGAGTATTCAAATCTATTGGTCATAGTTTTGATTGTTTTATTGAGAATATGGATTGAGTTGAATTTGTTTTTTTTTGAGGAGTTTAAGCTTGGTTTGATTGTCGTGGGTTATTGATTTTGGTTTGGTTTTTGAAAGAGTTTGTGAAGCTTGGTTTTATTGATTTTAATTTGGTTGTGGTGGGTTGTTGATTTTGGTTTGGTTTTGAAGGAGTTTGTGAAGCTTGATTTGATTGGTCTACTTTCTAGATGGATGATCAATGGATTGTGCACAAGAGAGAAGAGAATGAAGAGAAGAATATTATGAATGATGAGTACTTTTTTTTTTGTTCTTGCTGTTGCCTGTGAAATTATTTGGTTACGTCTATTAATTACTGATATGGATGACTGATATATTTACAAAAATGCATTCGATTTCGCGATTTCATTTTCTGACTGACAAACTCTATATGCTTATTGTTGTTCCATCGTGCGTTTGAGATAAGACGTTAAAATATAATATAATATATATGTAAGATATTATCACAATATTATAAATTGTGATAATATTAATATTATATTATTTTTTTGTATTTTAATTATAATATTTATATAATAGACATAAAATAAAGATCACTTAGATACCATTTGTAACCCCAAATTTGAGTTCATTAACCTTAAAAAAAACATTGACTACAAATATAACTAATCAAACTGCTGGATCACCATAACTCAAATTTAAAACAAGCTTTTTAAAGATACTCAAAAAAATATTTAAAATTTATTAGCCTTCTAAAGTAGTTTATATTTATTAGATTTTCTAATGTACATCAAAATATATTTATAAAATAACTATGGTTTAAAACATATGTACTCATTTATATTCTTGAGTTATTGAAATTAACCATTTAAAAAAATACCATAACTACATCACTTTCTAATGTTAATAATGTTAATAAGAGGACATAAGTCATAATAGTTGAGGTAAGCCAATAAAAACAATTTTAAATGGAGTCACGACAATACTAATTGGCCGGTGTAGTAAGCCAATAAATAAAAGCAACATTAAATGTGAGGTAATGTGCAGTCAATATCATCATAAATAAAGAATTTTGAATCCCAAAATTTATTTAGAAAGTCGTAGAAACATTTCTAACCATAGAATATGTTGAAAAAAATGAATAATTAGTATTTTTTTAATTATTTAATATATATTTTAAAATAATATAATATTTTATTGTAAAATAATATTATAAATTTAAATAATAAATATCTATGAACTATTTAAAATATGTCAAATTATTATAAATTAATTTTTTTTTAATTTATTATGTATTCTATTAATTCTTTTAAACAGAAATTTAATTATTATTTTTATTTAATTATTATTATTATTCTTTTTAAAATGATAAAATATTTATGATAAAAAATCAAATATGTGTTAGGATATTTTAAACGAATTATTAAATATTGAAAATATTAAAATAAAGATGACTATATGTAACACATTTTTTTAAATCTTTTTTATATTGATATTTTAAAACTATTAATTATTCTTATAAATATATATATAAATAAATTCATAAAATATAATAATTACAAATTATATATTTATACATCAAAACAAAATTAATTAATTTAATATTACAATCTAATAAATTTTATATAATTTATAATATTATTATGTAATGAAAAAGTGATTTATATTATTTTTTAAAATATTAGTAAATAAATAAAAATTTCATTACAAATATAATAAAAATCATTGTCATTGTCAATTTTAGGTGGTCTTCTTGTCCCTAATCTTTAACCATTAAAATTAAATAAGCCAGGAGATTTCACTTTTACTATGATTTGTGTTTATAAGAGTCGTGGCCTAATTTTTCTAGAAAATTAGGAAAATATTTTGTGTATTTAGACGCATTTTTAAGATTTAATTTTATAGTTTGGGCTTGGTTATATTTGGGAAAAGATTTTTATGCTTTAACACTAAAAGAGAAAAAAGAGTAAGATCAAAATCGCATTCTCTACTTAGAGTTCGTCAAAATAGCGGTCGATATTTTAAAATTTTGACACAAATTTGAAAATAATAATTTATACTTTTTAAAATTTTATCCAAATTTTAAATTACTAAAGGTATTAAAATTATACATGTTGATAGAATTGGATTGAAGCTTTAATATGAAAAATATACTAACAAAAGTTAATTTTCAAACAAAATCATAGGTTTTCATTTAATAAGCATGAGAATTTTATTTTTTTATTTTTGGAATTTTTAAATGTAATTTGAATGTATAAATGCGAAAGGAACCAAAGTTACCCGGTATTTATTTATTTTAAATATGTAACGGAGCCTTAAAAATACTTAAAACATTTAAATGCAAGAGGTTGTAGGAAAATAGGGCCTAAGGGCCATCGGGCCAACGAGCAGGATTGTTCTGTTTGCGGGTTTTCAGGCTCACGGGTGCGGTTGACGCAAGTTAATGAGTTAATTATGAGCGTCAACGCGGAAGTTTTTTCTGTTGGGAAAAACGTATATTCTATTTCCTATTTGATTGAAAAACTTAAGAGCAAATAAAACACAAATAAAAGCGGAAATAAATAACACAATGAACACACGATCTTTTACGTGGAAAACCTCCTCAAAACCACGAGACTTTACGTCCAATTCAAGTTTCACTATAATCAGAGTCGGAAATACAATTAAGGTATAACAACCTTTTAATACCGCAGAAAGATAAAATGACATAACCAAAAAAATACCAACTTTTTGTCCCAAATAAGTCAAATAAAAAACTCAAATTAGGTAGAAATTTTAAGCCCTAGAAAACAAACTTGGAGACGTCCAAACCTTGATCCGTCTATTGAAAATGTAGAGAACGAGTTACCGACCTCTCGACAAAATCTCAGCGCAATCGGACTTCGTTTGAATCTCCGATCGTCAGTTTGATGAACCCTGCGCGGTTGTAGGCGAAAATCTGCTACTAAATTTTCTCTTTCTTACTAATTTTTTTATTTTTGACTTCTAATTCTTAACGACGGCTGCCCGCTATTTAAATACTAGAACTATTAAGATATAACATAACCCATTAAAATATTATATTATTCTTAATGAATTACCCATTAAAATATTATATTACCTTTAATGAATTAAAAATGAACTTGAACCATTATTGAACATTTTTCATAGTTGGGAGCCCAAACAAAACCCAATATTTTCGACGCTCGGACGAACAAGGAAAGACACAGAACCAGCCCAGACGCATAGCTGAGTTTTGGCCGAGGCAAGCGTCGTCTTAAACCTCGAGACGCCTACTTTCTTTAATTTTTCTTTTCTGATTTGGCTTCAAACTCAAAACAAATTTGATATGAAGCTTTCATTTGACAATAAGAACTTTTTTAGACTAGCTTGAAGTCATCATTCAACTAAGGACGTAGTTAGAGCCTTACCAATGAATGACTGAGCTCTTTGTAAATTCGAATTTAGCCAATTTCAAATCAAAATTAACTTTCGAGCATGTAGAAAGCTTCTTTGGACATGTTAGAACTAGAATGTACCAAACAAAGGAGCCTAAACAAGTCCTATGCTAATTACAAAACTCAAAATCGAGAGTTTATAAAATTTTGTGAATTTGAACCGAACTCGACCAAATCGCATGGGATTTGTTTAGAAGTTTTCTTAAACTTATTTAGAAACGATTTGAATTATCATTGATTTGCCATTCTTGAGCTAAAGAATAATAACCCGATTTTTAAAAATTTAAAATTTAAATTGAGTAAAGATGAATGAATTGATTTCAATTCGACTTAAAATTTCTAGATGATCCTAGGATCAATTCACAATCACTAAATTAAAAAAAAACATAATATTAAAAAACACAACAACTCAACTGTGTAGAAATTTAAATATATATGTTTAGAACTTGTATTATTATAGCTTATAATCGATTTTGAATAACTTCTATAGATTTAAACTTTTGGATGGATTAGAAGACACTAATCCCCTGTTTCAAAATTTTCTAAAAAAGTTAAACTTTGAAGGTAATCTTCAATGGCGGATTTTTAATTTGATCTCTATCTTTTTGTCTCGTGTTATCTCCTCTTGTTTGTCATGACGTGAGTCATGTTCTTTTAGGGTGTGTTTGATAACTCTGGAATTGACATTAACATTGGAATTGGAAGGTCTAGTTTCAATTTTTATGTTTGTTAGACACTTTAATATTAAGAATTGAAATTAGAATTCCAATGGAATTCAATATAGTGTAATTTGATAGTTCTCATTTCCAATCTTTTTAGGTCGGAATTATAATTCCAAATTAACACGTTTTTCATGTTTTTGACATGTTTAACACGTTTTTCACACATTAAACACGTTTTTAACACGTTTTCACACGTTTAACATATTTTCATATTTTGGCACGTTTAACACATTTTTGGCACGTTTAACACATTTTGACATATTTAACACGTTTTTCACGTCCTTGACACGTCTAACACGTTTTTGACACGTTTAACATGATTTTCACGTTTTTAATACGTTTAACACGTTTTTCAAGTTTAACATGATTTTAAAGTTTTTAACACGTTTTTGACACGTTTAATACGTTTTTTACATTTTGGCACATTTTACACATTTTGCACGTTTTGGCACGTTTAACAAGTTTTTCACATATTTAGCACGTTTAACACATTTTTGACACGTTTAACACGTTTTCACGTTTTGACACATTTAGCACGTTTGTTTTTACATTTTTGACACGTTTAACACGTTTTCACATTTTCGACACATTTAACACATTTTTTTACGTTTTTGACACGTTCACCACATTTTTGACACGTTTAACACGTTTAACAAATGTTTCACATGTTTGTAACGTTTAACACATTTTTGATACGTTTTCATGTTTTTAACACGTTTAAAACGTTTTAAACACGTTTTAAACGTTTTCAACACATTAAACACGTTTAACACTGTTAGGATTGGGGACGCTCTTGGAGGACCGGATTGTTTCCGGTTTTAGGAAGGGTGGCCGCTTACAACACACAACACTCTTTGGTGATAGTCCGGTTAAAGACTAAAACCGTTCTCAGCACTGCGCAAACTGTCACAGACTCTTGAACCGGGTTCAAGGGCGGAAATGTCTGTTTCAGGTTGAAGCAACGTATGCGACTTTTAGATGATGTTTTAGAAGAAGTCGGTTTTATGGATATGATTGACCGGTTTTAGAAGTATGATTGGTTTGAGGTTAGATAATGAAAGCAACAAAAGAACACGAAACAAGGATTTGTTTATGGATGTTCGGAGCAAACCCTCCTACGTCACCCCTTCTTCTCAGGTTATGAGAAGGATCTCCACTAACTTTTATAGTTAACAACAGTACCTCCGGTCGAGCCCAACTTCGCTACTCGCCGGTTACACCAAACTCACACTTTGATGTAATACAACAACTCAACACAATACAATACAAAAAGCTTCCAGTTTTAGACACACCGGTTGGAATATAGAAGTTTATCTCTCTAGATTAATGCTTTGATGATTTGTTTTTCGTAATCCGTCACTTACAACTTGTGCATTTAATGAAGACGAACCGTCTTCCTTTTATAGCTGAGAAGAGCTAACAGTCACTTTTCTTCTCTCTCCTCTGGATTGGTTGATCATTATCACGCCGGTGCAGAGAGGTTGCTTGCACGCTTCACCTTCCTCAACACCTGGCAGTCATGCAGGTAACTCTGAGCAGAAGATGACATAATCGGTTTTCAGATTTGGACACGTGCTGGTCATCCACCTTAGGTTGTCAACTTCGGATCAATAAAGCATCATTGCTTTCCTCGCATGCTTCCGATCGGATCCGATCTTCTTTTATTCTTTCAAGACACGTTTCTTTCGTCATGGTACGTCACTCTTGAAGTTTGAATCTTCCGGTTTTGTGTCTTGTGCAGTATGATCCGGCTGGTATGTAAGTTTTTGTCTTGGCTAACCGGTTGCTTGAGAAAGTGAAAACCGGTTCCTCTGATCTTTAACTTGATCACTTGAAACTGGTTTCTTTGAAGTATAGCAGCAACCGGTTTTGATACCCCAACCGATTCATACGGTTTTGATCTGTACCTGCACATGAAAGTTAACAATTGTTTAGTTTATCTGGCCGGTTCCACAAAATTAACTTACTTAATTTTTCTATCAATTTCTCCCTTTTTGATTATTTAGAATAAATATTCAAAACTTGTAATAAGTGGCCGGTTTGAAAAATAACTTACTAGCCAGTTAGAAAAATTAACTTTCTTAATTTTTCTATCAATTTCTCCCTTTTTGATTATTTAGAATAAATATTCAAAACTTGTAATAAGTGGCCGGTTTGAAAAATTTACTTACTAGCCAGTTAGAAAAATTAACTTTCTTAATTTTTCTATCAATTTCTCCCTTTTTGATTATTTAGAATAAATATTCAAAACTTGTAATAAGTGGCCGGTTTGAAAAACCTGAGTTTGATTTTTCATGAGAAAAACATGTGTAAATTTGAGGAGATAAATATGATAAAGTAGCCGAGTTCAGAAACATAGTTTAAACACAAATTGTTTTTGAAAGAACATAAAAATATTAAGGTTTGGATGGTCCCCCCTTGTGAAGCTCCTTTTCCAGTTCTTTCTCAAACCGTCTTCTTTCTTCCTCTTCTCTGGCCTTCCACTCCCTGTCACGTCTTGCAGCGTCAATCAGCATTCCGGCCTATACACTTGAGTGACCGGTACCCTTTTTCTTGAACCCAAAATTGGCGCAAACTGGTCTTGGTGGAGGGGGCGGTGGAGCAATAATTTGTCTAAAGCTTGGAGTTGCGGTTGAACCCGCAGTTGCCCTTCTCTTCCGTTGGTTAAGTTCCTCAAGATCTTATTCTTCTTCTTCATTAATCGGTTGCACGTTTACCACGACTGGTACAACTGCTCTTTGCTCTGCCCGCTTGATTACGTTCTTAACCGCGCTCTGTTTCTTCTTATTCCTTGTGTTCATTGAATTGGACGGTTGAGCCGGTTGAGATTCCTAGATGTTGGCCTGTTCTTCCTCATTGCACTTCTGGGCAAGTTCATAATCTTTGTCTTCAATCTCCTTCTGCAACCGTTCCCTTTCCATTTCTTCTTCTTGCAGCCTCTTAGCGGTTTCAGCATCAGACTCAATTTGCGTTTGAGTTGTGCTGACTTGAACTTTAGACATCTCCCCAATTTGAATGGCCATTGCCTGCAGCATGTCTAGTAAAGGGGCGGTTGCAGTTTGGATGGACTCGACGATCAAGGATTTTACTGATGTCTGCATGGCCGTATCTATCATGGACTTTATAGTGTTAGACAGGTTAGCTTCAGCCGTTGCAATTCTCTCATCGGTTGCGGTTTTATAGCTTCCAAGGCATGAATCAATTTTCTCAACCACAGCTTGCTTTATTTGATCGATTTCAGGAACCTTAGCCGTTTGAGAAGAGTCTTGTTCCAGGTTTTCAGTCATTCCGGATGTCTCACCGACCACATAGAAAGGATTACTTTGATGGAGATCGACATTATTGAGTTGGCTTTGGCAACCTTTCCTCCACTGCATATCAAAATGAGCGAGATTTTGGACGAGCTGTTCTCGCACCGCGAGAAACCGTTCGGCCATTCTCATTTCAATCGGAGTTAGCGTCGTTCCTTCAGTTTCTTGAAAGGCATTCTCCACTGCTTGCAACCGAGCGTTTTCAAGAATTACTGCGGTTTTGTTAAATGCAGGTTGGATGAGGTTGGTGTGAGCTAACTGGAGGGCCCTCTCTTCCAGCCTGATGAGCCTGTCCCAATATTTGTTGCCGCTCAAACTTGGAGCCATGTCGGATATCTTTGTTTCTCATCGGAGCTTCACCCACAGGATATATGGAGCTATCGCTTCACTGGCACCCTTGTTCATGTCCCTGATAAGTTCCTCGAAAACTTCATCTTCTTGCTCTGCGGTAAAGGTAACCTCATCCCCGGTTACAGCTTCTTGTTGAGGACCGGTTTGCAGCGTACCTTTTCCTGTTACGGTTGAATCTTCGATAAGAACTCCTTTGCCTTTATTGACCTGAACAGAACCTTCAGGTATTGTGGCTGAGTCAGATGGCCCATCTTGAGCCGATCGGTTTTCTGGAGTTGACTTGCCTCCTGCGGAACCGGATGGTTCCTGTTCTTCAAGATTACCCCCCTGAGCCGGAGGTGTAATCTCTGCTGTATTGGCCGCTTCTTCGACCGGTTGTACTTCTGTCTGATCAGGTATCTCAACCTGATCAACTGGCTTGCGACGACTTGACACATCGTCCTCTTCGGTTTCCTTTGCAATGTCTTGGATAACATCCTCAATTGCTTTGGAGGTGTTTAAGCCTACGTCAGCTAATACTTCTTCAATTCGTTTGCTTGGAGACTTGGAGGTTTCAGAGTGAACGCTTACCTCTGCTTCCTCCTTGGAAACTGACTTGTTTTCTTGGCTTCCCGAGGATTCGGTTTGCCTAGGTGAGTTAGATGGAATGGGAGTAGGAACGACGGTGTTGATGGGAATGGGTTGAAAAACGTCTGCGGTTCTTTCTGGTGGATTATCCGAGGAAAGAGTTTTCTCGGAGTCCGCCAGTTTGTTGGAACTCTTCCTTGCAGCCACCTTCTTCCTCCTTTTCGGTTCTTGTGGGGCTTCGGTTTCAACCGCCCTTCTTGCCGGTTTCTTTTGCTTGGTTTCTTCTTCAGCCGGAGCGGAAGAGCTGGTCCCTTTGGACGACTTCGTTCTGGATGACTTAGGTTTGATCGTCTTCTCAGGTTTCTCAATCGTTGACTCTGAGTCAAGAATATTGATGATTGGAAGCGGTTTACCTTCACCCAGTTCCACATTAAGAAATTGAAGAATTTTGACGATTTGCATTGCGAAGGCCTGAACCCGGCCATCCTTCTTGATCACCATCTGGCAGAATTCTTCGAAAATGACGTATCCCCAGTCCACCTTGTCACCGCAGACAATGGCCAACAACATTTTAAGTTTAAGTTTTGTCAGGTTGTCGAAGTTACCTCCTCTTCCCTGGATTGAGCGGGCGATGACAGTCAGCAACCATCAGTATTCCGGTTTAAGCTTATTCCTCCGGCTAGAGTGGATCACCAGATCCTGATCTGAGAAGGAAATCACCAACCGGACAGCATTTGATTCTGCATCGGTTAGATCAACCTTTAGGTCCAGACCGGTGTTGGGCAGACCGAGAGCTTCCGCAAATAACTCCTCGGTGATTAGAATGGCCTTCCCGTTGACTGTGGCTGAGACTTTCCTCTTCGTGAGCGTCGCCGTCGCCAGGAACTCCGTCACGGCCGCCGGATAGATGATGAACGGACCAGATAGAAACTTCTCTAACCCAGAATCTCTCAGAAGTTGAAGAACAGCCTTGTTTTTGTCATCGGCGTGTTCATCAATATCTGCGAAATCAACTTGCAACATCCATTGGAAAGGAGCTTTGCTTAGATCCATGGTAGTTTGAGAAGAGAGGAATAAAGAGCGATGAAGATTCGAGAGAAGAAAGCTTTTGAAGATCTGGAGATTTGAAGAGAGAGAAAGCACAAGTGTCGAATGAGAAGTTGTGAACTTATATAGTTGGCGGTTCCGAACGGTTGGAAGATGAACCGTCGTTTGATGTTTTTGGCGCCAATTTTCCCTCCAAAAGTTACTGCAGTAACTTTCGGCGGTAAATGCGGAAAACCCATGGGCGGTAAACTTTGGGAGGTAAAGCCGTGGGCGGTTAAGTTTTTCAAACTTTTCACTTTTGCTCGAAGTTCCGGTTTTACTTGAAGACTTTGCTAACCGGAATTGGTTAAGTTAACCTTAAGTTTTTGTGCATGAGTTTAAGAAACCGGAAGGAAAGATATAAGTGAAAAACCGGAGACTTTAAGGATTAAATATTTTATAATTAAGAGAAATGGTGAACATTGAGCGGTTTTGGTCGTACAACAAAATGACCAAAAACCGGAAAAGAAAGACAACAAGGAATTAGTCTTCTGTGAACCATCCCCCTTCCATCCTCCTTTCGTACCACTTTTCCATGGTGTTTTCGGGTGACCGTTCCTCAATTCTTGTTATCCACCTGTACATCATGAGTATGGTGATAGTGTTGGACGGTCCAACCGGAACACCTGTTTCAAGGTTACGGCGTTTGGACATCAGGAACCGGGTGATTTGAGGAGCGAAACTGGTCATTCCCCTTGCAACGGTCATGAGCCGCTTCAGTTTGTTGAAGAGGTAGGTTGCCCAGTTGATCGATGAGTTTCGAATGATGGCTATCATGATGTCGAATGCCTCCCGGTTGTAGTTCTGGTTAGGCATTTGGCCCATGATAGACCTGTGAACCAAATCATGCAGGATTTGGTAGTGAGGAGCGAAGGTTTCTTTCTTCCCAAAGTCCTTGATCGGAGCGTAGGAAGAAGAGAAAATCTTGAAGAAGTCTTCCTTAGCCGGCAAGAACGGCGTTGGGAAGTCAGAAAAACCTTCGGTCGGAAGGTGAAAGAAGTTGGCAAATTCCTCTTCGGTAAACTGAAGGAATTGGCCGTCGACGATGGTGCGGATGCTGCCATCATCTAGAATATGACCGTTGTTGAAAAATTCACACACCTCCTCCACGAGGATGGTGTCTGAACCTTTAAGAAAGCCTTGGAGCCCAGAATCTATGATATGCTGAAAAATGCATTCATAGTATGCACTATCTTTGATGTCTTCAAAGTCGACGATAAGGGTATTTCGTAGTTCGGCAGACATGATGATGAGTAGTGAGGATGGTTTAGAAGGATTTTCTGAACTTTCAAGTTTTAGAGAGAAGGAAGGCAAAAAGCGTGTTTTGAAAATGAAGAAGTGAGCCTCCTTTTATAGCTTGGAACTGTTGAGAGCATTTAATGAGGATATTTGAAAAATCTAGCCGTTTATGTCTAGTCATTAATGACTTTGTGATTTTTCAAGGGAATAAAGACACGCCTTGTCTAATCACGTCAGGCATGCTTATTGAGAATGAATATTTGTGTTTCCAAGAGTGATCTGATTTTGTTTTGATATGGTACATTCAATGTTTTGAGCATTTATGATTTTGGATTTTGGACAAAAGAGGAAGGAAATCTACTTCATTAATTAATATACAAAACCAGTAGTACAACAAAATTACCGGTTTTGGAAGATAGATGAAAATAAGACAAAGAAAAGAACAGGTTAGACGTTAGATGACTCAGCCGCTTGATTTCTTCTAGCCTTCACTGCTTCCCACCGGTCGATCATCTCTTGTACTCTTTCCTTGGTGAGCACATGCCTTGGATGAAGAGTTACGAATGGTCCGGAGTGGATGTCTAGACTTGCACAGAAACCTTTCAGCTGAGGAGCGTAGCCGGTTTTGTTGGAGAGGAGCATCTTCTTTAGGTTACTGAAGATGATCCAGGACCAGTTAACCGGTGTCCCAACCGTTACAGCGATCATCATCTCGAAAACCCGTTGGGTGTAATAGTAACTTTTCTCTCTGCCAAAGACGAACTTTCCCAGAATCTCACAAAGGAGCTTGTACTTATGAGAAAGTTGGTTTTTAGCACCCCAAGGCTTAACCGGGATATCAGATCCTGAGAACCGGCGACACATCTCTTCCATGGTCACCGGGGAGTATGTTAAGTCGGTTACCCCTTCATTGGGTAAACCGCAGTATACAGCGAAATCCGTCTCGCTGAATAGGAACTTCTGACCGTAGACTTGTGCAACGATTATATCTCGATGCACTTCTTTTGCGGTCTGGAAGAGTTCTTCGACTACTAGTTAGTCGAGAATGAATCTGTTTTCTAGGAAGCTTCTTAGCCCGCTTCTTTCTATGGCTAAGAACATTTCTTTGACTTCGTGATCTTCGTATTGGTAGATTGAGTTGAAATCTACCAACAGAATCTTCTTTGCTAGGGAGTTGGAGTTCATGTTCTTGAGAGAGAAGGTTTATCTCAAGAATGATACTTGTGAATAGTAAACTTGTGAAGTTTTGTGAAGGTTTAAGGGTGGTTTATATAGCCAGGGGGTTCGGCTAAATTAATGAGTTTTAAGCATGCTTGATGATGTCATCAGTCATTTAATAGACCTTAACTTGTTGAAGTAACTAATGTTTATTTCCAAGATAAAATCTAATTATTACCAAGATAACAATGATGACAAATATCTATTGACAAGATGTGAGTCTCCCTCTATTGATGATGGACACATGTCGTCATCTTGATTGTGGTAGACGATTTTTATTGATTACAGGCTGCATTTTTCAAAATATGCATGGAAACGCAGTCAGTCATCCCAGGTTAGCCGGAGAAGTTCATTCCATCAGATCAGAATGCATTTGTACTAAGCGGTTTTCCATGACCGATTTTAGTAGGATATTTTCTTCCGATTGTGAATAAATGTTGATTTACGTCAACACTTGTTCAACTTTGGGTTTATTATATCCACTTAAACCTGATTATTTCAACCGTATAGTAAGTATACATGTGATTTGAGATTATGAAGTAATCGGGCATAACCGGAGACTTCCTCCCGGTTAGCACTTTTGATTTATCAATGGCCTATTTGAATATGGTTTGAGAAGCGATAGCTTCTCCCTGAACACATATCCCGGTTTTTATACAAGCATGCATAATCATGATATCAATTGATTAAGATTAGTAAGTCCCAAAATATTTCGAAAGTGAGAAAACTTAGCTTCCTGTAGCGGTTTTGTAAATATATCCGCTACTTGTTGCTCGGTCGAGACATATTCCAGCCGGATGTGTTTCTCCTGAACATGCTCCCGGATGAAATGGTGTCGGATATCGATGTGCTTTGTTCTTGAGTGCAACACCGGATTGTATGTAATCGCTATGGCACTGGTGTTATCACAAAAAATTGGAGATTCCTTGGCTTCTATCCCGAAGTCCCTTAGTTGCTGTTGGATCCAGAGAAGTTGTGCACAGAAGCTTCCAGCCGCTATGTACTCTGCCTCTGCGGTTGATGTTGCAACGGATATTTGTTTCTTGCTGCTCCAAGTGACTAACCGGTCACCTAGAAACTGACAGGTTCCACTTGTGCTTTTTCTGTCGATCTTACATCCTGCGTAATCGGCATCTGAGTAGCTTATAAGGTTGAAACTTGAGTCTTTCGGGTACCACAGTCCCACTTCTTGAGTTCCCTTTAGATATTTTAGAATTCTTTTGGCCGCCGTATAATGAGACTGCTTTGGATTTGCCTGGAACCTTCCGCACACTCCAACCGCAAACAAAATGTCGGGTCGACTGGCTGTGAGATACAACAGAGATCCGATCATTCCTCGATAGGCTGTGATGTCAACGGCTTGACCATCATCATCTTTGTCCAGCTTTACAGAAGGACTCATTGGCGTAGCCGCTTCGGCGCATGTATCCATTCCAAACTTCTTCAGCAGTTCGGCTGTATACTTCGTTTGGCTTATGAAGGTTCTGGCTTCAATCTGCTTAACCTGAAGTCATAGAAAGAAACTCAATTCTCCCATCATACTCATTTGAAATCTATCAGTCATCATTTTCGAAAACTTGTCACATAACTTTGGATCGGTTGATCCGAATATAATATCATCAACGTAAATCTGAACAAGTAAGATTTGTTCCTTCCTTTCAAATTTGAAAAGTGTTTTGTCTACCGAACCTATTGTAAATTTGTGATCAAATAAAAATTGTGTCAAAGTATCATACCAAGCTCTTGGAGCTTGTTTCAGACCGTAAAGGGCTTTATTCAGCCGGTAAACGTGATTTTCGTGTTCTGGATTTTTAAAACCTGGAGGTTGATTGACATACACCTCTTCATTTACCTTACCATTTAGAAAAGCACTCTTAACATCCATTTGAAAAACTTTGAAGTTTTTAAAAGCTGCATATGCTAAAAATATTCTAATGGCCTCAAGTCTAGCTACAGGGGCAAATGATTCTTCAAAATCAACGCCTTCTTCCTGTTCATATCCTTGAGCCACTAACCGGGCTTTGTTCCTCGTAACTAAACCGTCTTCATTGAGTTTATTTCTGAATACCCATCGTGTTCCTATAACCGGTTTGTTTTTCGGTTTAGGAACTAGGTACCAGACTTTATTTCTCTCAAACTCGTTTAATTCCTCTTGCATTGCTAAGATCCAATCTGGATCTGACAATGCTTCATCCACCTTTTTCGGCTCAATTTGTGATATGAAAGTAGAGTTTTCATAGTGATCCAAATTTTTTTGCCTAGTTCGGACGGGTGAGGATATGTTACCTATTACTAGTTTAAGAGGATGATTTTTGTTCCTTCTGAGGTTAATCCGAGACGTGTTTACCAAGCTTTCGGTTGGCTGATCAAGGTTAGACTGATCGGTAGGTTGAACAGAGTCAGACCGACCGATTTCTTCAGTAGAAACTGAAGCGTCAACTTTCTGCGGTAAAGCAGCTTGATCAGACTGAGGTTCAGCATCAACCGCTTGGTCCTTGACAAATTGTCTAAAAACCGGATCCTCGTCTTCATCATCAGAATAGATATTAAAATTTTCCATTCTGTTGTGAAGGTCGAAGGGTAATGCAGTGTTTCGTTCAACCGATTCATCGAAAACAACGTGTGCAGTTTCTTCAACTGTTAAAGTCCTAGTATTGTATATTCTATAGGCTTTACTCACAGATGAATATCCCAACATTATTCCCTCATCGGATTTAGCATCAAAAGCGGTCAAGTAATTCTTGCCGTTATTGTGAACAAAACATTTACTACCAAAAATTCGAAAATATCGTACACTTGGAATTTGATCAAAGTAAATTTCAAAAGGAGCTTTAGAAAACCGTTTAGTTACTAAAGATCGATTTTGTGTATAACAAGCGGTGTTGATAGCTTCAGCCCAAAACTTTTGAGCGATACCCGAATCAGCTATCATTGACCTTGCGGCTTCCTTGAGAGTCCGGTTTCTTCTCTCAGCCAGGCCATTTTGTTGAGGAGTTCTGGCACTAGACAACTCGTGTCTAATACCGGAATCATCAAGAAAAGTAGTTAAATTACTGTTTATAAACTCAGTTCCTCTATCACTTCTGATTTTATTCACTCGAATGGATTTTTCATTTTGTATTCTCAAAATCAGTTTAATCAGATTTGGAGTTGCTTGATTTTTAGAAGCTAGAAAAGTAACCCAAGTAAATTTAGAGTAATCATCTATAACTACCATAGTATAATGCATGCCTCCTAAACTAGTTACTTTGACCGGACCAAACAGATCCATATGCAAGAGTTCTAAGCATCGTTTAGATTGATAATTTCCTTAATTTTGAAAGATGATTTTACTTGTTTGCCCATTTGACATGCAGCACATACTTTATCTTTTGAGAATTTAACGTTTGGAAAACCGTGAACTAGTTCCTTGGAACAGATGAAGTTAATCGTTTTGAAGTTCAAGTGGTTTAACCGTTTATGCCAAAGCCAGTTTGGATCATTTCCGGCTATCATACACACAGGTTTTTCAAAATCATTTTTCCAATCAACTTTGTAAATGTTTCCTATCCTGTTACCGGTTAACAAAATGTCATTATCTTGATTTTTAACTAAACATGAATTTTTATGAAATTCAACTTTGTAACCCACATCACACATTTGACTTATACTTAACAGGTTAAAACATAGTTTTTCTACCAATAATACATTACTTATGGATAGTTCACCATGGATAATCTTACCCTTGCCCACAGTTTTACCTTTTGAGTTGTCCCCGAATGTGATGATTGCTCCGGTTTCATACTTGATATCGGTTAGTAGCTCTTTGTTTCCGGTCATATGCCTTGAGCATCCGCTGTCCAGGTACTATTCCGAATTCTTTAGCCGGTTGCTCCTCCTAACCTGCAACAAACAATTATTTACACCTTTTTGGTACCCACATTCAGTTGGGTCCATGGTTGATTAGTTCCTTTGGGATCCAGACTTGAATGAGTCGGATCACTTTCCCGGTATCTGTTTTTATAGTCTTTGGCTTAACTTCTTGACTGTTGCTCAAGAATGCCTTATGTTGTGATGTGTTTCTTTGATGTCTAGTTTTATTCGGTTTATTTGGTTTCCGGTTGACTTTCCTTCTCTCAGGATGAAGCCATTTTTCTGATTCGTTAGGACTTACATACTTAAGTGTTTCTTCCGGTTTTAAGTCATTTTCGGTTTGTGAACTCTTGAAAAATTTTATAAATGGAAGATTGTTTTTCGTGAGTTTTATTCCGTTAGGTTGTTTTGATTCGTTTTGTTTATTTGGTTCATAACCGATACCATACCTACACTTAGGATGTCTTTTATAGTTACACATTTGTTTTACCGCTTGACGTGATCTCTCCCACGCAGCAGTATCGTACATTGCTCGTTCATCGGTTTCAGTTACCGGTTGAACTGTCTTCTCATTATCGGAGAATAGTTCATCCGGTTCATACATTTCGATTTCACATGTTTTATCATATACATTATTTATCTGTTCGGTTTGAGTTTCTACAGGAGTCGGTATGTACGCAGATATGTTTCTGAACTCAGCAACCATTTGGTTGAGTGTAAAAACTAGATCTTCTTTGGTAAACTCGTCAGAAGAGAAATCAAATACCTCTTCGTCGTTTGCCATGAAGCAAGTTACTTTTTCTTCACCGTCTTCATTATCGGAGTATGCCCACTCGCTTCCACCATCGGATGCAATGAGTGCCTTTTGAATCTCCTTTCCTTCGTCAGCATGTTGATCATTGTTTCTCTGGTAGTCGTTTCGTTGGTTGTTGTTTCCCCGGTAGTTGCTCCCTTGGTAGTTGTTTCCCTGATACCGGTTGCTTTGATAGTTATTCCCTTGATGGTTGTTTCCCTGATAGTTCCCTTCCGGTTTTCTATCGTCTCTCCTTGGTTTCTACACTCTGACCTGAAATGTCCAAAACCATCACAGTTATAGCATCTTTTGTTTGATTTATCTACATAGTTATAATTAAAATCATTATTAGTTGGTGGCTGGCTCTTCTTCATGAATTACCCGAATTTCTGAGCTAGCATCGCCATCACATCTTCAGTAATTTGATCGGTATTTTTGATTGGAGCCGGAACGGTTGATACTTGGGCCGCCGGTTCCACCGATGTAACCAAAGCTCTGGTTGCGGTTGATGTGGATGCTTCATCTTCGATCCGAGACTTGATCTCGAACTCGTAGGCTTTTAGATCCTCGAACACATCATGCAACTTCATCTGTCCAAGGGTGCTTGATTCCCTCATCACCATGGTCTTGATATCCCAAGTGCTTGGCAGAGATCTTAAGGCTTTGATAATTACTTCTCGGTTGTCATACTTCTTTCCGAGTGTTTGAAGTTCGTTGACTACACTGGTGAACCGGTTGCTAAATTCTTTCATGTTTTCCCCCGGTTTCATCCTGATATTTTCATATTTCTGCGTAGCCACCAAGATTTTGTTCTCCTTAGTTCTTTCGTTTCCCTCATGGATCTGAATGATCGTTTCCCAGGCTTCCTTTGCATTTTCACACTCTGATATTTTGTTCAAAGTGTTATCATCTATAGCCTTGTAAATGTGCCTCATGCAATGGTTGTCCAGGTTACTCCGTCTTCGATCTTCATTCGTCCATAGGTCTGCCTCCTTGTTGATCTTGATCGGTCCCTCTTTCAGGACTCGGCTCATCTCATCATCTAACGTTATCAGATGTAGATACATCTGCTTCTTCCAACTGCTAAACGCTTCGCTGTTTAGCATTGGCGGCTTGTCGCTGTGGGTCATGCTTCCCATCTTCTTTGGTTGCTTGAATGCTGAGAACCTCGCTCTGATACCACTTGTTAGGATCGGGGACGCCCTTGGAGGACCGGGTTGTTTCCGGTTTTAGGAAGGGTGGCCGCTTATAACACACAACACTCTTTGGTGATAGTCCGGTTTAAGACTAAAACCGTTCTCAGCACTGCGTAAACTGTCACAGACTCTTGAACCGGGTTCAAGGGCGGAAATGTCTGTTTCAGGTTGAAGCAACGTATGCGACTTTTAGATGATGTTTTAGAAGAAGTCGGTTTTATGGATATGATTGACCGGTTTTAGAAGTATGATTGGTTTGAGGTTAGATAATGAAAGCAACAAAAGAACACGAAACAATGATTTGTTTATGGATGTTCGGAGCAAACTCTCCTACGTCACCCCTTCTTCTCAGGTTATGAGAAGGATCTCCACTAACTTTTATAGTTAACAACAGTACCTCCGGTCGAGCCCAACTTCGCTACTCGCCGGTTACACCAAACTCACACTTTGATGTAATACAACAACTCAACACAACACAATACAGAAAGCTTCCGGTTTTAGACACACCGGTTGGAATATAGAAGTTTATCTCTCTAGATTAATGCTTTGATGATTTGTTTTTCGTAATCCGTCACTTACAACTTGTGCATTTAATGAAGACGAACCGTCTTCCTTTTATAGCTGAGAAGAGCTAACGGTCACTTTTCTTCTCTCTCCTCTAGATTGGTTGATCATTATCACGCCGGTGTAGAGAGGTTGCTTGCACGCTTCACCTTCCTCAACACCTGGCAGTCATGCAGGTAACTCTGAGCAGAAGATGACATAATCGGTTTTCAGATTTGGACACGTGCTGGTCATCCACCTTAGGTTGTCAACTTCGGATCAATAAAGCATCATTGCTTTCCTCGCATGCTTCCGATCGGATCCGATCTTCTTTTATTCTTTCAAGACACGTTTCTTTCGTCATGGTACGTCACTCTTGAAGTTTGAATCTTCCGGTTTTGTGTCTTGTGCAGTATGATCCGGCTGGTATGTAAGTTTTTGTCTTGGCTAACCGGTTGCTTGAGAAAGTGAAAACCGGTTCCTCTGATCTTTAACTTGATCACTTAAAACTGGTTTCTTTGAAGTATAGCAGCAACCGGTTTTGATACCCCAACCGTTTCATACGGTTTTGATCTGTACCTGCACATGAAAGTTAACAATTGTTTAGTTTATCTGGCCGGTTCCACAAAATTAACTTACTTAATTTTTCTATCAAACACGTTGTTGACACGTTTCACATGTTTTTTTTACGTTTTTGACACATTTGACATATTTTTAACACATTTAACACGTTTTTAACACCTTTAACACGTTTTTCACGTTTTGGCACGTTTAACAAGTTTTTCACTTATTTGACACGTTTAACACATTTTTGACACGTTTAACACATTAAACACGTTTATCATGTTTTTGGCACGTTAAACATGTTTTTGACACGTTTAACACGTTTTTCAAGTTTTTGACACGTTTAACACATTTGATAAATTTTGGCACATTTACCACATTTTGACATGTTTAATACATTTTGGCCCGTTTAACACACTTGTGACATGTTTAAAATGTGTTAAATATGCCAAAAATGTGTTAAACTTGTCAAAATATGTTAAACGTACCAAAAACGTGTTAAACACGTTAAATATGTTAAAAACGTGTTAAACGTGCCAAAATGTGTAAAACGTGTCAAAAACATGTTAAACGTGTCAAATGTGTGAAAAACATGTTAAATGTGTACATGTCAAAAACGTGTTAAACATGCCAAAAATGTGAAAAACGTGTTAAACCTATCAAAACATGTGAAAAACATGTTAAACGTATTAAAAATGTCAAAAATGTGTTAAATGTCCCAAAAACGTGAAAAACGTGTTAAACATGTCAAAAATGTGTAAAACGTGTGAAAAATGTGTTAGACATGCCAAAAATGTGTTTAACGTGCCAAAAACATTAAAAACATATTAAACGTGTGAAAAGCGTGTTGAATGTGAAAAATGTGTTAAACGTGAAAAACGTATGAAACATGTCAAAACGTGAAAAACGTGTTAAACGTGAAAAATGTGTGAAAACGTGTTAAACATGCAAAAACATGAAAAACGTGTTAAACGTGTCAAAGATGTGTAAAACGTGTTAGACATGCCAAAACCGTGTTAAACGTGTGAAAAACGTGAAACACATGTTAAATGTGTAAAAACGTGTTAAACATGTTAAAAACGTGCCAAAAACGTGTTAAACTTGTTAAAACGTGTGAAAACGTGTTAAACGTATTAAAAATGTCAAAAATGTGTTAAACATACCAAAAACGTGAAAAACATGTTAAGCGTGTGAAAATGTGTTTTAAGTGTGAAAATGTGTTAAACATGTCAAAAATGTGTTTAAACGTGCTAAAAATGTGTTAAACGTGTAAAAATATATTAAACATGTCAAAAACGTATTAAACGTACCAAAAACGTGAAAACATATTTAAAAAGTTAACATTTTGAACCAATATTTTATTTTACAAACATATGAATTAGAATTAAATTACAATTTTATCATTTCCCAAACATAGGAATTAGAATTGAATTATAATTCTATAATTTTTCCAAACATAAGAATTGAATTATAATTCAATGCCAATTCTCATAGAATTGGAATTATAATTTCAATGCCAATTCCAATTCTCCCTCATCAAACACACCCTTATAGTTGATTTGACCTCATGATGTCCAACATATAATCTTCAATTTCGGCAGAAAGCCATTAATGATCTATCACTTCTTGTCCGCAATTCACTTTGTCGGGTCATTGTGACGCCCATTAGGGATAGGAGAAATGATTACATTGTCATTGTGACCATTTTTTTTTTGAATTATCGGATTTGATACCATATGGATCAATATTTTTTTTTTAATATTTTCCAAATAAGTTGGTGTGTCGATGCCTTGTCACAAGAAAGTAGATCAAATTAATGAAACATCGTTGTTTCTAGGCTTTGAGCGCTTCTTCGATCGTATGAATGTAACGAGGAGATGAACGTTTCTCTAACATTACCCACGTTATAAAATAACTATGGTTAGTGAAATTCACCATTTAGTTAGTGAAATTCACCATTTAAAAGAAAAAAGTACCATAATTACATCACTTTCAAATGTTAACTGTTAATGAAGCCATACAAAATAATTGAGATAAACCAAGAAAAGCTTTAAATAGGGTTAGGACATAATAATAATAATTGGAGGTGCAAGTAAACCAATAAAAAAACAACATTAAATTGAGGGTAAGGTGCAATCAATATAATCATAAAAGAGAGAAATTTGAACCCTAAATTTATGTAGGAAGTAGTAGAAACATTTCTCACCATAGAATATGTTAAAAAAAAGAACAATTAGTAATTTTTAATTATTTAATATATATATATATATATATTTTAAAATAATATAACATTTTATTGTAAAATAATATTATAAATTTAAATAATAAATATTTATGAACTATTTAAAATATGTCAAAATATTATAAATTATATTTTGTATTTTATTAATTTTTTTAAATAAAAATTTAATTATTATTTTATTTAATTGTTATTATTATTCTTTTTAACATCATAAAATATTTATGATAAAAATTCAAATATGTATTAAGATATTTTAAACTAATTATTTAATACTTAAAATATAAAAATAAAGATTAATATATTTAACACATTTTCAATTTTTTATATTAATATTTTAAAACTATTAATTATTCTTATATATATATAAATAAATTCAAAAAATATAATAAATACATAATATGTATTTAAACATTAAAACAAAAATAATTTATTTATTTAATATTATAATTTAATAAATTTTATTAATGAACTAATTTGTAATATTATTGTACAATAAAAAAGTGGTCTATATTATGTTTTAAATATTATTAAATAAAAAGTTCATTACAAATAATTATGAAGTCAATTTTAGTTCGTCTTCCTCGTCCCCATTTTACTAGAAAAGAATTTTAATAATTCAGGAGATTTGATTTGACTATGTTTTGGGCTTATAAGATTAGCCACTTAATTTTATTTTTTAAAATAAAAAATATTTTAAGTATTTAAATACATATATAAGATTCTGTTTTATAGTTCGGACTTATTGTCCTTGGGAAATGATTTTGCGTTTTATCCTTCATATCCGTTTATATAGTGACGTTTATATAGTGACGATATCTACTTTAAATTTTTGACTTAAATATGCCAATATTGTTTTACACTTTTTAAGATTTTATCCAAATCCTATCATTAAAAGTATTAAAATTTGATAATTTAAATACTTTATGGATAGAATTAATTGGATCCAAACTTGAACCTGAAAAATATACTAACAAAAATTAGTTTTCATATAAATTAAAGTTTTTCATTTAATAAGCACAAGAAATTATTCTTTTAAATTTTGAAAATTTTAATTGTAATTTGTATGTACAAATGCTAAGTTCAAATAAATAAAATGAACTAAATTGGCTATTGGCCTAAGTAAGATTTTTTTTTTTTTTTTTTTTTTTTTTTTTTTTTTATGTTTTTGTTTTTGTTTTAAAATTATTTAATAAAATATCATATATAGCCTTCAAATGTTAAAAATATTTAAATGCAAAACGTTACAACAAATAGGGCCTAAGGGCCAACGGCCGGGCTATTCGATTCGCGGGTAGAGAGTTTTGAGGCTCTTGGGCACGGGAAGACCCAACTCAATGGGTTAATTAAGAGGGTCAATGCGGGAGTTTTTTGGATTGGGAATGGAGCTACACGCACGGATGTTGCTCGGTCGTTGGGAAGACGCTTGATCGCAGACAAGGCCAACGGGTTGGCTCGTCGATGGGACGCACCAGGGTGCACACATAACCAACTCAGACATAGAGTTGAGTTCAAGATGCCTGCGTTTTGTAATTTTTTTTTTCATTTCAGGCTGCCAAGCTCAAAACGAATTGGACATGAAGTTTTCGTTTGATATTTAGAATATTTATAGATGTGTCCGAAGTCATCATTCAACGCATAAGTACGATCGTCGAAGCCTTACCGGTGAACCTGAGCTCTTTGCCAGAAATTTGAATTTAGAAAATTTCGAATCAAGATCAACTTCCAAGCCCGCATAAAGCTTCTTTGAACTTGTTAGAACTAGAATGAACCAAACCAAAATAATCAAAACAAGTAACTCTAATTACAAAATTAAAATTGAGAGTTTACAAGAATTTGTGAATTTGAACCGAACTCAACCAAATCGCATGGTCTTGGTGTTGGAGAAATCGAATAATAACACCTGTTTAACAATTCAGAAATAGACAAACTACAACAAAGGCCTAACAATTCTTTTTCCCCTTCTGCTGCTTCAATGGAGAAAGAGGGAGAGAGAACATAAACCAACTGTTGTGTTTTTTTTCTTTAATTAAATATGCCCTAATGGGCTTTATTAATTTGTCAGGCCCAACTGCCAAATTAGCTGACCCAACAAATCTCCCCCGTCAGCTCAACTTTGCGGGCTTCAATAAACCCGCTCTCTCCCGACAATCTTCAAACTTGTCCTTAAGCAAGAATTTCGTAAATATATCGGCACCATTCTCACTTGTATGAATCTTCTCCAAGTTCAGCTCTTTTGCCTTAAACACATCACGTATTCAATGATATCTCACGTCGATGTGTTTGGATCTCGAATGAAAAGATGAATTCTGTGAGAGATGAATGACACTTTGACTGTCGCAAAACAAAGTGAACTTCTCTTGCTTTTGGCCCAACTCTTGTAGGAACTTCTTCATCCATAACACCTCTTTACATGCTTCGGTAGCTACAATATACTTAGCTTCTGAAGTAGACAAAGCAATACACTTTTGTAACCTTGACTGCCACAAAACAGCACCGCCTGCAAATGTAACTAAAAAACCTGATACATATATTCTTGAATCAACATCACCCGCCATATTAGAATCTGTAAAGCATTCTAAAATAGGAGTATCACTTCCGAAGCATAAACGTGCTTTCGAAGAGCCTCGAAGATATCTGAGAATTCACTTAACAGCCAACCAATGTTCTTCTCCCGGGTTGGAGAGATACCGACTAACAACACCAACTGCGTGTGCTATGTCCGGTCTTGTACATACCATGACATACATAAGACTACCAACTGCGGAGGCATAAGGTACAATTTTCATTTCATCTTTCTCTTTTTCACTTGTAGGACATTGTTTAGAACTCAACTTGAAATGACCTGCAAGTGGAACTGAAACCGGTTTTGCATTTTTCATTGCAAACCTCTCAAGTACCTTCTTAATGTACTTCTCATGTGATAGCCAAAGTGTTCTGTTCTTTCTATCTCTTGTGATTTCTATGCCTAAGATCTGATTCACTTAACCCAAATCCTTCATCGCAAAAGATTTGTTCAAATCCCTTTTAAGCTTCTCAATTTTCGCAATATCTTGCCCAACAATCAACATATCATCAACATAGAGCAGAAGAGTAACATAATCATCAATACCGTATCTCTTGATGAAAACACAATGATATGAAGTAGTCTTACTATACCCATTTGCTTACATGAATGAGTCAAATTTCATGTACCATTGTTTAGGCGCTTGCTTGAGCCCATACAAGCTTTTGCTCAACCTGCAGACAAGATCTTCTTTACCTTTAACTTTGAAACTCTCGTGTTGTTCCATATAGAACTCTTCCTCCAAGTCACCATGGAGAAATGCAGTCTTCACATCTAGTTGTTTAATTTCCAAATCTTGACTAGTAGCCAATGCTAACACAACTCTGATGGATGACTTCTTCACAACCGGTGAGAAGATCTCTTCAAAATCAATCCCTTTTTCTGTCCAAAGCCCTTCACAACCAGTCTTGCTTTGTATCGAGGTTGTGAGCTATTCTCTTGATGCTTCAATTTTAATACCCACTTGTTCTTCAAAGTCTTCTTTTCTTTCGGAAATTATTGTTCAATTATTGTATTTTAAATTATTATTAAAAATATCATATTATAAGTAGAAGGTACACTAAATTATTGTTCTATATTATTAATTATCTTCACTAAATAATTTTTTATTTGTTTGAAGTCAGACATAATTATTTTGGAGGTTTATGAATATAATTGTCATAATAATTACATTCACTTCAATTAAAATGATTATACAAAAAAAAATTAGTCCCTATTAATTATTACTCAATATAATTGCAAAACAATATTTCCAAAAAAAATACATATAACAAAATTATAAGAATTTACAGGAATTATTATCCTCAATTCTCTAACGCCAGCACTAAATACTATATTGGGGCGAGATATGATCACTACTTTCGAGTGAGGATCTGCTGTCCCAAATGAAGCTGTTCATTGCTGTCTCATTTATCAAAAACAGCATAATTTTGATAAATTAGACAAATAAAAAATTATATATATGAAATAAACTTTAAATCTTAAAACCTAAACTCTAAATTTTAAACCATAAACCCTAAATCTTAAATCCTAAACCCTAAAAAATTATATATATGATATTTTATTTTAATATTCAGTTTTCTTTTTCCTCTCTCCACTCTCTTCTCTCTCCTATGAGACAACAAGTGGGACATTATCTTGGGACAGCAGATCCGAATTCACGACTTTCACACGTGTGAAAATGTGTTTTAAGACTCATCCCCTCTTCTAGCCTAGCGGCAAAAAGAGGTGAATATCAACCCTAAGTTCCTGGGTTCAAGCCCGTCAAGCGACAAGTTCTGCGCCTGGTTAAATGGTTAAGTGTGTTTGTGGGCTACATACTTAATCCGTTGTCGCATTTTCCCCCCCAAAAATAAGGCTGAAAAGACTAAGGGTATGTTTGGATAGTGGAATTGGAATTGGAATTGGCATTGAATTCCAATTCCAATTCCATGAGAATTAGCATTAAATTACAATTCAATTCCTATGTTTGGAAAAATTATAAAATTGTAATTCAATCTCAATTCCTATGTCTGTAAAATAGAATATCACGTTTAACACGTTTTTGGTACGTTTAAACACCACGCTTTTGATTTTTCCAAAAAAAACACGCTTTTGACATGTTTAACACGTTTTCACACTTCAAACACATTTTCACATGTTTAACATGTTTTTCACGTTTTTGGCACATTTAACACGTTTTTGACATTTTTAATATGTTTAACATGTTTTTCACACGTTTTGACAAGTTTAACATATTTTTCACGTTTTTGGCACGTTTAACACGTTTTTGACATGTTTATTACGTTTAACATGTTTTTCACATGTTTAACATATTTTTCACATTTTTGACACGTTTAACGTATTTTTGCATGATTAACACGTTTTTCACATGTTTTACACATTTTTGACACATTTAACACATTTTTAACATGTTTAATAAATTTTGACACATTTAACACGTTTTGACAAAATAAACACATTTTGACACGTTTAACATATTTTTAGCACATTAAACACGTTTTGACATGTTTAACACGTTTTTGGCACGTTTGCCACGTTTTCACGTTTTTGGCACGTTTAACATGTTTTTGACATTTTAACATGTTTAACACGTTTTGGCACATTTAATACGTTTTTGACACGTTTAACACATTTGACAAGTTTTAATATGTTTTTGGCATGTTTAACACATTTTTGACACATTTAACATGTTTTGGCATGTTTAACATGTTTTGACATCTTTAACGACACATTTAACACGTTTTGGCACTTTTGACACATTTTAGCATGTTTAATACGTTTTTGACATTTTTAACACGTTTTGGTCCATTTAACATACTTGTGAAACATTTAAAATTTTCGGGCCGTTTAATTAAATTTTTGCTCCGTCTAATATGTCAAAAACATGTTATACATATAAAAAAATGTGTTATACGTGCCAAAAACATGATAAACGTGTTTAATATGTTAAAAACGTGTTAAACGTGTCAAAAATGTGTTAAACGTGCCAAATATGTAAAAAACTTGTTAAACGTGCCAAAATGTGAAAAAACGTGTTAAACGTGTGAAAAACATAAGAAAAGTGTGAAAAACGTAAGAAACATGTTAAAATGGTAAACGTGTCAAAATGTGTTAATTGTGTAAAAAACATGATAAACGTGTTTAATGTGTTAAAAACGTGTTAAATGTGTCAAAAACGTGTTAAACGTGCCAAATATGTGGAAAATTTGTTAAACGTGCCAAAACGTGTTAAACGTGTCAAAAACGTAAATATCGTATTAATCGTGTTAATCGTGTCAAAAATGTGTTAAACGTGTCATATCTTTTTAATTTCTCAGAATAAGTGATATATATTGCAACGAATTGTTGATAAAAAAATTAATAATAAAAAAAGAGGAACTCCAATCTATAGCCTTTTGTTTTTGGTCATCTTAGATTTGTATTATCACATTTTTTCTTAGTAAACTTTCAAAACCTTATCTCATATATCTCTTGTACCAAAGAACAATAACTTTTGTATTATCATAGTCTAAATTACAAATCATGATAAAATAAACTTATAATAAACTGCCTAACATTACATTTTACTTTTGTCTCTCATTTTCAGATTCTCTTCTCTAAATCTTGAGCACACTGAAAGTATTCATTCTATAACAATGGACATTAAAGTGACGATCCTATGACTGTGAGAGTGAAAGAAGGTGGAACGGGATTATTCAACCATACTCTTTTGCTGCCGCCGCCTACTACAATTATGTCCATCTTCGGAAATCTTAACTATAAATAGGCATGACAAATTTCTGGGTTTCGGGGGACTCGAAACGAACTGGACCCGAACCGAATCGGACCCAAATTTGACCCAGAAAAATCGGGTTCTCAAATTACACGAAATATTGGTTCGGAACCGATGGGTACTCGGACCCGAACCTACCGAATTTTTAATTATTTTTTTACTTATTTAACTAATTTTAACCTAATATAGTTTTACTAGTTACCTATGTTTTAAAAACAAAATTTTAATATTTTAAATTATTCAACCATATAAAATAAAAATATGTGTATTAAATTTGAAAAATTATTTAATAAAAAAGATTATAAATTATATAAAATAAAATAAATAGTCCTATATTATATAATATATAAATAAATAATATTTAAAATATATATATATATTAAAAAAAAACCGGAACCAAACGACTCTCTCGTATGTCTCTTCTTCCTCAGGACAGGAACCGAATACTGAGAAATCTTTGTATTTCTTTAATTACTCGGTTCGATTCCGATCCGAAATTACCCGGAACCGAAAATCAACCAAATTATCCGAACCGATCGGTTCGGTTCCTTCGTTACCATACCCGACCGGGCAACATTACCATGCCTAACTATAAACATTCATTAGATTATCCAATGAAACACTGAGACCCATCAGTGTGGGTAGTTGTTTTAGTCAAAGGATTTGGACTGTGATAGATGAAGCTACAATATATGGATACACCTCATCTACTATCAAATCAAAGAGATTACTCGCATCTATTAGTAATCTCTTAAAAATGATTCATAAGTTCTTATGATATATTTAATGAGAATCAAACTTGAGAACTTGATAAGTCTCTAATAAATATTTTTTTGTAAAACATAATTGAAAAACATTGTTATGGTATACTTTATAATATGAAAGCATATATATAATATAAGGATTATAGAAAACTTACTTCCCTTTTCATGAAAATGATCTTCTTCCACTCTTGAAAAGATAGATTCAACCTGATATGATGCAAAAACAAATTAGCTTATAAATCCTCAAAGTAAAAAAGTTTGATATTATTTCTTACTCAATTGGTAAAAGAATTATTATATAAATTTACAAAGACATTTTTTTTTCTCACATCAATGTTATAAGAGCACCAATTAAGGACTATATTAACCTTTTTCACATACCTCATTTGTTTTCACACAAGGTTTCATTGACCTGACAAAACACCGGTTAAGACTATTAGTATTCGCTGGAGCATTTTTTTTCAACAACCAACATCATATTCCTCCTTGATGTTGTCGCCAGATCTGATGTGCATAAGTCTCACCTTTCTCGAAATAATCAACTTGTGTCGACAAAATCGTTAAATACAGCGGCTAGATATTTATAGCCCGTTATTTATAGAGGTTGTTTATATCTAGGGTTTCATTTTTTTCATTTTAAAATAAGAAAATAAAAAGTCCAAATTTAATTAGACAAATCATCGAAGGACATTTTGGGCCATAACTCGTTTGGGCCATCTTATTGGAAAGTAGAAAATATCAAATTGAACCATCCAAAATTTGAGAGCTCATTTAAAATTTTAGTCCAATTATCAAATATTTTGGACACCATGAGAATATTAACGTATTTTATTGTTGTACTTAAAATCACTCTCTTTTGAATTGAATCAAATTTATTTTCCTGATTTTGCAAAGGAAGTTTCATTCAGTAAATTTAGGATGTGCCAGAATTCCTCCTCTATATTTATATTTTCAATATATACACAAAAATTAACTTTTTAAAGTCATTTATTTTTGTGAATTGTTGCATTTCTTGTCAAACCTAATATCTACTCAGAACATTAAGCTCTTCTCATCCACTTTATGTCTCATCACAACACCCACCAAAATTAAATATAAATCAAGTTTTTTGAACTTTTGAATATTCCACTCACAATTTCCCTTTGGCTAATCCTAGTGGCCTGTATTTATATACTATATCATTATACATAAATGACCTACAATTTCATCTTCTTTTTCTATTATTTAAAAAAAGGAAATAGAAATGTGTTACCACTTTGGCCATCATTTCATATTTTGGAGAGAAAAGTAATTTTTTTTATTAATTTATTATTTGAAATGTAGAAAGTTAGCCAGATTTCTTAATTATTAATTATTAAAGGTTAATATATATTAAAAACGATAAAAATTGTTTAAACACAACGACAAAAGCATAACATGAAAGAAAAAAAACTAAAAAAAAAACTAAAAAAAACTAAAAAAAAAGTTAGTTAATAGGTTATCGAGCTCGTAAATTCTCGAGAAAAACAATAAACTCTTTGACGGACTCTACCACTTTTCCAGAATGAATATCAGAAAACATCATAATAATAGCATTATGAATGATATGCATTGGACGACCACGATTAGTGAAAGTGCGACAATTTCTCTCCAACTAGATAGCCCACCAAAAAAGTTATTGGGAAGTAAACCCAATTATTTAGGTCCGTCATATTAGCCGAATCAATCCAAATTTCTCAACAACTACCCAAAGACTCGGGCATCACCCAATGGATCCCAGTGATACTCCACAAAAGACTCTAGATACTAGTCACCTCTCGACAATGGAAAAATAAGTGAGTTGCTGATTCAATCTCCTCGTGACACATACAACTAACCATAATACAACATTTTTTCATGCAAATATCATCCGTAAGAATTCCATCGCGAATAACGCTTCATCCAAAGTGTTAGTATATATAATATAATAATATTATTATATTATATAATATAATATATTATATTCTATAATATATTATATTCTATTATAGTTTCCTTATATTGCTAATGTAACTTAAGTATAAATACTTTTACTATATTGAATAAAGATACACACAATATTATTCTCTTTCTATCTATTCTTACATGGTATCAGAGCCTACACTCTAAGGTTTATGGCCATTTAAGGCCTGTGTATTTATTTTTGAACATTGATGTTCACATTAATTCAATTTTAATGGAGAAGTCTTCCAAGTTTGCATTCTCTACCGTTGCTGCTGTCACAGGTACTTTATTAGAGAACACTTTTCCCAAATTTTCTCTTACAGACATTCAATCACTCTTGCAAAAACTTCAATCAAATCATGGTACTACATCTTCTCCATTGTCATCTTCTTCAGTGTTATCTGCCACACCAGGTACTTCTACCTCATGGTTTTTTGATTCAGGATGCTGTAATCATATGACTTCTGAATCATCTTTTCTCACATCCACTAGAAAGCCTATTATTCCGTATGCTGTTCATACTGCTGATAATACTACTTTGAATGTTCAAACTATTGGTACCGCTCAAACTTCTATATTGTCCTTACCTGAAACATTTTTTATTCCAAAACTTTCGTTAAATCTTATTTCTGTTGGACAACTATGTGATCTCGGTTTTAACATAACTTTTTCGAGTAATGGTTGTGTTGTCAAAGATCCTCAAACAAATAAAATCATTGGAACGGGACGTAAGGTTGGACGATTGTTTGAACTTACTTCTCTATCTCTTCCATCACAATATTTTGTTGGAGCTATCACTTCTCAAATTTGGCACTCTCGATTAGGTCACCCTTTTAAAGATCGTTTGAGTTCTTTAATTTCTAGTGGTTCTTTAGGCCCTATTAAGACTGGAACCTTTGATTGTGTTTCTTGTGAGCTCTCTAAAGGACACGCTTTACCTTTTTTCTTAATGATTCTAATTCCTTAGCACCTTTTGATATGATTCACTCTGATATTTGGGGTCCTGCACCACATAATACTGTGGGTGGTTTAAAATATTATGTGATATTTATTGACGATTTTTCTCGTTATACATGGATCTATTTGATGCATAATAGGTCTAAATTGTCCTCAATTTATATTCGGTTTGCTAATATGATCAAGACTCAATTTTCCTCCAAAATTAAAATCTTGCGCACTGATAATGCCATGGAATACAAAGAAACAAAATTCATAGAGTTTCTAGCACAAGAGGGCACACTTATTCAAAGATCTTGTCCTGAAACTTCTCAACAAAATTGTCGGGTAGGCGAAAACATAGACACATTCTTAATGTTGTTCGAGCCCTTCTCATCTCGTCTTCTTGTCCCGATAACTTTTGGGGAGAAGCAGTTTTCACAGCTGTTTATACTATCATTTGCATTCCTTCTCCTATCATAGGTAACATCTCTCCTTTTGAACGTCTTTTTAATCGAGCTCCGAATTATCAAACTCTCAAAGTTTTTGGATGTGTTTGTTTTGTTTTATTACAACCTCATGAATACAATAAATTAGAACCTCGAATTCGATTATGTTGTTTCTTAGGTTATGGAATCGAACACAAAGGATACAGGTGTTGGGATCCATTGTCTCAACGTCTTCGTATCTCTCGTCATGTATCATTTTGGGAACATAAGATGTTTTCAACTATATCTAAATTTAGAGTCCATGAACCTCCTACTCAATTTTTTCGTGATCCTACCATACCTCTGTTTCCTGACATTTCTTGTGTATGACCATTTAACAACTCATGCGACTCAACTCCATTTTCATTTCCTACATCGACATCTTCTCCATCTCAAAATCCGGCACATACCTCATCTGATCATATCATTCAAGAATCTTCTTATTTTCCACCACCACCACCACCACCATCACCATCACCACTACCACCACCACCTCCTCGTCGTACCAATCGTGTAAGTCAACCTTCTGTTCGTCTTCGCAACTTTCATGTGTACTCAGCTATTATCTCTCTCTATGAACCTCGTACTTTTTGCGAGGCCAACTCTAACCCTTTATGGCAGCAAGCAATGGTAGAAGAATTGCAAGCACTTACCAAGACAAAAACTTGGGACTTGGTTGATTTACCTTCACATAAGTTAGTCGTTGGTTGTAAATGGGTTTTTAAAATTAAGACACGAGAAGATGGTTCAGTTGAACGATATAAAGCTCGCCTTGTTGCTAAGGGATATACTCAAGAATATGGTATTGATTATGAGGAAACGTTTGCTCCTGTCGCTCGATTGACCTCGGTTCGTAGCCTCATTGCAGTAGCTGCTAGCAAAAGATGGCAACTATTTCAAATGAAAGTAAAAAATGCATTTCTTAATGGTGAACTAACAGAAGAAGTGTATATGAAACCTCCACCTGGGTATGATCATCCTCCAAATAAAGTTTGTAGACTTCGCAAAGCTCTTTATGGTCTCAAACAAGCTCCTAGGGAGTGGTTCGCCAAATTTAGCTACACCATTGGTAATCTTGGTTTCAAATCCAGCTCTTATGATCATGCATTGTTTTTGCGCAAAACAGATCAAGGTTGTACCTTACTTTTACTTTATGTTGATGACATGATAATTACTGGTGATGACACAAATGGAATCCGTGATCTCAAGAATTTTCTACATCAACAATTTGAAATGAAAGATCTTGGACAATTAAGTTATTTCTTGGGACTTGAAATAGCTTCCGACAAATCCGGTTACTATTTATCACAAGTATGCAACTGATCTCATATCTCGGGCTGGTATTACTGACACAAAAGTTGTTAGCACACCCTTTGACTCCACAGAACATTTGGCTGCTACTGATGGTACTCCACTAAGTGATGAAACACTTTATCGACAACTAGTTGGTAGTCTTATATATCTTACTGTCACTCGGCCAAATATTGCATATGCTGTCCATATCGTGAGTCAATTTATGTCATCTCCTCGTACAACTCATTTCTTTGCCGTTCTTCGTATATTACGATACATTAGAGAAACTTTATTTCATGGACTACATTTTGCTCACTCTTCTCCTCTAGAGTTGCGAGCATACTCTGATGCTGATTGGGCAGGTGATCCAACTGATCGTCGATCCACTACTAGTTATTGTTTCTTTCTTGGCACATCTCTCATTTCATGGAGAAGTAAGAAACAAACTGTTGTTTCTCGTTCTAGTACAGAATCTGAATATCGTGCTCTTGCAGATACTACCTTTGAGCTTCTCTGGCTATAATGATTACTTCAAGATATGGGTGTTCCTTCATCCGCTTCTATTCCACTTTTTTGTGATAATAATAGGGCAATGCAGATTGCTCATAATGATGTATTTCACGAACGTACCAAACATATAGAAATAGATTGTCATCTGACACGCCATCATGTCGTTAATGGTACCATACAATTGATTTCTATTTCTTCACAAGCTCAGATTGCTGACATCTTTACCAAATCTTATCCTCCTCAACGTTTTCAATATTTAGTCTTCAATCTCAAGATGTTCAATGCTCTTCCACCTTGAGCTTGAGGGAGGGTGTTAGTATATATAATATAATAATATTATTATATTAAATAATATAATATATTATATTCTATAATATATTATATTCTATTATAGTTTCCTTATATTGCTAATATAACTCAAGTATAAATACTTTTACTATATTGAATAAAGATGCACACAATATTATTCTCTTTCTATCTATTCTTACACAAAGAATGAGATTTTAGATGTAATTTTTGACTCCTAAAGTTTTTCTCAACAAAAATTATATGAACTTGTTATTCCAATAGCTAGTATGGAAGAACTACCTAGCCTCATCTTAGCAAACAACTTGTAACAATACCCCACATGAAAACTATCCATGTCTTGCCAACGCATAACATTTTGTTTAGATATGGACACTTGTTTGCATCCTACCAAAAGTAAAATTCTATTATGAGACGAACTCTCCATAATGTTTAATATCCTTATATATCTTTTTCGGCTAACAAAACCACTAGATCGAGGAGCAATGGGAGCAAGCTCATGATACATTGTAGCTAGACTTTTGACACTACACCAATTGTTGTCCCAAAAACTGATCGAAGAACCATCCCTCACAATGAATATAGATTGCTCACGAAAACTTTTTAACATAGAATAAATCCCCCTCCAAATGCTACATCCTGCTGGATAATTAGACATTTTTGTAAACCAGCCAGACCAATAATAATTATACTTAATGTCCAGATCATCTATGCCCAAAGACTATTCGGTTCCGTTGCAAAATTATAGAACCATTTTGATAGAAGAGACTTATTAACGGAAATAAGATATCAAATATCCAAACCTCCTTGATCTTTAAAATATTTAACATTATCCCACATAACTAACTGACAAAACGATGAGTTAGAGGATCCCATAGAAATTTGCACATTATTCTCTCCATTTTCACTGAAACACTCTTGGGAAGAATTAATAACGACATCATATATGTGGGCATAAATGACAACACCCTTTTAATGAGAATTCACTAACTCCTTTCGAGATTATTTTACTTTTCTATCTAGAAAGTTTAATTTCCATTTTAATGATAATCGGGTCCTAAGAGACCTTGGATCGTAATTTAGCACCCAATGACATACCAAGATATGTTGATGGAAGATCATCAATTATAAACCCCAACATATTTGCCAATATCATCCTTCTTTTATTCGAAATAGGATTTGAGAAAAAGATATCTGACTTCTTAAGATTGACTCGAAGACTAGAACATGCACCGCATAAAATATACTAAAGGTGTTTAAAATTATTGTAGGTAGCTTGAACCATGCAGAGCGTGTTATCAGCGAAAAACAAATGTGATATAGAAAAATGACATCTTCTTGACCCACAATTCACTCCACGGATGATTCCCGAGTTTCTTACGAATGATATCATTTTGAGAGAGCTTCCATAATAATAATGAACAAGAAATGAGAGAGTGGATCACCTTGTCTATTCCCTTGGGAACTCTCGAAAAATCCTTGAGAACTACCATTAACAATGATTGAAAACTTAGTCGTCGAGAGACAAAATCTATACCAATCTATTTCGTACCCATTCTCATTCTGCTCATTACATCAAATAAAAGCTTCCAATTGATGTGGTCATAAGAATTTTCGACGTCTAACTTGACAAAATCACATTTGTCACCTCATGAATTAGTTGAGTCAATGCATTTATTGGCTATTAATACAACATCATATATTTGACAACCTTTGATAAACATAATTTGGTTAATAGATATGACCGTCTCTAATACATTTCTCAATTTTTTAGCCAAACATTTTGCGACAATCTTATAGAAAGATGAAACAAGACTAATAGGCCTAAAGTTCTTCACATCAATAGACCATGGAGCTTTACGAATAAGACATATCAAAGTAGAGTTTCAACTCTTATCAAATAATGAAAAACGATAAAAATGATCAATTGCTTCCATAATTCCCGTCTTAAAAAAAGCCACACATTCTTAAAAAAGCCAAAGTAAACATGTCACATCCCGACGCTTTATCACTTCAGCATCCCTTAATGACCTCCTCAACCTCTTTCAACGAAAACCGAGCCTCCAACATTTCTTTATTCACTAAACTAATTGAATAAAAAATAATACCATTCAATTTAGGTCTATCCTTAAATGGTTTCTTAAACAAATCCTTATAAATTTTGATAATACTCGTAGAAATTTATGATTCACTATCATGAACTTCCTCCTTAATCGAGATCAAATTAATCAAATTATTCCCTACTTGTGCGTTAGAGATCCAATGGAAAATTTCGGAGGTTCTATCTCCGACTTTTAACCATGTAGCTCTACTTTGATGGCGTGCCCCAATTTCTTCCTCTTTACACATATCGAACAACTTACTAACAATATGAATTCAAGAATTAACCTCCTCAATGGAAAGTTCACGAATCTCCTCAGCCCCGTTAATGACATTAATTTCATTACACAAGTTATTGATTTTAAAACAAAATAAAGCAATATCTCTCAAGAACCAAATTATGAGAAGTTTACGTAGATTCCTCAAGTTCACAAAGAGTTTACTCGACGGAGAACCAACTGATGTCTGAATCACCCACCATGATTGCACATGCAGTATAAAGTCTTCCTTGGCCAACCATTTATTTTTGAATCTAAATGGTCGACATGTTTTCTCCATCATACGACGTTCCATCAAAACCGGTCGATGATCTGAACAATTCCATGTAAGGACCTTTAGAAATATATAGAAAACCCTCGAAAAATAGTTTCACTAATTAGTAATCTATCGATACGAGAATGAACTTTTCTCCATTACCATTACTTCTCCTAAAGGTGAATTGACCACCTTCCAAAGGCAAGTCGATAAGTTCAAGATCATCAATTGTCTTTGAGAACTCGTGCATTAGACTACTAAGCCTATTGGCCCCTTTCCTTTCAGACGGAGATCTAACTTCGTTCATGTCGCTCAAAAAACAATTGGTAAGTCCCAAAGATTCATCAAGTTCTTCATTTCATTAAAGAACTCTATTTTAAATTATGATGAAACCAGTCCATAAACCGCATAAATTACCCAAAGAAAATTATCCTCCTGATTTATTAATTGAATGTTAACCGAGTATCTAACAAAATTAACATTTATTTTCTCATACATGTCTTCATTCCATGCCACAAGAATTCCACTTGATGCCCCAATAGAATCAAGAGCCTCCCAACCACACAACTACCAATTTTATAGATCCTTAATGATCCATTGACCCATCTTACAAATTTTAATCTCCCTAAAACAGTATATGCTACATCAAAGTGTTCCCATTAGTGACTGGATGATACATCTCTTCAAATCATCATTTAACCCATAAAAGTTCCAATCAATAATTTTTCCAATCATTGATAAAATATAATGAGAACAACCCTTTCTCGGCTTCGGACCGCTTTTCTACTTTCATCTATATCATTATGCTTCTTCAGCTGGAAATGTTGATAGTTTTTTAGATGAAAAATCACTTGGATGAAAAGTATACGATAGAGGTGGAATTTTGTGCACAATGGGCCACAGTAAGTCTCTAAATCAAGTACCTCATTCATGGGAGATTTGTTTTCATCCATCGTGGTAGTATGTATCGAGAATCCTATTTTGATATTCTCGTTGACATCATAATCTGGCTCACAAACCATCGATTCCTCGTCAGACATGTCATGAATGAAAACTGGTGATTCAAAATATTAATCTCAAGATAAAGATTCTAATAGGATTGGCCTAAATTACATCTTCTATAAGTGATCAAAACTTATTTTCTACCTTGTCAATAGTTTTTTCTCAAACATCAAATCTGAAATAGGATGACGAGTTAATGAACTCAAATATTAATATACCACCATTTGCCTACTCTCCTTTTTTTTCCATACTGGGAGACATCACAACTCAATGTGTGTGAAGACGGAAACTCTAACTCAGCCTCACGAGTGTGTATTGGCTCATTTAATCTAGCCTCATCCCACTTAATCACCCTCCCGATCATATCAAATCCCCATGAATTGGTCATCTTAACAAAAAGTCTTTCAACTTCTGCAAGGCTAGCCATACGAATCCGATCAGCATAAAATAGGGTTAACACTGACTCTCTCGTTAGCCCAAACGAAATCGATGCCTCCGACACATGCAAATTTGATCCTAGTGAAGGAGATACGAAAATATGACGTTCAGGCCACATCAACACTTTATATACTTGTATCATGTTATCAACACAAATAGATTTAGGATAACGTCTATGTGGATCATATTGACACACCCTAATTCTAATCCAATCATTCTCTTGTGCTCTTTGAGTTTCCTCGTCGAGTTCAATAAATCCTCCAAGATCATTACCGACCTGACTAAGAAGATCATGATTCCACATATTCGTTGTCATTCTAAACAATCGAATTCATGTACCATCCTTATCTAAAGGCGGTCTTATGTTACGTGTTGGCACAAAGACATGTTGGTTTTTAATCTTAGGTTATTAACCATCAACAAGTCATCGGATTCCTTCATCGACTAAAGGTCTAATACATTTCTCAATTAGCATGATAAATGTTGTTTTAAAATCTTTTCATAAAAGCAACATATCTTCCATGAGAATTGAATCCATACCAAAAGACACCATCATTAGGTCTGAGCACCAAACGCTCTCGGTTCCATGTCGACGTATGAAGAGCCCGACATAACAACTTTAATTGAAACAAATCAACCGCAATTGTTCTTTTTTTTTCGTTCTTAATTTCTGAAATAGTACAACTCCAGGGTGCACCTCCAATCTTTGAAATTCAAAAGATTTAGTTATGAGATAATCCGTCTTCGACCAGTTGACCCATATAGTCTATTTTTTGTGTCTACCATTGCTGCATAGGTCTTAGATTTATCCTTACGAGGATCTGGTTGTACCGCTCCAAACATAGTTTGCTGCATAAATTGAATTCTAACTGGAGATATCTACTTCCTTTTTTATGGACTCGGAGTCTAGTCGATTGCCGACCCCTTTCTAGACCCCTCCCTCTACCACCTGTGTCATTCATGTTACAACACAAAGCCTCCCTAGACCCAAACGCCTGAGGCATCTTTAGAGGTTGCTGAGAAAGACGATTGAAGATCGATGTATGATTTGGCCTTTTAATTTCTCTTGACCCACTCATCATGTCGCTTTACCCTAAACACTCATCTGAAGTTTTCCGTCCACCAAGCGAACCGCACAACCACAACTACTAACCAAGAACCATTCTTCTTGAGGGGCTTGAAGTACATTGAATATAGGTTTCCAATAACTATGATTCTTCATAATAATTTTTGTATTCAATAGAGAGAAAGATAAAAAAGAACTTCAAAAACCCAGATATTCAGCACTTTATCGCTATCCCGACCGTTTTAGATCGTCGATCTCAACCTTTACTCGATCCTAATATCCACACTCTATTTGATTTCCTTCAAATTCGAAAGGAACAAAGAATCCTAGAAAGAGATCAAAATCTAGGTTTAGTCGTCGTTTAGAGAGAGAAAACAACATTTAATTGTGACTTTTAATTTAACTTGACCATATCTGATAATTTAAGAGTCGAAATCATCACCAATATTCGGTGATCATTTTCCTTATAAACCTTGGCCTTCAACTTGACGTAGAAGATAAAATTCGGCTGAAGAAAATACAATGATTGCGAGACTAAGATTGGCTATAAAAGGGAACTCATGGTCATTCTAAAAGACAAGAGAGAAACGAGGAAGAACAATTCTTCATAAATAGAAATCCTCCGTTAAATGTAAAGCTTCAAGCTTCGTTTTTAAATTTTTTTTGATAGAGAGGGTTAGAAGCTAATTCAATCCACCCAAAAGCTTCAAATATTTCTTAGAAGTCATTTCCAATAAGTTGTAAGTTCTCAATTACGTTGTAATTCAAGTTACAAATAAAATTAATTTCTAATCAACGATAAGTTATCAATTAGGTTCTAATTCAAGTTACAAACAAAATTGATTTTTTATAACATTGAGTTCTTCAACTCTCATATAATGTGTAATTTTTGGATTTGAAGATTTGGAATTAATCTTTAAGGTTATTTAAAAGTTTTCTATCGATGTGAATTTGATCAATTCACCTCGAATTAGAAAAGCCTAATTTTAATTTGAAGGTCTTAGAAAAATCAGGGGTTTCTATTAAGCTCTAACTCAAGAATTGCAATTCATTAAACTTTCTAACATTTTTTAAATGATGTAGTCTAACTGAAAATAAACAAAAGTGTTTGGCAAAACCAGTATTGTTGAAGTCAAAAACAGTGAACTCATCATGACTTCTGTTTGCGATGCAAAATTGTAAGATGATTGGATATTCAATTATGGTTGTACGTATCATTTGTTCCAATCAGGATTATTTTCAACATATGACACAATTTCCATAGGTTTTGTATTGATGAGAAATAACTCATCCTATAAAGTGGTGGGTATATGAACAATAAAAATCAATAATAAAAAATGGTCTATGACGACCATCTCCACCGATTGGTTGTAATACCAATCGGTATAATTCTAAAATACCGATTGATATTAAAACAAATCAATATTATTCTAATAATATTGATAGGTGTTACAACCAATCTGTAAAATCCCAGGTAAAATCCCATATATAATACCGATTGATTTTAAAATCAATTAGTATAGCCCTAAAAACCCCATGAAAAATGAGCGGCAATTTTGTCTCACGAAGGCTATATCGCTAGGAAATTCACTTAGGAACTGTCCCTTACATTAATCTGATGCATTCCCCCTCTTTCTCCTCACCACCTTGTGCTTTGCGAGCCTCCTCTTGTATCTTCACTCTAGATTCTTAGTCACCATTTCTCTTTGTTCCGCTCTTAAATCACATGCTCTCGTGCTTCCGTTCATTCCTTCTGGATCTTGTATCACTCATCTCATATAGATGGCTGAGGGTAAGATTGAAATTCATGACGATCTCATCTTGAAACCTAATGATCAACCTTGGACTGACAAAGGTACTCAGTTACTCCTTCAATTTTTTCATATTCCTTCAATTTTCCGTTACGAGTTTTATATTTTCGATCTTAATGCGTCTATATAGTTCTAATTTGACAACCGATCTAAGCAAGCGCACGTAAGTTCTTCGTTGTTTCGGATATATGATTTTATTTTACAATTAAAAAGCATGGCCGGTGTGTTTTCTTTGTGGATTCTTCTGATGTGGCGTTTTGATCGTTTTAATACGGTATGCCTTGTAACGAATGATGATTCACAATTCTACTACTTTGTTTTGAATTCTCAGATGTATGTTTAATGATGTTGTTTGTTTTATTATCTATAATCTTTAATGAGAATGTTACTATTTTTACCTTGACTACTTTTGTTATACATGTTTTTCCTCTACTTATTGAGAAATTCTCCTTTGAAGAGCAAACATCTTTAGTTTCACAGTTCTTCTACACAATTCCTATAAATATGTTAGCGAAGTTTCTTCCTTGGCTCCCTCTTCTATTTGTTGACGACTATTAGGATATGCATAAGTGTTTAAGAAAGGTAGTATTCATAATGTTCTCTTTTATCTTTTCTATTTTCTATGGCTAAGCATGACTTTCAATGTTTACATAATATTATTGTAGGAATTGATTAAATTCACTAATAGACTGAGAGATTCTATACTTACAAAGGATGAACCAAAATTATCATTTCCTTTGCTATTGTTAATTGCCCAGCATCGTTCTATGTAAGTCTTCATCTGTAATTCTTGTGAAGATTCTCAGACTTATATGTGTAATATAAATCGGAAATACATTTTGGTATCAAATTTATTAATGATTCAATAATGTGTTGTGCAGGGTTGTTTTAAACACTAATGTTTCTTATATTAAGATTATGAGTGAGTAGTTTGACAGATGCCATTGAGCTCTTCTTCAATATGTTGAATTCTTGTGGAGTGCAGTTACACCACCTACTACTTATAATCAGATAATTCCATCTCTTCATGATCTTATTCACCTATATCACCTGGATCCTGAGGTATACCTTTCTTCTCTTTGAGTTTATGTATTAAATTAAATAGATTAAATGGCCTCATATAGAAGGCCACGACAGTTGTTTTCTCTAAATATGTACATCCTTTGTCCAATGAATATTTTTGAAGATACCTAATTTTATTTTTGCTGTAATCTCAATTTTCTTATTAACACGATCTTTGGTTTTGCTTATTAACACAACTAAATTTTTTGTTTGAAAAAAGGTCTCTCTATATCGATTGGTAATTAAATCAATTGGTGTTACCCTATATCAATTGGTTAAAATATCAATCGGTGTTACTCTATACCAATTGGTTAAAATTCAATCGACATGTCCGGAATTTGTAATACCGAGAGAGCTTCTATCGATTGGTGCCGATCAGATTACATCCAATTGTTATTACCCTATACCGATGGGTAATTAAAGTATTACCGATCGGTATAGACGATTTTTTTACTAGTATATCTAGATGTTTGATAGAGCTACTCAAACATTTGGTGGTGTAAGATTTGCTCCTAGTTTAAAGATAAATCTAATTTAAAAGGGTTGAAGGTATATTGAGAAAAAGTTTAAGTCGTGATGAAGGGTGAAAAAAAATCTAATATGTTATATGTTTTGAAAGGCTCTACCATTTTGGGCGATGTTGTTGTCGTTACCTCTTCATTATATGATGATGACGATGTCACTAAATTGTGGCATATGCAACTTTTTTATATGATTAAGAATGATATTACTGAATTAAGCAAACAATAACTTCTTGATGAACAACATATTACCAATTTAAAGTTTTGCGAGCACTATGTCCTTGGTAAGTAGAAATGAGTCAAGTTCTCTAAAGGCATCCCCAATACTAAAGGAATACTTTATTATATTCACTATATTATTTGGGGACCATCTTGGGAGTCTTCTATGCGAGATGCTTATTATATGCTGACGATTATCGATGATTTCTCTAGAAAAAATTGGTTTTCTTCTTGAAGAAAAATAGTAATGTGTTCTCTAAGTTTAAAGAGTGGAAGACTAAGATTGAGAAACAGATGAGGAAAGCAATAAAACTTGTATTTACTGATAATGGTTTTGAAGTTATGTTCTGAAGAGTTTAATGCTCTATGCAGGACACAAGGAATCGTAAGGCACCACACATTGCCTTAAAATCCACAACATAATAGTGTGACAGAAAGATGATGAATACAACTTTGATGGAGAATGTGCAGTATGCTTCTTAATATTGATTTATCAAAGTATTTTTGAGCTGAAGCTGCAACTTTAGCTTGTTTCACCGTCAACCGTTCACCGTCAACTGCAATTAATAAACAAACTCCGCAAAAAGTATGGTGGTATTCCCTCTAATTATTCTAACTTGAGAATTTGTAGTTATTTTGCGTATGCTCATGTTGATCAGCGACAACTTTATAATATAGTTTCAAAATACAAAAGACAACATTAATCCTAAAAAATTAATTAAATTACATCACTATTAGGGTTTTCTCAATTAGTTTTATATTTTACCAAATCAACTTGCATATGAAGTACTTAAAATTCAGTTATTTTTATTTGATTTATTCAAAATTTAATTTTTAGTTAGTAATGGTTAGAACAAAAGGTGAGAGATGACGTAAACAATAAAGATTAAATGAATAAATTAAATAAAAATTGTATAAGAAACATTAAATGTCAGTCTTTCAATAACAAACGAACCATTAAAAATCCAAAATCAAATAATTAAAAATCCAAAATCAAATAACAAGATTAAGTTTGGACTCACAGATCTAATCCTTCAAACCAATCCACCAATAAACAAACCCTAAATGAAAAGGGAACTAGAGATTTAACATTTTAAGGAGTAAAGATTAAGAACTCGTCTTCATATTTTATTCGGTTGTGGGATTTTCGAGCGAGATCAAACGGCATCAAGCAACTTCGGATTGAGGTTAGGAGTCCCCTTCGGCTATGCTCCTCACAAGATCAGCTAAGAGCCTCCCTTTTTTCAACCCCTCCTTGCCTTTTATCATTGTCCTATTTCCCTGTGCTCCACGAGGGTTCAAATAAAAGCCCCCAAAGACCCACAATCAAACTATCTTTTTTTTTCTAAATTAAAAAAATCTATAATGACTGTGATGGTTAGAGTCATCTGGTCAATTTGAATATTATTATTAACGCATTTTTATATATTTAGTATTAGGATAAGAGATATAATTATTTTTATTATATTTGTTTTTTGAATGTGTATGAAAAAAATTATATAATATATATAGTTAATCAAAATGTAATTTATAAATTATATATACATACACAAAATTATAAAATTATTTAAACAATCATAAGTGGTCTAGTAGTTAAAGTGTCAACATTTAATATTTAAGATCAAAGTTTGAATCTCTCTAAAAGTAATTATTGTATTTGAGTGCGCGAACATTTGTAGATGAAGTTGAAGCGAGAATGTCGACTTGAGTAACACAAATATTGATGATAAAAACCCAAGGGTTCGTCCACATAGGGAATTTCGGTTTGAGTAAACAAATATTATTGAGAAAACCTAAAGGTTAGTTTTTATAAATTAGTTAGAAATTGTCACTTTTTTTAATAGTTAAATTATCTAATTAAAATAAAGTAACAAATAAATAAATAAAATAATATTGTATTTTGAAAATAAAAGTAGATCATTTAGAAATTTATTAACAATAATAAACAAAACAATTTATTAACAATAATAAATAAAAGTAGATCATTTAGAAGTTTATTTTTTATTTGGGTTGGTACAAATACACAATCATATTGTTGAAATTAATTTGGAAAAAAAATCAAACAATTTATTTTGATTTGATGATCGGTTAGAAGAATGTTACGAACGATTCAATCGGCTTATTCCTTATTCCTTCACCAAATAGATCGACTTATTCCTTATTCCTTCACCAAATAGATTAGATCGGTATCTAAGGATTCAAAAACACTAATTTGATTTAACGGTTTGACCACCACTAGACTAAAGTACCTATATGGTTGAGTTTGGTATAATAGTTTCATAAATCATGGTCATTCAATTTGATTAATATGTTGTTTTGATTTTTATTTTAGTGTATAATATTTTATTTTATTTTATAATATTTATTTGAATGATTTAATTTAATATTTTTAGTTTTAATTATATATATTATATTTATAAAATAAAATAAAAATAAAATATGTGTGTTATTTTAATATATAATATTTAAATTTTATTTTAATTATTAAAATAAATATTATTAATTTTAATTTATATTTTAATTAAAATTAAAGTTAAAATAAATTGTCCCTGCATATGAATGATCAAAGTTTGAGTTGATCCATTTTCTTAACAGTCATGAATAATTGTCACAATGTTTCTACACAATGAATAATTACCAATCCATTTGAATAGTACACAAGAAAACGTATGTATAATGTCTAAATTTATCAACTTTACCTTATGCACTGCCTTCAATTTTCTACGTCAACAAGTCAACACCATGTAGTTTCTCTTGTTATTCCAAATTTCCAATTACTCAATTCATACGCTTTGTTTTACGTGCTCTCAAAGTCAAAAGTCAAGTCTCCCACCATCTTACTTTTTTTCGTGTAAAAAACTTCAAAAGCTTTTAGTATTTATTGCCATAGTCTGCTGATGTGTGATGCATGCATACTCTTACACTTCCAAAAATGAGGTTCTGGTTGGTGCTACAACAATTGGCACTCATCCTCATACTAATCATTACTACTGATGCTCTTAATAATAATAACGAAACCGATCATGTTTCACTATTGGCTATGAAGTCCAAGATCTTCGACCCTTTTGGTGGGGGAGCTTTGAGTTCATGGAACGAGTCTTCCCATTTCTGCAATTGGGAAGGTGTGCTCTGCGGTAAAAGACACAAGAGGGTCACTCGCATTCGTCTAAGCTCTTTGGGTTTGTCGGGCACCTTGTCTCCTCATGTAGGAAATCTCACCTTTCTTAGACGACTGGTGCTATACAACAATACTTTCCACGGGGAAATCCCAAATGAAATAGGTGGCTTGTACAGGCTGAAATTATTGGCGCTCGAAGCGAACAGTTTCCACGGCAGGATTCCTGCCAGCCTGTCGCATTGCTCTAACCTCGTGGATCTATTTATTGGGTACAATAATCTGGTGGGAACCATCCCCGAAGAATTTAGCTCCTTGTCGATGCTCAAGGAGATCTCCGTACATGAAAACAATTTAACTGGAGGAATTCCAAAATCTCTGGGCAATATCACTTCTCTTGAGCTATTCTCTGCTGGAGGTAATCTCTTTGGTGGAACTATTCCAAATAACTTGGGGCAGTTAAAGAACCTCATATTTCTTTCATTGGATTATAATCAGATCTCTGGTACGATCCCTTCATCATTGTATAACATCTCCCACTTGAATGTTTTATCTTTAGCATTTAATGATCTTCACGGGAGTCTTCCATCCTACATTGGGAACATGTTCCCGCATTTGGAATTCCTTCAACTCCAAGTTAACAACTTCACCGGACAACTTCCAAATTCAATAGGGAATCTTACCAAAGTCAAGTGGCTAAGTTTTAACAAAAACGAATTCAGTGGGAAACTGACGGTTGATTTCAGCAAACTAGTGAATCTCGTGATTCTTCGTTTACAATTGAACAGTTTAGGGAGTGGGGATTTTGACGAAATGCATTTCCTCGAGTCACTTACTAATTGCAGCAGTTTGGAAATATTGAACATATTTAGCAACAAGCTTAAAGGAGTGCTTCCCGATTTTGTAGGGAATCTATCATCAAATATACATTTCTTCGCCCTTGCTGGTAACCAACTGCAAGGCAGGATTCCTCCAACCATCGGAAACCTTGTTAACTTGTCTTTGTTAGACTTATCTAATAACAGATTCACTAGGCCGATACCTAGTACCATAGGTAAACTTCAAAAGTTGCAGAGATTTTCCCTCGCACAAAATCAGCTTTCGGGTACTATTCCGGATTCAATTGGGAATCTTTCTTTGGTGAATGATCTCTATTTCAGTATCAATAACCTAGAGGGAACGATACCTTCCAGTATTAGCAACTGCCAAAGATTAATAGCATTGGGTCTTGAACAAAACAACCTGAGTGGAACCATTCCCAAAGAACTTTTCCAAATTTCATCTCTATCGATTTTGCTCAACTTATCTCACAATCAACTGTCCGGGCCACTTCCTTCAGAAATCGGAGAACTCAAAAGTTTGGTGGCGTTAGACATATCAAACAATAATGACTTGTCCGGCGAGATTCCTGGTAGTATAAGTAGTTGTACCAGCCTCGAATTCCTATTCCTGGAAGGAAACATGCTCCAAGGATCTATTCCCATGTCGATGGAATTCATGAGAGGACTTCAATTTCTTGACCTGTCGAGCAATAATCTATCGGGACAAATCCCAACTTTCTTGGAGAAACTTCCATTGATCAACCTTAACTTGTCCTTCAATTATTTCAATGGAGAATTGCCTTTACACGGGGCTTTTGCAAACTCAACTTCAGTATCCGTGTATGGGAACGATAAGCTATGCGGCGGAATACCTTCTCTACAACTTCCAAGATGTCCGATCAAGAAATTGAATCGTAACTTCTTCTTTTCATCCAAACGCATCTATGCAATCGTGGGTACTTCAATATTAGGAATACTAATCCTAATTTCAAGCTTGGTGTTTTACTTTCGGAAAAGGAAAAGGGAATCCACCACCACTTTGGAATTGCTGCCCAAGGAGTCTTTCGTGCAAATATCCTACGGCGAGCTCCTCAATGCAACGGATGGGTTCTCTTCCAACAATTTGATTGGTACTGGCGGTTTTGGATTCGTCTACAAAGGAGTTCTTGATCAGATCGGAGATGTTGCAATCAAAGTACTTAACCTTGTAAACCCAGGTGCCACGAGGAGCTTCATTGCAGAATGTAAAGCGTTAAAGAACATTAGACACCGGAACCTTGTCAAGATCGTAACATGTTGTTCAAGCATTGATTTTCAAGGTAACGAATTTAAAGCTCTAGTTTACGAACTCATGATGAATGGAAATCTGGAGAAATGGTTGCATCCATCTCAAGACACTAGTAGACCTGAGTTCAATCTACTCCAGTGTTTAAGAGTTGCAATTGATGTGGCTTCTGCACTCGATTACCTTCATTATCAGTGCGAACCCACGGTTATTCATTGTGATCTGAAGCCAAGTAACATCCTTCTTGACCAACAAATGGTTGCACATGTTGGAGATTTCGGACTGGCCAGACTTTTTCATCCAGAAATGGGTATTTCCCATCACAGTACTTCGATGGGAGTGATAGGCACAGTCGGATATGCAGCACCAGGTATGTTAACCGATAGTAGAACAAATCCTGTCTTTATTTTTTATTAGCCTAATTTATTTTATAATATTAATCAGAGTATGGTCTTGGAAGTGAAATGTCGATGAAAGGAGATGTTTACAGCTACGGAGTTTTGTTGCTAGAGATGTTAACGGGAAAGAGGCCCACTGATTTGATGTTTGTGGATGGTCTTAACATTCGTAACTTTACTAGTCAAGTCTTAACAGGAAACGTAATTGAGATTGTAATGGATCCAGTAATTTTAAACGGTGACATTGTTATTGGTCAGAGGGATAATTGTCTGATCGCAATGGTGAAGATTGCTTTGGCTTGCTCGGAAGAGCTACCCCAAAATAGGATGAACATGACCGATGTTGTTAGGGAGTTGCAACATATTAAGAAGGTCATGTTCAAGTGAACATAAAAATTTTTACTTTCAACTTTAATTTTGTTTTTGTAATTGTACTCTTATTAAGCCAATAATAAATTACATCATTGATGAACTCTTAAAATAGAAATTAGTTTTGCCTATTTACAAGGAAATAAGATCAAAATATATCATCGTACAAATTTACGGAGTTAATCAGATAGAGGGCAGTAAAATAGATGCAATATACTAATTATTATAGTTGGAGGGTCTATCCAAAAAGGATGTTAATATTCAAAGTGGGAAATTTGATCAAATGACCCTATTTATGGGTGACCCATACTAAATAATGTGGGTCAAAATGACATTTTGAGTCTATGAAACCATAGTGCCCTTAATGGGTCTTTTTAGGATTTTGTACAATCAAACACTCTCCTTCCTTCTTTTTCATCTTCTCTATATCTAAATATCAGCGGATGGTCCATCTTCTCTTGGAGAGGGAATGTCTCACAATTCTTATCTTTTAAGTTCACTCATTGGTTTTATTTTTATCAACTTTTATCTTCTTTTTTTAGACATATATATTTATTTTTTTACATTTATTTCCTTTTTCTCTAGGTTTTAAAAGGTAGGTTTTAAAAGGGTAATGAAGTGTAAAGTTAATTTTAATTAATTACTTATTTTTAATATTTATATTAATTAAATATATTATAATAAGTAAAGGAAAACAAATTTAATAAAATTAATATCATATTTACTAATTATCATTCTATATTATTATTAATAACATCTTGTACAGATTAGTATTCAACCTTTCATACTACTATTATATTAAAAAAATTGTATACATCTTTTAATATAAATTTTAGTTAGAATAATAATAATAAATTTGTAATTTTAATAACATTTGATTTTAAATAAAAATTATTTCACAACTAAAATTTTAAAATTTAATGTACGTATTAATATTGATAAAAATATACTTAAGGTCTTCGTAGACGCAATAGGAGGCGATGGGTTCCTTAACGGAAGACAAATCACTGCGATTGATTCCTTCGTATAAATTTCTAACTACTCCTGTACTAAAAGATTCATTTTTCGTCGTATGAAGACGACGACTGCATAATTAGTCTGTCGACGGCGGTGACTGATTATCGGAGACGGCGACGAAGAGATAGAGGATGTCGTTGCCACTTCGGCCAATGACAACTCACAATCGTCGTCCATTGTCCTAGCAGCCATGTATGGTACTTCCGCAATGCCGTTCCTGAGATTTTTTAGGCCTTAGGAGAAAGCACGAAATTGGGGCCCTACACATAAATTTCACTTGTGTTTCACCGTTGATCTTCAATAACCTTCCAATATCTACAAAGATGCAACATAAATTGTCAACGAAAGTGACTTCTCCATTGATTTACAACAAAAGAAAAACACATTATCCACTGATTTTGAATAAACCAACCATTTCCTATCCCTTTCTTCTCCATTACTTAACTTTTGAGAATAGTGAAAATAAGAAAAGCGCCTAGAAATATGATCATAAGGAAACTCAAGATTTAATTCCCGTCTAGGACCCTTTTCAACCAATAAATATCTTGTTTTATTATCAAGATTATCCCAATTTATAGGACCATATATATCTACTAGGGGTTTATCCACGAGAGAGATAGAATGGTTGTTCATTTGACTATCATTTTCGGGAATGATATTTATTTCCTCCACATTCTCATCTACATTAACTATATTAATTTCTTCAACATTTATCGCTTTAGTGGAGTCTAAATTTTCAGAAGCTTTTGTTCTTTTAAAAAACTTGTTAAGCGCACCACTTTGAGATTTAACAAATTATTCTTCTAATTCTTTCTTTTTTCGTTTTTCATATCCAGATAAATATTTTTTCGGCGCCATCAAACAAGTAAACTATTTTGAAAGATCTTTACGGCTTAACCATACAAATACACAATCTCAAAACAAAGCATAAAAATAAATAACAATCAAACCCTGATGTTGAATTTTCACTTTTAATGGTTAAACCTTACCTCAAGGCTCAACCCAGCGAAACAGAGCCACCGTCGAAATTATTTTATTGTCGGTTTCGTTGTCGGTTTTCGTTGTCGGTTTCGTTGTGAGTTTCGTTGTCGGTTTCGTTGTCGATGTAGGATACAAAGACTGAGAGAGACAGACAGTGAGACAGATAGTAGGGTTTTCAATTTTTTGTTTTGATAGTGTTAGTTTGTTTCTCTATTTGGGCTATAGAGCCATGGGCCAAAAAAATCTAACATAATAAAAAAAAATTAAAGAATAAGAAACTAAAAATACTTACTAATACTTAGCATATATAAAAAATGGGCCCCTTTTGGTCCTAGGCCCTAGGCCGTGGCCTAGGCTGCCTACCCCTCCGGGTCGGGCCTGCGCGAAGGCGACTGACGACGATTTGTTTAAAGACATGGAAGCCATAGGTGGAGCTCAGAAGAAATGAAAGAAAATTATACCTAAGCTTTTTAACCAGGAAATTTTGGTTCGGATATTCGGTCGTACCGGATTTTGACAAGTTCAAAAGGTAACGATATTATAGTTAAAATCGGAGCGTTCATTCACCCGTTTCGCGGTCGGACCAATTGAACCAGCAGTCCAACCGCGTATTTTAAAACTATGAGAAAAAATCCAAAAAGAAACCTTCCTCAAATGAGCCCTAAGTATTAGACTCACTTAACTCATAATAACTTAAGTGGAAAAAGTAGATATTAAGTGACCAAATATTAAGGGTTTTAAGTTTTAGGTGGATGTAATGAATATGTGGGTAATATTAACATTCTTCATTAAAAAATTATAGATATTATTTAATGATAATGGCTTAATTACTATATGAGACTCGAACTTTGAGCGTTTTTTATTATATGGAACTCGAACTTTAATTTGAGCCAAATGTGACTCTCTATATCAAATTTTTGTCATTTGAGACTTTTTGTTAGGATTTGTATCTCCCAAACGACATGCTTGAAACAATATGTAAAAACGTAAGAAAAAATAATACAAGAAGACACAGATTTATAGTGGTTCACTCAAATTGAGCTACGTCCACTTCAGCCGCCACCAGATTTCACTATAAGAAGAAGGAATACATAGTTTTTTGACTCACACTTTATCTCTCTAGAATTATGTCTCACTATGTAAATTCTTAATAATCACATATTTATAGGGTAAACATTCAAGTAATAAACCTAAATAACTGTTGGTCAGGCTCAAGCCCAATACTAAATACAAACCCAATAAACTCTAATTATCAATGTAGAGTTTATTATAAGTGTATGCTTCATAACTCAACAATCTCCACTTAAAGACTAACTTCATCATTTCTCGATCGGTAGTGGCTTTCCATCTGGTGTCTTAACGAAGAAGCCCAACTGAAGTTGCACACAAATTCAGTTTCTCATTTGTCACAACTTTCATCAACATATCAGTTAGATTCTCACTTCTGGGAATCTTCTCAAGAGCTAATATTCCATCTTCTAAAGCTGACCGGATGAAATGATAACGAACCTGTATATATGCTTTGTCCTGCCATGATAAACATGATTCGTTGCCAAATGAATGACACTCTGACTGTCGCATCGCAACACACTTCCCTCGTAGTCTTGACTTAATTCTCGCAAAAAGGGTTATAACCACATCATCTCCTTATCAGCCTCTATCATAGCAATATACTTTGTCTCCCAATTAGAAAGAACAACAATTTTTTGCAATTTTGAAACTCAACTCATTGCAGTACCTCCTAGAGTATAAATGTACCCTATATTGTGCTCTTCCTACTATCAACATCACCACCATTGTCAGTATCAATATATCCTTCCAAACTCATATTAGACTTTCGAAAACACAAAACGAGACACGTACTTCCTCTTAAGTGCCGTAGTATCCAATTTATTGCTTCCCAATGTTGTCTATCCGGATTTCTCATGAACCTACTAACAACTCTCACTGCATGTGCTATGTCTGGTCTTGTGCGAACTATCGCATACATAATACAACCAATCAACCAATGATAGAGGCGTACGGAACAGTAGCCATGTAATTTTCCCCTCCTTTGTTGAAGGCGATTGATCTTTAGATAGTCTGAAGTGACTAACTAAAGGGGTAGTAACTGGTTTTGCATCATACAAGTTGAACCTACTAAGAACATTTCTTCACATATTCTTCTTGTGAAAGCTTGAGAACTTTTCATTTATGAAAATTCTCATCCCAAAGATTTGTTTTGCATCACCCAAATCCTTCATTGCAAACTTTTCAGACAACTCTTTTTTGAGCTTGTTAATCTTATACAAATTTGCTCCAGCAATCAACATGTCATCAACGTAGAGGAGAAAATAATGTACAATTTATCAAACCTCTTGATATAGTAGCAATGATCAGCTTCACACCTCAGAAAATTGTTACTTTTTATGAAGCTATCAAACTTCTTATACCATTGCCTTGGAGATTGTTTCAAACCGTACAGACTCTTCTGAAGCTTACACACAAGCTCATCTTTTCCTTTGATTTCAAATCCTTCTAGTTGTCGCATATAAATCTCTTCATCTAAATCACCATGAAGAAAAGCAGTTTTGACATCAATTTGTTGAAGATGAAGGTCTTCTTTTATAACCAAACTCAAAATAGTTCTAATTGTCATCAATTTAACTACTAGAGAGAAGATCTCATTGTAGTCAATAACTTCTTTCTATTGAAATCCTTTCACAACCAACCTTGCCTTGTACCTCATAGTTTTATCATTTTTTTCTTTAATCCTAAAGATCTATTTCTTGTGAAGTGCTTTCTTTCCCTTTGGTAGCTCAGTGAGCTCCCAAGTATGATTCAACGTCAAAGAGTCCATCTCATCTTTCATCGCAGACTCCCACTTAACCGATTGTATTGCTTCCACATAGCATTTAGGTTCACCTCTATCTGTCAACAAGATATAGTTTAGAGATGGAGACCATCTCTCAACTGGTTTTCGATTCCTTGACAATCTTCTCAACTGTATAACCGGTGTTTGGTGATTTACCTCTGGGGCCACGTTCTCAACGATTTCATCTTCAACAACACATTGTTCTTCTTCGACAGTCGGTATATATTCAGCTGAAAATTCTCTCAAACCGACTATACTAGTCTCTTCCAACTTGGAATCACCATCTGATGTTTTCCCAACACAATCTTTGTAGAGAACCTAATCATTGAAGATAATATTTCTTCCACGAATGATCTTCCAATTTTTATTATCCCAGAAACGATAACCAAACTCAATATCACCATAACCAATGGAAAAACATTTATTAGACTTTGGATCAAGCTTGTTCCTATCACATTCATTAATATGAACATATGATAAACAACCAAACACTTTCAAATAAGAAAGATTTATCTTTTTATTGCTCCAGACTTCTTTAGGTATTCTGAATTCAAGAGGAATAGAGGGTCCACTATTTATCAAGTATGCATCAGTATTTATAGCTTCTGTCTAGAAGGTTTTAAGCAACCTGCATGTAATCTCATGCTCCTAGCACGTTTGTTCAATGTTCGATTTATCCCTTCAACTACTCCATTCTCTTGAGGCATTCGGGGAACAGTCTTTACCATACTGATCTCATTCACAACAAAATACTCTTTGAAATCTGAATTGATATATTCACCTCCGTTGTCGGATCTCAAACACTTAACTTTCTGATTTGTTTCATTTTCAACCAAAGTCTTCCATTTCTTAAAAATAACAAATACTTCAGACTTGTGCTTCATAAAATATACTCATACCTTTCTTATCGAATCATCTATAAACATCACGTAGTATTATGATCCGTCAATAGAAGAAACATGTGCAGGTCCTCACACATCAGTGTGTACAACCTCTAGCCTTTCTTTCTTGAGCTCTTTCTCAATCTTTAAGAAACTCAGTCATTTCTATTTTCCAAGAATGCAGTTTTCACATAACTGATGTTCAACAGACTTCAGCTCTGGAATCTATCCAATCTTCAAAATAATTTTAATCCTTTTTTCGCTCATATGGTCCAACTTGTAATGTCACAGTTCACTGTTCTTCGAGTCATCAACTACAGCAGCAATTGTTTCTCTACAAGTTGAAGTCGTGTATAATGTTTCAGTTTTGTGACCTCGAGCAACAACTATTGCTCCTTTAGTCACCTTCCACACACCATTTCCACAACTAAAATTGTGACCTTCTTCATCAAGTTGTGTAACATTAATCAGATTGTGCATTAAACCTGGAATGTGTCTCACCTCATTAATCTTTCAAACAAAACCATTTGTCATCTTCAATTTGATGTCACTCATGCCAACAATATCCAGTGGCTCACCATTTGCGAGATAAACTTTCTCACAGTTTCCATCCACATAATTCTCCATTAATTCTTTGTGGGCAGTGGTGTGGAAAGATGCTCCCGAGTCCAAAACTCATGAATCTATCGGGCTATCAACAGACAGAAGTAACGCATTAGTGACAGTTTCTGTAACAATGTTGCCTGCATCATTTTTATCATCATTGTTTCTCTTCAGTGCTTTGTAGTTACTGTTCAAATGACCATGTTTACCACAATTACAACACTCAAATGTCCGCCCAGACTTAGACTGACTCTTCTTGCTCCTCGACATGTATTTGCTCTTACCTCGGTTGAAATTTCTATCATTACTTCAGCCCCTGTTTTCCACATTCAGAACAGAACTTTTGAATATTTCACTAGAATCAATTTTTACGAACTTCTTCAGCAAAAATACGGTCTCTAACTTCAACAAATTTTAGTTTAGCATTTCTAACAGAATTACTAATTGATGCCCTCATAGGTTCCCAACTATTTGGTAGAAATGCTAACAAAATCATGGCATTAACTTCATCCCCAAAATCAATCTCAACAGATAGTAGTTGATTCACAATTGTATTGAACTTGTTCAAATGAGTAGTGATAGAAGGACCATCAACCATTCTTAAGTAAAAGAGTTTTTTCATTAGATGTACCTTGTTGTTAGTAGATTGTTTCTCATACATATCAGAAAGAGCTTTCATCAGACCCATGGTGGTTTCTCCTTTGCTACATTGTGAGCAACCGTCTTGACTAGCGTCAATCGGACAAATCCCAAAACCTGTCTATCAAGGAGTTTCCATTCAGCTTCATCCATCTTCTCTGTTTCTTATTCAAAGGAACATGAAGCTTCTTTCCATAGAGATAATATTCAATCTTCATTCTCCAAAAGGCATAATTTGTCCCATCGAATCTTCCAATCCCATGTCATATATTGTTCTCACTTACCATCGTTTCCAATGCACAAATCTAACATAGCTGCTCTGATACCAATTGTTAGGATTTTATCTCCCAAATCCGATCTGCTTGAAACAATCTGTAAAAACGCAAGAAAGAATAACATAAGAAGACACAGATTTATAGTGGTTCACTCAAATTGAGCTACGTCCACTTCAGCCGCCACCAAATTTCACTATGAAGAAGAAGAATGAATACAGAGTTTTTTGTCTCACACTTTATCTATCTAGAATTGTGTTTAGCTCTAGATTTGTATCTTCATATGTATACATTAACTTGGAATAATTGAAGATCAAGTATTTTGTTTAATACTCATAATTTTCCTAATTTTAATGAAATAATAATGTGTTTTATGAAATTAATTTTATTGTGCAACTTCTATTTTTATGGTATATTTAAGTTTTTGATACTCCGATTTTTATAGAAAAAATGTTAGTAAAAATAAACTCAATAAATATAACCTACCATCTATATATATTAATATTTTTTATTAAATATTTCATCTAAATAATTTAATTATTTATAAATAAATTCAAATAAAATAAGCTCCTCTCATCTAAAAAGTCATCTATAATTATTGAGATTTGCATTAAATATTAATATTAATTATGAAAACTATTTAGGAGATTTAAATTGTAAAAAAATATAATATGTTCACTAACGGATAATGGATAATGAATATTATTATAACCTCACATCCATAAAATAAATCATTCAGTTTCATTCTAATTTATAACTAATTAATAGAAATAAAATTAACGGATAATAAATATTATTACAACCTTCAATTCATATATATTAATAATTTATCCAAATAATTAACATCAAATAAAACTAACTCTTTCAATTCTATTTGAGATTTGCATTAAATATTAATATTAATTATGAAAACTATTTAGTATATTTAAATTGTAAAAAAATATACTTACATTAAATATATTCACTGACGGATAATAAATATTATTATAACCTCCCATCCATAAAATAAATCATTCAGTTTCATTCTAATTTATAACTAATTAATGGAAATAAAATTAACGGATAATAAATATTATTACAACCTTCAATTCATATATATTAATAATTTATCTAAATAATTAACATCAAATAAAACAAACTCCTTCAATTTTATTTCATTCATAATTTATAACTAATTAATGCAAATATTATGGAAATTGGATTATAAGCATTTCGACACCAACAAAAAAATAGTTTATTTTACAAAATTTTAAACAAATTGTTAGGTGGTGCAAGTAAATTCATAAACAATAGATACTTTATTTTTATTATTATTATTATTAACTTTATTATTATTATTTTTTAACATATTTTATCTTTAATATTATATTATTGGTTGTTCAATATCTACATTATTTTGGTATTTATATATATGTATTTGTCTTTGGTAATAAACTTATTTATTTTTCTTGTCACTCTTTTATATTTTGGTGATTAGAAATTGAAATAATAAGATGTTTATTGAGAATATTACCAAACTCTTAGCCTTCTGATATTATACTTTTTATTCTCTATTACTTTTTCATCTATTCCATTTAAAAAGAGAAATTTTGAACATCAATTTTATTGTTTGAATGTGTAGAACCACTAAATCCTTATCGGATGATGATTTCAATCGTATTTATTGATCTCTGTAATTTAATTTGAATAAGTTTTGATTGAGTTGACACTATGAATAAGAGTTTTGTTTGATATTTATAGTCTCAAATTGGTAGGACTTTTAAATAATATTTATAGTCATAAATTTTGAGAAATTAAAACTTCTAATTCCTTGTGTTGTGTCCAATTACGATCCTTACGACCTTAAAAAAATGTAGTAAAAAATATTGTCCAATTATCGATATTCATTCCACTTATTATTTCATCTTATATTTATTTTATTATACTTTTTATTCTCTATTACTTTTTCATCTATTCCATTTAAAATGAAATTATCTACAAGAACATATAAAGAGAAATTTCGAACATCAATTTTATTGTTTGAATGTGTAGAACCACTAAAAATCCTTATCGGATGATGATTTCAATCGTATTTATTGATCTCTGTAATTTAATTTGGATAAGTTTTGATTGAGTCGGCACTATGAATAAGAGTTTTGTTTGATATTTATAGTCTCAAATTGGTAGGACTTTTAAATAATATTTATAGTCATAAATTTTGAGAAATTAGAACTTCTAATTCTTTGTGTTGTGTCCAATTACGATCCTTACGACCTTAAAAAAATGTAGTAAAAAATATTGTCTAATTATCGATATTCATTCCACTTATTATTTCATCTTATATTTTTTTTTTATGTTTACAACTCAGACTAACTATTATAATATCTATTTATCTTAGAATCTCAAAAAATAACACAAAGAAATCCATTTGAATGGTAGATTTAAGTAGCAACTACAAGCATTTAGTGGTTGTTCGACGAACGAAGATTTATTAAGACGAAAAAAACAGAAAATTTAATTTTTCTTGTTTGATTATTAATTTTTTTTGCATGTTTTTTTAGTTAATATGTGTGTTAACTTACATTCGTGCAAACGCACGGACTTTTTGCTATTAAATTTAAGAACCGATGATTTAAGGAAAATTTTGATGAAATGACCCACATAATAGACCTAATTCCAAAAAAGGCCCATGCTTGATAAATTTTACAAAAATAGCCTTTTTGCCCTGTGAAATATCGGTCATGCCCCCGATAACGTATTTACCGCTAATGTGCGAACATTACATATGCGAGAATTATGTAATGCTCACACATCATCATACGAGCATTATACGATTCTCGAATATGTAATGCTCGCACATCATCATACGAGCATTACACTATTCTCGCACATCAGAGTATATAAATAGATGGTATTTTAGAAAATCATAATGAAAGCATCTTATCTTCGAAAGGCACTGAATAAGAAGCAAACAAATAGGTGTCGAAGATGAAGGTCCGATCCAGCGAACTAATCCTTACGACGTTCTTCTATCAATTTTCCCATATTCGGTTTTCTCTTGTTTCTCTCTCATTCTGATTTTATTTCTGTTTCAGTTCAACATCGCAAATCCGACCACTAGATGCCAGAAGAAGCTAGAAATTGACTATGACTAGAAGCTGTAAGTTATCAGTATGTATCCTACTAAGATAGTTTATAGCTAGATTAGGTTTTGTGATTTGTTCAAAAACCACATCAGATTCGGAGCAAGAGCTGCATTCCATTAATTCTTCTTTGATTCGGCCTCTCCGCAGGTTATATATTTACAAGTTCTCTCGCAATATAACACCTTTTAGCAACAGCGACATTCTTGATTCATTAGTTTCTGATACTATCTCTTTCTCTTTTTTTCTCTTCAAAATTCCTATCTGAGAACCAATTTTCTGAACATTTTTGCACAATCATGGCGGCTGATTGAAATTTTGTTTCTTATGCGCTTAGTTGATCTTATTTCCTTTTATTGAACTCTTTTTTTTTTTTTTCTCTTTGTTTGTGTGTCCAAGGTAATGATGAAATACCAATTCGCAAACTATGTTATTTAGAAGCTACTAGATACCTGTACCAATAGCCAAAGGGAAATATTGTTTAGTCGCATTCATAACCATGTGTGCGCACTGAAGAAGTACACTTATGAAAAACATATAGTCACTCAATTTGAATAGCTATATGGAGAAGCTACTAGATACTTGTACCAATAGTCAAAGGAAAATGTTGTTTAGGCGGCTGATTGAGCTTTTGTTTCCTCCCATGATTTTGCTCCTATGATTTTGCTCCTATAAGTTCCTTCCACATGATAAAGATAGCCCCCAATATATTATCTTCATACAAAATACAATAACACCTGCTTATACCATCAAAAACCATAATGTTATGTTCAGATTGAGTCTTCCTCAGGCGTAATGTCTCATGTCTAACTCGTGACAGAAAGGAGATCTTTCAAGGGTCGCCACCATGCTCTTCATGAAGAACCAGTAGGTTTAAACCCTTGTGTAACCATAATGTTAGGTCCACACAAGGGGTTAGCATAAGCAACATAAACAGACCAGGAAAAGCCTTCAAGTAACTGAATTAAGTAATTTTGTACCAGTTTTGGTCAATGTCTGGCCTCTGTATGATGCCCACAGACAAAGTTATTCTTGTAAATCAGCTATGGATTTCAATTCATCTTCAGTACTACATTGAACCTGTTTACGAAATTTTGTTCATTCGTCTGCATATCTGAAGCACATTAAAAATAGAAAGTAACACAATATGTAATAGAAGACAACCAACCAGGAAAAATCTTCTGTAAGTAGAATAGTATTGAAATCTTCGTTTGGTTTTTCCAAATGATCCATGGAGAAAAGAACATCCTCTGTGAAGTATGAAGTGAGGACACTACAAAAGACACAGATAACCACCGGCTGTTAATCAAGTACTATTTATTGGGTATCTCTAACAATGAACATCAGACCAAGATCCAAAGGTTGCTAACAATGATAATTGCTGAAACCTAATAGTGATTTCACCACAAATGATCTAGTTTGATCATCAAACATTTCTAGGATGAAGGAAGAGTTCAATGTCCTAAAAAAGTTGTAAGCTACAGAAGTTAACTTCACTATCCCTGGTCCAGTAGCCTGCCTAATGTATGGTATTGATGTGAGAGGTTCTTTCAAATGGAAATATCTTTTAAGTGAAAAGAAACTATTATATTATATCCAACAAAATTATAAAAGAATTGCTTATTCAAGTAACTTTCAACTTACAGTTTTTCAGGTTCCCCCAAAACTAAAGAATTCAAAATACTTTTGCATGAAGCATAACACTCTTGAACAGCACATCACATCAGAGCATATAATTGTCTTGATTTAATCTCTTTGTCAGCTGATACAAGGAGTTCACGTCATAATAGTATAGATCCGTATCTTTTGGTTTATATACATCAGTATCAGTATGGCCACCATAGCATTAATTTAATCTCTTTGTCAGCTGATTATCTCTTACATTACCACTATCTTTAGCCATGTTCAACGCTATAGGAAGCTACAAAAGGAATAAAATAAATATCCTTTCTCTCTCTCATATCAGGAAAATAAAAGATTAACAACATATATACATCAAACCTTGCTAGCACGTAAAAAAGGTGGTCATTGGATGAGATCTAAATCACGATTAGCCGAATGTGGAACAAGAAACAGGTTCATTTCACTATAAACAAACAAAACATAATAGAACAAAATTAAAAGTCAAATGGAAAAAGCGGATACCAAGCTCAAATTAAACAATTTTCAGTTACCTATTATTTATGGATCCTCATCTTTGGAGCCAATAATTATATTGTTCCATAGCTGTGCAAATCTAGCGGCCTCTTTTGCTTGATTAGAAGGGACCTAAGATGCTAATAACATAATAATTATAAAAAGCCTATTAAACCTCATAAACTTTTCTAGTAAGTGTAGCTTTCAATCCCTTCTTAGGCTGCTCAATCTTTTCTATGGGAATCAAGCAAGCATTGATCGCACCATTGAAGTTATTATCCATCAATATAAACACACATTTGAGTTATTAAACATAAACTACATAAATAATAAGAACATTATACAACCCTAAACACTAAACCCAAACCTAAACCCTAAACTGACCTGAATAATGAAACGACGAGACGATGATGAGTAGAACTGATGCGGGTTGAAACGGAACGGACGGACGATGATGAGTAGAACTGATGCGGGTTGAAATGGGACGGACGAATGAAGATTCTCAAAATGATGGTCAAAATTAGAATTTATATATACACTTAAGTGCGAGCATTATAGATGTGCGAGAATCGTGTAATGCTCGTATGATATGTGCGAGCATTACATGATTCTCGCATTTGTAATGCTCGTATGATGATGTGAGAGCATTACAATTCTCGCATTTGTAATATTCGCACATCAGCGGTGAATGTGTAATAGGGGTAAGAATGACATTTCACAGGGCGAAAATGCTTTTTTTGTAAGGTTTATCAAGCGTGGGCTTTTTTTGGAATTATGTCTATTATGAGGGTCATCTCATCAAATTTCCCAATTTAAGAAGATGAAAAAATGAAAGAAAATGAGAGAAACTAAGAAGCAAAAGGAGACTCATATATATATATATATATATATATATATATATATATATATATATATATATATATATATATATATATATATATGATATTTTATCTTAATTTTTTTACATGAAAAAATAATAAATAATTATAAATATAATAAATATTTAAAGAATTAGTACACTATTATTTTTTAAATTATAGATATTCTAAAAATAAAAAATACATATAAATGAAATAAATAATAATAAAATTAAATATTCAACTTTAAATTGTGTTATAAGGCTCGTATTATCACAATTTTAACCAACTTTATTATAAAACGTAATATTTTCTTAAATAATTTAATACATTTGTAAACAAAAATAGCAATATCTCTTTTTTCGATTTTATTATTTAAATTAAATTCGACAATTTTGTATATATATCTAAAAATATTTAATTTAAAAGACATATTTGTCGAAATTAGTATATTATACACCGGTATGCCTATTATTAAGTTAGGTTAAAAATAAATGTTAAATTTATCTTTCTAAAATCTTTTAATTAGATTACACAATTTTTTTATCATTCAAACCATTTTAAAAATAAAATAAAATGTCCTAAATCACAAATAAAAATTACTCAATTTAAAAAACTTACTTTCAATACGTGAAAAATAAAGACGGGCAAAAATCTTAACACCTTGAGGTTTTTCCTGATTTTGTTAGTATCAACAAAAATTCAAAATATTTCGACTTTTTTTAGGTAAATATTACAGACTCACAAATTAATTAAAAAAATAATAAGTTAAAATAAAAGATTTTAAATTACTAAAATTTTAATCATTTGAAATTCAAGCGTACACAGTAAGATTATTGGTAATAATATTGTACAAACCAACCAACAAACATCCTCATTTGTTAACTCTGGTAGCTTCATGTATTGCTTCCGCCAAATATTCGACGTTATCTTCCGTTACACCGGCCATACTTCTCAAGAAAAAAAATCAAAATCTCAATTTCTAGTACCCATTAAAACCAACCATTAATTTTGATTAAGGGACCCTTTTGATTAAATACATTGACTTTACCTTATTAGGCCATCATGGGTTATATAAACATGAAATTTTTTGGCAATGTAAACTACTTGATCAGTTGATAGGCCAGAGTAGCAAAACATCCCAACCTGCAGTTTGTTTTTTTTGTCAGTAGGATCTATCTTAAAACAACATTTGACTAACAAAAGTCATATGAATTTACCAACCTGGTTGGTTATGTGTTCCCAGTTTATATGAGAGCCTAATTTCTCCAAATTCTTATGTAAACAAGCTTGCATTCTCATTATACGATTAGTCATTACCTTCCAAGGAGAATTCAAGATGATTTTTCAGATTATGATTTCAAAATCAATGTTAGACTCGAGAGAGGGGCTTTACCTTCATCTCGGATTCCCAGAGGAGTCGTAATTTTGGATCACTGAGGATTCTGGAAACTAGTATCATGCCATGAGCAGGAGGTTTGCTGTACATTTCTCTTGCAATTTGATTCAATCGGCTTTCGATTGCGGTTGCTTGTTTCTTGTTGCAAGAGAGTGTAGTATTCAGAAATAAAATGTAGTAATTTGATTGATAAGAGATTTGGCTTAAATAGTCTTACAGCCTAAAACTAAGTCAACAAATGAAAAGCATAAAAATAGGATAAACTAAGTCAGCCTAAAAACAAGGCACGTCAAAGGAAATAAAATAAACTGCTACTGCTAACTGCTATTACTAATACTAACTGCTATTAAGACTTAGTCTTTTATTTTGCTAATACTAAATTTCTTCAACAAACTCTCCCCTAAACTGAATATCATCACTTCAGTTTATACTCTGCATCCTGCAAATTCCAAGTTTTGCCCTGAGTTTTTCAAATGACTCCAACTTCAATGCTTTCGTCATTTTGTCTGCAGTCTGTTCATGTGTTGCACAATATGCAAACTCAACTTCCCCATCATTAGACAGCTCACGTATAAAATGGTATCTAATATGAATGTGCTTACTTCTACCATGTAACACTGCATTTTTAGCAAGCTTTATGGTAGATGAGTTATCACAAAACAAAGTAATACACTCATTATGAGAATAGAACAATGTTTTAAGCAGTATTTTCATCCACACTGCCTGACAAGCACACAATGCTGCAGCTACAAACTCAGCTTCTGTAGTAGATAGTGTTACAATAGGTTGCTTCTTAGATGCCCAAGCCACAGCCCTTTTCCCAATGTAAAAACATAGCCAGAAGTGCTTCTTCTATCAAGATCTCCAGCATAATCACTATCTGTAAAGCCAACCAAATTTCCTTTATTTCCTCTGTTGTATAAAATGCCAAGATCCAATGTACCCTTTATGTATCTGATCACCTTCTTAGCTGCATTCAAGTGAATTTCTGTAGGTCTTTCCATGTATCGACTAATCAAGCCAACTGCATACATCAGATCAGGTCTGGTTACAGTCAAGTATCTGAGACTTCCTACTATCCTCTTGTAATTTGTAGCATCCACAGGAGGTCCCTCTTCATCCTTGATAAGTTTAATACCTGGAACTATTGGATTCTTTACAGCATTGCAGTCCATCATCCCAAACTTATCAAGTATTTCTATGGCATACTTCTTTTGACTAATGAAAATTCCTTTCTTGCCTTGTTGAACTTCTACACCCAAAAAATACTTCATTTTCCCAAGGTCTGTCATCTCAAACTCCAGCTTCATAGACTTCTTGAAATCCTCAATCAAGCATTCATCATTCCTAGTCACAACAAGATCATCAACATATAAGCTCACAATGATGATTCTATATCTTGATACAACCTTGATAAATAATGTAGGTTCTGATATACATTTTTGAAAACCATGTTTGACAAAATATGAGTCTATGCGACTATACCATGCCCTTGGAGCTTGTTTGAGACCGTACAAAGCTTTATTCAATTTATAAACCTTGTGTTCTTTTTCCTTTTTTATGAAACCTTCTGGTTGTTCAACAAAGACTTCTTCATCTAGCTTTCCATATAAAAATGCACTTTTTACATCTAGTTGAAAAATAGTCCACCCCTTTTGTGTAGCAACAGCTATAACTAACCTGATAGTGTCCCATCTAGCCACAGGTGCAAACACTTCATTGTAGTCTACTCCATACTTTTGTGCATACCCTTTCACTACAAGCCTAGCCTTGTGTTTCTCAATCTCTCCTTTCTCATTCAACTTCGTTTTGAATACCCATTTCACCCCAATAGGTTTGGCTCCTTTAGGAAGTTCAACTAAATTCCAAGTTGAATTCTTCTCTATAGCTTGTATTTCTACTTTCATTGCATCTGTCCAATTTGAGTTTGTTACTGCTTCTTCAAAATTAACAGGATCTTGAGAGACAAGAAAAGCTAGATTCACATTTTCTTCATCTGAAATATCTGCTCCCATCACATAATCTTCTTGCCATCTAGGTGCATTTCTCAACCTTATTATAGGTGTTCTTTGGTTTTGAATTGTAGATTCTGAATTATCTGATCCACTGTTTGTATCTTGATCTGATCCATCATCACTTTGAGATTTATTCTGTACAGCAACATCAATTTCTTCTAATATGTCACCAGCCCATTTAAGTTCTGTCTCTCCATCTTCATTCCAGTTCCAACTTTTCCCTTCCTCAAAGACCACGTCTCTACTAATGACAATTTTCTTAGTAACTGGATCATACAAACGATAAGCCTTTGACTGGTTGCTAACTCCAAAGAACACACAACAATGGCTGTTGTCATCCAGCTTAGCTCTCTTCTGATCTGGAACATGCACATGGCCAATACACCCAAACACCCTCAAATGTTCCACTGATAGTAACACCCCAGTCCAAGCCTCTTCTGGTGTTTTCCCTTTAACAGATTTAGTGAAACTCCTATTTATCACATAAACACACCATTGCACAGCCTCTGTCCAGAAAATCTTTGGAACATTTCTTTCTGTCATCACACTTCTTACAGCATTCATTATAGTTCTATTCTTCCTCTCAACCACACCATTCTGTTGAGGAGTATAGGCTGTCTTTTAATTCCTTTACTCACACAGAAATCATCAAACTCTTCTGAATTAAATTCACCCCCTCTGTCAGTACGTAAACATAATATTGATTCACCACATTCTTTCTCAACTAAAGCCTTAAACTTCTTAAACATTTCAAAATTTCCAGATTTTTCAGCAAGAAAATAGACCCACAATTTTCTACTAAAATCATCAATAAAACTAAGAAAATACCTCTTTCCACTTGATGATACTGGTGTAATGGGACCACACATATCTGAATGAACTAACTGTAATTTCTTGGTAGCCCTCCATTCATTCTTCTTTGGCATTTTTTGCCTCGGTTGCTTACCAACCAGACATTCAGAGCAGATGTCCTTTGGAATGTTGATTATAGGCAGCCCCTTCACTAACTTCTGATTTTGCATAGTTTGTAAGGCTTTGTAGTTGAGGTGACTGAATCGACAATGCCATAACTTGACCAAATCTTCTTTGACTGTTTGTAGACAGATTGAGGATTGAGGATGAGTGACAGTCTTTATTATTATGTCAAATCTGAGAACAAACAATCTGTTTGCTGTCATCATTGATGTGAGTATCAATCCCTTTTCTGGATGAAAGATCTTACATTTTCCATTCTGAATTAGAATTGAAAGACCATTTTCTGAAAGTTGCCCTATACTCAACAAATTGTTTTTGAGGTCTGGAACATAAAAAACTCCAGAAATTGTATGTTTTTGGGCTCCAATATGCATCCTTATACTTCCTTTACCACTAATTATAAGTATTGATCCATTTCCAAGCTTGACAGTATTATTAAAACTTTGGTCTAGTTGAGAAAACCAATTCTTGTGTCCACACATATGATTAGAGCAACTAGAGTCTAAGAACCATGATTCTTTTGGCTCTAGCTCAGATATTTCAGTCTCTTGATTTTCTGCATAAGCCATCAACAGCATTTCTTCTTCTTCGTTAAATTCTGCATAATTTGCCTTATCTTCCCATGATGGACACTCATATTGATAGTGTCCAAGTTTGTGACAATTGTAGCACTGTACTAGATCCTTATTTCTAGGTACTCTGCCTCTTCCTCTTCCTCTACCTCTAGGTGAACCTCTTCCTCTTCTCCTGCCTCTTCCTCCATCTTGTACATATGCACCAAGGGCATGTTCTTCTCCCTTTTCTGTCTTCTTGAACTTATGTTCATGAACAGATAATGAGCTTTGCAGCTCATCAATTGACATCTGTCTTGTATCTCTTGCCTCTTCGATTGCAACCACCACGTACATGAATCTCTCGGTTAACGTCCTGAGTATCTTTTCCACCACCAGGTAGTCGGGCATCACCTCACCATTGCTACGCATCTGGTTTGCCACAGCCAATACCTTTGTAAAATACTCCTTAATCGTTTCACCTTGCTTCATTTCAAGCACTTCAAACTCTCTTCTCAAGGAGTTCAACAACGACCTTTTAACCTTTTCATTTCCCCCAAATTTCGTTTTCAGAGAATTCCAGATGATGTTTGAGGAACTTCGATCAAGAATCTGTTCGAACGTAAGCCGATTGATTGCCTGGAAAAGGATATACTTTACTTTGCAATCCTTTGTCGTCGCCTCAGCAGAAGGGTTCTCCTTTTCGATTCCATTCTCTACGATACTCCATAACCCTTTAGCCATCAGCAAATTTTTCATCAATTCACTCCAATGATCATAGTGTTGGCCGTCGAATTGAGGAACTTGGACGAGACTACCCTTATCGTCACCCATGGCTTCTTTGATAAACACACTGATTTCCTCACAAAACACTCGTGTTTAGTTTTAGGTATATGGCTCTAATACCAATTTGTAGTATTCAGAAATAAAATGTAGTAATTTGATTGATAAGAGATTTGGCTTAAATAGCCTTACAGCTTAAAACTAAGTCAACAAATGAAAAGCATAAAAATAGGATAAACTAAGTCAGCCTAAAAACAAGGTACGTCAAACTGCTATTACTACTAACTGCTACTAATACTAACTTGCTACTAATACTAATTGCTATTAAGACTTAGTCTTTTATTTTGCTAATACTAAATTTCTTCAACAGAGAGAATGCTGACCAGTCAAACAACAAATTTTAGTTAAATTACTTAAATGTCTTTTTATATTTAAATTTTATAAAAAGAAAGGGTATTTTGGTTTATGAAGTTGAAAGGATAAATGATTTGATAAATGTTTTTTCTTTAAATAATCAAATAATCCAAGATCAAACATGCTACTAGGATGAAAATGTTTGAAGTAACAAAGTTACCTTAGGCAGCCGACTCGATGTCCGACAAGTCCCATGATTTTCGCAAAGGACTGAGCGCAGCCTGTCAAGTGTCCATCCTCGATAAATATTTTGATAGCCTTTGCATCATTTTCAAGATTTCCGCTAGCTAGACCTTGATAAGCACCATTTGGTCTGATGATAAGGGTTATGATGATCAAATATGTTATGAATAGGCGAAAGAAAAAAATACGAATTGGATCACTAACTTTCAAGTGGTATGATATTTGTCGCCACTCTTCTTCTGTCGGGTCAATCCCAGTTGGATTATGTGCACAAGGGTTGAGTAAGAAAAATGATTGATCCGGGGCATTCTAGAAAATCTCAAAAAAAAAAGTCTTTAACCATAATATGATGATACAAAAGCAACCACAAAAATCTAATATTGATTTTCACATTTATGTCTTCTAATAGTGCAGGAAAATTTAAACCCTTGGAAATAGAGTTATAATAACGGAACGTTCTTACTCGAACTTCAGCATCATTCCAAATGTTGTGATGGCTATGTCATGAAACAATATTTAAGAACAAATTTAGTTTCAATAGTTTAGAACTTAAAAAAAACTGTTAAAAAGAGAAAAATGATGGTTTTACTTTGACCAAGTTGGGTCGGGTAAATACAACCAGTGCTTGACAGAGCTTGGATTCCAGCCAATTTCCCTTCTGTGACTGCATCACTGTTCTTTCCATAAACCAATTCCACACTCTGCTCAACCAATTTGGAAGTGGCATCACTTGAAAATAACTCCCTGATGGTAGATTCACAATAAAGAAAAAGTGCAAAAAAAAAAAACAATTACCAACAGAAAATTAAATGTTGAATAAACCAAATAAAAATAACTGAATTTTAAGTACTTTAGATTCAAGTTGATTTGGTAAAATGTAGAACTAATGTGGGAAAACCTTATAGTGACGAAATTTAATTAATATTCAAGGATTAAAGTTGTCTTTTTGTATGCTGAAACTATACTAAAAAGTTAAGTCAATCATTGTTAACCGAATTAAGTTAGATATACTACTAGCTTAGTTTTTTAAAACTTAACTTAAAATGAATCTAAGGAATTAAGTGGCTTTAAATAAAACTTATCAAATGGACATATTTTTTCAGATTAATTGATAAACAATGTTATCAAACACTAATATTACTAAGTTTTTTTGGGACTAAATCCATCGCGACAAACAGAACCAAATTTATGTTACTAATCTAGATTTCAATTTGTTATACATCGAAATAAATTTTCTTTTTTTCTCATTTTAACTGGGATGTCATTGCACACCTTGATAATCCAAGGAGGAGGCTACAGTCTAACACATCTACTCATCATCATGTCCCGCTAATACGAAGTTCTGATGGGATCCGATACATTAGTGTTGGTATGATCACACTCGAACATGAGACTAGACCATAGGGTAGTAAGTCCCTTAATCCAAGTCTAAGGGTGACTATTATCCATCAAAATATTTACTTCCAATTAGTATAAATTTCATAATAAGGAATCAAGGAGAATGATTAGCAATGATGTCGAAATCATGTTATGGCATTCAAGAATTGGTTATTCAAACTTTGCATATCAAGCCAAACTGTTTCCAATGCTATTTATCAATGAAACTTTTCAATGCCATGTTTGCCAATTTGCCTTCACTGTTCTTCAACCTATTCATTTTCTTTCCTGAAACTTTCCAGATATTGTCTTAACATTTTCTATTTGATCAATCTTGCATAAAATGAAGAATAGAATAAAATCACACTGAAGCAATCTGGGCTTACGAGAACGGGTTAGCAACAATGTATGTTGGTTTTGACTATTGGATCTTTATAAGAACAGCTATGAAGATATGAAACTCTGGAAAAATAGATATTTACTAAAAAAAAAGTCTTAAAAATCTTAAGTGTTGTATATTCAACATTTACAAACAATCCTTATATAGGAGTGATTCACCTAAAATCATAAATTGTTTATACATACAGGCCCAAGCCCATTAATAATTAAATATACCCTAATGGTATAAAAGACAATATAATAATATAATATATTATATTGTATAATATAATAATATATCAATATAATATATTATTATATTATATACACTAACAACAATAAAGACCTACAATTTTCAATTTTCAGACAATCAATGCTTAAACTCACAATCTCCCTCATAAGCTTGATTTGGTTCGAGATACTTCACGCCGAGCAGCTCTTGCATCTCTGCAAATTTGACTCTTGCTAGTGCCTTAGTGAGAATGTCTGTACGCTGCTCTCTAGTGCTTGCGAACTCTACAACGATTTGTCGATTCTCGACGCATTCACAGATAAAATGGAACCTAGTGTCGATGTGTTTGCTACGTCCATGAAACAACGAGTTCTTCATTAATGCTATTGCGGAGGACTTGTTGTCAACATAGAGGGTTACCAGCCTCGGCTCGCATCCGAGCACCTTGCTCAACAAGTTTCTTAGTCAAAGTCCTTGACACGACGCTGCAGTAGCTGCCATAAACTCCGCCTCACATGAAGATAAAGCAACAGTTCGTTGCTTCTAAGATTGCCACGTGATCAAATTCCCGTTGAGATAAAACACCATCCCTCCAGTACTTTTTCTATCGTCTGTGTCATCGGCTAGGTCGCTGTTAGTAAAACCAACGAGTTCTTCAACTTCTCGTCCTCTTCTTAACTGAATCCCATAATTCGTCGTTCCCTTCACGTAACGAAGAATGTGTTTTACTGCTTGTTGGTGTAGAGTGGTAGGCTTCCCCATGTATCGACTCACTATGCCAACTGCATAGGAGATATCAGGTCGAGTGTGCGTCAAGTACCTGAGACACTCGATGATACGCATATACTCCTTTGGATCTACTATGCTTCCTTCCCCATCCTTTCCGAGCTGCAACTTTGCTTCCATTGGATAATTACTCGAGTTACAATCCTCCATTGCAAACTATTTCAACAGCTTCTTCGCATAAGTTTCCTGTTTTACCTCGATGCTATCTATCTTCTGGTCCACCTCGATACCAAGATAGTACGAGAGTAGCCCGAGATCACTCATCTCGAACTCCTTCATCATCTGTTTTTTGAACTCCTCAACACCCTTGATGCTTGATCCTGTCACAATCAAGTCTTCGACGTATATGCCAACCATGAGTACTTCTTCTCCATGGTTTCTCGTGTACACAGCCTTCTCTTGAGAACACTTCACGAAACCAAGACTCATCATTCTCTTGTTGAGGCTATTGTTCCATGCCCTTGGTGCTTGACGTAGTCCGTAGAGAACCTTGTATAACCGGTACACCTTGTGCTCTTTATTCTTGATGATGAAGCCTTCAGGTTGGGCGACATAGACTTTTTCTTCGATGTCACCATTGAGAAATGCTGATTTGACATCCAAATGGTGAATCTCCCATCCACGGTGAGCTGCGATGGAAAGAATTAACCTAACTGTGTCAAGTTTCGCCACCGGTGCAAATGTCTCTTCAAAGTCAACGCATTGCTTCTACACATAGACTTTTGCTACCAATAAGGATGGCAATTTGAAACTGCCCCACGAAAACCGAACCGAATTGCCCCGTTTAGGACGGTTTTTTCCCGAAACCGAATGAGAATGGGGCGGGGATGGTATTTGTGTCCCCCACCCCGACCCGCCCCGATTTCACCCCGTTTTTACCCCGAATACCATAAACATAATTAAATATATTAAATCACCAATATATTTATTTACTTACTATATTTTATAAGAGTATTAAAATTATTTCTTTACAATAATATAAAATTTTAATATATTACAATATATATTATATTAAAAAATCGTTTATATAATTTTATTGTATAATTTTTATTTATTTTTTTAAAATAAAAATTATTAACGGTGCCCCGCGGGATCCTTTGAAATCGAAAAAAACCGAACGGGGCGGGGATGGTATTAAAAAATCCCCGAAATTAAAATGGGGCGGGGATGGTAATTGCATTCCCCGCCCCGAACCGCCCCATTGCCATCCCTAGCTACCAATCTCGCTTTGTGCTTGAGGATGTTGCCTTCGCTGTCTCTTTTCAACTTGAAAAGCCACTTTAACTCGATGGTCTTGTGACTGGGTGGTAAGTCGGTGAGCTCCCACGTCTTATTCTTCCTGATAGACTCGAGCTCATTGTTCATGGCTTCATTCCACGACTCTTTGACTACCGCCTCGTGATATGTTGTTGGCTCATCGGTGGTGAACAATAACAATTCATCAGGATCCATCTCTACTAGTGGTGCCTCCACATAGACATCTCGTAGGATTCCGAACTCCACGGGATTTTGTATGAGCTTGTTGTTGTTGTTGCACCACTCTCACTTCTTCTCCTCCTCGAATATAGCGTCTCTTCTCACGTAGATTTCCCCGTAAGATGAATTAGGAAACTTGTGTGCCTTGCTTCCGTCTTCGAACTTCACATTTCCGGTAATTTTCTCGTCGAGCTCATTGAGCTTCTCTCGATGGTCCTTCATATGGTTGTTTGCTCCATTGTTCAGGTTCCACACATCAGTGTGATTACACTCATCGCCACTTGTGAGGAGTTTCTCCATGACTTTCTCTTCACTGAACAACACCACATCTGGTTCCTCCTTGGAAGGTTCTTGCATGAACTCTTCAAGGTTTGTCTTCTCGTCTCCCTCAGCAAACATTAATACTGGCTCCTCGTCATACAAGCTAGCGAGATTTGCATTATCTTCTTCGGGCAAAGCTTTCGTCACTACCTCAGCAAACATTAATGCTGGCTCCTCATCATAGAAGCTAGTGAGGTTTGCCTCACCGTCATACCTATTGTTAGGGCACTTAGACGCGTAGTTCCCATACTTTTGACAAGCGTAACACTTCACTGTGCTCTTGTCTTTGTGGGGCTTGGTATCTTCTTTTCGAGGTGAGCTTTCTGCACAACCTCGCCCTTGACATTTCCCTTGCCCTTTGCCACGACCTCAGTTATCTCCACCGTTGCCGTTACGACTCGATGATCCAGAAGAAAAATCAGCTTCTCCGTTTTTCTTCATTCGTGACATCCATTCATCCTGCGTGAGTAATAGATGCTCCTCCTCTTGGTCTCCGTATCCACGAAGTCTCTCCTCGTGGACTTTGAGACGACCGACGATCTCTTCGACGATCATATTCTTGAGGTCACCAAATTGCTCGATCGCTGTAACGATCTGCATGTATGTTTGTGGTAAGGCTCTAAGGAACTTCTTGACGACGGATATCTCCTCCATCTTCTCTCCTAACGAGCGGATATCAGTCACAATGGATGTCAATTTCATGGCGAAATCATCCACCGATTCCCCAATCTTCATACGAATTGCCTCAAATTCTGTCTTCAAGGTTTGCACTTTTGCCTCCTTGACTCTCTCCACTCCAACATGCATTGTCTTTAGCGTCTCCCACTCTAGCTTGGCGGAATCCTTCTCAGCCACCATGAGAAGGACATCCTCAGAGAGTGCTTGATAGATGGCGGCGAGAGCCATTCTATCCATTCGTTCGTCGACATCTTCGAGCATCATGGCTTCCCACACTCCTTGTGCTTGTAAGTTTACCCGCATCTTCAATGCCCACACCGAGTAGTTACTCTTCGTGAGTAACGGATAGGAGAGCGTCACATTCCCTTCTCTTCCAATCTTCATTGCCGCCGCATCTCTAATTGATCTTGTCGACGACATGCTCTTAAATCTAGCTCTGATACCAAATGTTGTCTTTGACTATTGGATCTTTCTAAGAACACCTATGAAGATATGAAACTCTGAAAAAATAGGTATTTGCTAAAGAAAAAAAGTCTTGAAAATCTTAAGTGTTGTATATTCAACATTTACAAACAATCCTTATATAGGAGTGATTCACCTAAAACCATAAATTACTTATACATACAAGCCCAAACCCATTAATAATTAAATATACTATAATGGTATAAAAGATAATATAATAATATAATATATTATATTGTATAATATACTAATATATCAATATAATATATTATTATATTATATACACTAACAACAATAAAGACGACGACAATTTTTAATTGTCTAACCTAATGTAGGCCTCAGCAGCTTGAACTCTCTGAAGCACAACGGGTCTTCCATGTTCATCCCTATAAGCTCCCTATTATAGCAACAGCAGCAACAAATTTTACAGAAATGCTAATAAACAGAAATTGGGAGGAAATGAATAATTAACCAACCACGCCGAGATTGATCTTGTGGGGGCTGGTGTCAGCTAGGAAATCTTCGGTTATGCTTAAGATAGGATCTTTTGGGGCTGGTTTCACATGATTCCACCACCCAAAGCCCATCTTCTCCTTCTTCTTCGTAGAAAAGTATTTCGTCGCTGGAACAAGAGATCTCCTCCACATTATGGTGATGAAGATGGGTGTATGTATCAATTTGATTATTGGGTTTTGATGAGTTCATGATCAGAAACAACAGCTTTTGATTTTCTGACGCCGCCCAGCTTTCTTCCCGTTGTTTTCTTAGTTCCGGCCATTCTTAAGAAGAAACAAACAACACCTTCAATTTTTAGTGGAGAAGGAATTTACCCAATCTATATATATTTCTTACAAATTTGTTGATCAACTTTTATTTTTTTTAAATAATTTCTAATTTTCTAATTTACCACTTTTATGAACAAGACTCTTTAATAGACTATTTTATTATTCCTGTAAATTTTTTTAATTTTGGTACATTAAATTTTTTTTTTTGTAAAAATTAGCATGTAAATCCTCAAAGTGTAAATGTTTGATATTGTTTCTTAATCAATTGATAAAACAATTATCATATAAATTTTCACAATGACATTTTTTCTCACATCAATGTTTTAAAAACACTAATTAAGGACTATATTAACCATTTTCATATATCTAGTTTGTTTTCACACATGGTTTCAATGGCCTCACAAAGCACCGGTTATAACTATTCTTATTCCTTCGAACAATTCTTTCAACAACAACAATGTCATTTTCGTGTCGTGTTGTTGCCATTAGATCTAATGTGCATAAGTCTCGTCTTTCATGGAAGATCAACTTGCGTCAACAAAGTTGTTGAATGCAGCGACTAGGTATTTGTAGCTTGTTATTTATAGGGGTTGTTTATATATAGGGTTTCATTTATTTTCATTAATAAATAAGAAAATGAGAAAGTCCAAAGTTAATTAGACAAATCATCCACATAACTCGTTGGAACCATCTTATTTGAAAGTAGAAAATTTCAAATTGGACAATCCAAAATTGAGCGCCCATTTAAAATTACAGCCCAATTATCAAATATTTTGGACACCATGGAAATATTGACATCAATCATATTTATTGTCTGTCCTTAAAATCAACCTTTTGAATTGAATCAAATTTATGATAAATTTAGCATAGTGCCCAAACAGATTTACTCCTCTAAATTTATATTTTCAATTATTACACACAAAATATCTTATTTTTATGGATGGTTGCATTTCTCGTCAAGCCTAAATTGCTTCATCAGAACACCCACCAAAATTATATAAATTAAGTGTTTTGAACTTTTGTACATTTTCCACTCACAATTTCCCTTTGGCTAATCCAAGTAGCCGATATTTATTTATATATACTATATCATTCTATATAAATGACCTACAGTTTTTATCTTCTTTTTCTATTATTTACAAGAAATAGAAATGTGTGTTACCACTACGACATCATTCCATATTTTGGAGAGAAAAGTAATTTTCTTATTTATGTAATATTTGAATGTAAAAATCTAATCCAACATTTTAGTGACGATTTCTGATTTAACTAAGATTCTTTAAGTGAAAATTGAATCGATACTTTTTAGAGTTAAAAATAATATTTGTATGATAATGTATTCATCATTAACCAATGTCTTGAAGCAAATATTTGCCTCCATATTGGAAAAAAATCCCTTAAGTTAATTAAAATCAAATTATTTGGCTAATTTATGCCTCTTCAAGTAAATAATTATTGCAAAAGGTTAAAAAAGTGATATTAAAATAATTTCTTATATATTCTTTTAGGATCCACGAAAAATGTTATAAACAAAATAAAATATAAACATTTTAAAAAAATCTTTAAATTTGTATTTAGTGAATCTAATAAAAAAATTATTATTTTTTAATAAAGGATGCTAGCATGTCTAGCACACAAGAATGAATCTAAAAATAAATTTGAGTTGGTTGGGTAAAAAAATTTGGAATGAACTTACAAATATAACAGAAAAATTATGAATAAAACGAGTTAATAAACTTAAGTTTTTATCTTTTTTTATTATGAATTAAAAAAACAAATATAACTAAATTGAAAAAATAAGAAATTAAAGATAATTTCACAATTCTACCGTAAAAAAAATTGTGGTGGATTGATCTGTTATTGCCCACATAGTTATAACATTCTCTTTTCAATTTAAAGCGTTATGAGTGGAAATTAAATTCTTAACATTTTTCTTTTAAAGATCATTCTAACTTCAGCTAGCTTAAATAAGTTTTAATGGCTTATATGTGATCTACCAATAATAAGCCTCCATAATTAACTTTTTAAAATTATATAATATATTATTTAATTAAAATATTTATTTTAATAATCTACCCATTATCTAATACATTTGATAAATAGAATGTTGCTCTCTTATCATTACTATTTAAAAAAACATAACAAGAAAAACAAAATTTTATAAATTTTCATGGTCATCTATACCAACGTTACGAACCTTCCTTTGATTCCCTTGTAGGGAGGGAAGGATAAAACAATCATATATTTTTTTTTTTTAAAATTGATAATTTTGTCCTTTTTTTTGAGTGAGAACAGAGAATCCCGTTACAGAAGATCCTAATTGCATCTATTCTCAAGTTTATTCTCAAGTTTTGAAAGCATGAGAATAATGCAATTCAGATCTCCCATCATTATTATTATCCTTATATATATATAAGTAACATGAGATTCATTTCTAAAGTAAGACCTTTCAACTAACTAATGTAATTCTTAATTAATTCTATAGTTTTTTAACACAATTATTTGTTTGCACTTCATTAAATAAACACTACCATAATTTCTAGTTAGAAGAGTACAACAAAAATATCTAACAAGTTAATTAACTGCTGACAATTAAAAATGGCCTTGTCAGTAAGGATCCCTTTCACTATTAATAAATTTCATCTACTGATAGTTACAACTCATTTTCCCGTAATCCCAAGCAAAGAAAGATCTGAGCCGTATCGGTCTGGTCCATTTCGAGTGTCGCTTTTGAACCATCTCAAAAGGAGACCAGCTTTCTTTCTCTTATTTCGAACAAAACTTGTATTATCCATTCAAATCTGATTGAGAAATAATAAGATTTGTATTACCCATTTAAATACCGATTGAGAAATATATCCAAATTTGTATTACCCATCTTTATAATATTAATGAGCCTATGAATATTATTAGAAAACTAAAATAATCAAATATTCCATTCAATTTAAAAAAAAACATTTGAACCTAATTTGTTTTAATTACCCTTCACGATTTTAAAAAGATAAAAATCACCCATTTTTCAAAAACTCATCTTTAAAATAAGTTCTTAACTAAAACAAATACATACTAATTGCTCAAGGACTAGTTTCCCAATTTGTTACACATTAATTGAAAAGAAAGAAGAACAATATGAGATTTCAGCGTGGAATATAGTCAAAAGACACTCCCCCTTCACCAATAAATAAATGAGGCCAGTAAAAAATGTCGAAAGGGTGCCGTAAGATGTATAGCTATGCCACAAAATTGAACTAGAACAGGGTCCTCCGAACTCTTAGTAATATAATTTTCGATCCCTAACATTTGAAATTCATGGATTTTGTGTAAATGTCGATTGTTTATCTGAAATTTGTTTGGCGATAAACAGGTGGTAAGTTAGTTTATCAAACCACAAAGAAAAAGGCGAGTGGTCTGAAATGCCATGTTAATGGAGAGAGAATTCAAGGGGTAAATAGCAATTAAGCAAGCCTATGTTTGATCGTCCGATTTTAAATAACTTGTTAGGGCCACGTCAAAACTATAATAAGCCTTTCATTGATGGAGTGTATTATCACTCGATTTTTAAATCGAGTTAGTATTTCTCACATGTTTGATTATCCGCAATGCATTACTCTATTTATATGGTTGGTTGTTCTAGCTATCCCTTTTGTTCAAATGGAATAAAAAGTTCTTCAAAAGGATATAATGAGGTCGCTTCAAGTTTGTTGAACGTACCAAACATAAAAGACATTTGAGGAGTGTTTTGTCCATTCTCGTACTTGTATTTGATCTTTAGTTGAGCTCTAGAGATCTGAAGTTGTGGGTTATGATTATGAGATCTTGTCATGAATTGAAGGTTGATGAATATGCATGACCACCCTGAATCACATATTTGTCCTTAACATCTTCGCATACTTGAGTTGCTTTAGGATGTCATCGTTTATACATATGGTAACATGTCAAAGCTCCATCAAACTATAATAGGTCTTTCATCAATGGAGTGCATCATCTCTCGATTTTACGTCAAGTTAGCATTTTCCGCATACTTGTCAATCCACAATGCATTGCTCCATTTTCACGTGGTGAACTTTTCTAGTTGCTCTTTTTATTTGAATGCATTCAAAGATTAATTAAAAGGATAAAATGAGCTTACGTCTGTCATGAAGAACATACAATGTATATGACTTTGGGTAAACGATTTATGTTCTTATCTTTGTGTTTCTCATGAACGTTGTGTGGATCGAGAAATGTATTCGTTTAGATGACATGATCGTTCTTTCTTTGAATCAAGGGAAAGTCAAAATGTCATGAACGCGTCTTATGGAGTGATGACCATTCAATTCCTATATGCAATACAACTATTGTGCACGTGAAACTAAATAAATTATGCAACTTTAGTGATTATTTCTATTAATGGATCTCGTTTTTGGTTCATCATGAAGAACATGTAGATCTAGAAAGTTTGTAAGAAAGAGAAGTAACATTGATCATGTGACAACCCGTGTCGTCATTTATGCATGTACGTATCCTAAAGGGAAATAGGCACACACTTTCAAACTCGTCATTTTTATTAAAACGAAAGTATTTAAATGTGGGGGCTAGTAGTAAGCAAGATAAACCATTACAAGTATTCAACCCTCGTCCTCACCTTACAAATGCACACAATATTTTGTAAAATATAGAAAATGGTTTATGTTCAATGGATAGAAAAAGAAGACCGAGTCTTCTTCGAGCTCCTCATTTTCTCGTCATTTAGTCTTTCGTCTTCTTCATTAACTTTGACATTCCTCTTGTAGAAAGTTAACCATAAATGTTAGATCTCTCTTGTCGATTATCATCATTTTTGTGTCGCTTCACTTGGAAATATATGAGTCAAATGATTTTTGGTTGATAATGACCTTCATGTCTAAGGCATTTCTTCAAAAGGTGTCATCTCTAACAAAACTAGACATGTTGTGGTTCAGTTCACAACTCTTGCGATCGACAGTTCGAACGGCTAACGTTGTGGCGTCGAGAATGAATCTACCTACAAAACAAACACCAAAGACAAGCAAACATTGATTTTTGTTACTTGTGGCGCCTATCTCAACTATCATGCATACATGTATTTACATAAGTATAGTAGGCACGTAAGAGCTTTCGGTGTGGTTTGAGCGTTCGGGAATAAAGAACAACTAGGACTTAGGAATCATAACCGGGACTTTGTTTATATAGAAAAATCATAAGAGAGAGTCCACTCACCCTGTCGGAGAGTATAAAAATTACTGTCTAAGAGGAAGCATCGTATCAATTGGGAATTTCTCCTCATCCCCCTGATGTATATCCCTCGAAAGGGACCTCGTCGTCGGGGAGAATGATCTAATGTACTTAGTTTCATCCTCTTACATCATTGCTCAAATTTGGAAGAGATCGTCATTCTTCATTGACTAATATTTGCACATAATATTATAGGTGTACACATGACGTCATAGAATGCACATCGTGTACTACCTCAAAACAAAAGGCGATGTGCACAAGATTGAAATCAATACATGTAGAAAGACGAAGTTGGTGATGTACCATTTTTCGCCTTTATTTATTATTTTGTCTTTAGATTTTTTTACTTTTTAGATTTTTTTATGAGCGTGTAAAATATTATTATTAAGAATGGCTAAAAGTTTATTTCTAACTAATCATCCACTATTATCCCTAGTAGAGTCGCTAGAAAAGTTGTAACGCCAAAAATCGACCATTCCTGAGAAGGAGTTTTCATTAATTGATAGTCGCACCCCATAACTCAACTAGATGAGAAACCAAAATGATATGATTGACTAGAGTGCATTTAAAAAATATCGAGTTAGACTAGTTTTGACTTTTTTAGAGTCACCGCCTAATTTACTACTCGAGAAATTATGATAGAAAAATATTTTGTGTGTTCAAACACATTTTAGTGATTATGTTCTTGGTTTGGTGCTTGGTTACACGAGAGAAAGTGCACTCGTGCTATGTCTCATATATCCATCAAACGATAGTCTCTACTTTAAACTTTTGGCCATTTAAAATAATATCATTTTACACTTTATTTATTTATCCAATCTAAAGGCATTTGTCTAATGTAATCCAAACATGAAGATGTATCCAGTTTTGAATAATTATGTTCTTAGAGCGTGTGTTTATGTATATTATGATAAAAAAAAATAGAATTAAATTCAAACGTACATATAGGATATGCATAAGGGACCACCCACTATGAATTCTTTATATATTCAATTGTATATAAGAAACATAAAAGGTTAACCTTTCAATAACAAACGAACCATTAAAAATTCAAAATCAAATAACAAGATTAAGTTGGACTCACAAATCCAAGTCTTCGAACCAAACTACCAATAAACAAACCCTAAATGAATAGTGAACTAGAGAGTTAAAAAATTTAAGAGTGAAGATTAAGAACTCATCTTCATATTTTATTCAGTTGTGGATCTTCGAGCGAGATCAAACGACATCGAGCAAATCCGGATTGATGCTAGGAGTCCCCTTGGGCTATGCTCCTCACAAGATCAACTAAGAGCCTCTCCTTTTTTTCAACCCCTCCTTGCCTTTTATCATTGTCCTTTTCCCTTGATGTATCGTGCTCCACGAGGCTTCAAATAAAATCCTCGAAAGACCCATAATCAAATTATCTCATTTGTCCTTTTGCATCATTTCTTCAGCCTAATTTGGTTTTGGGTCTAAGTGGCATGTTGCGCTTATACCTCGTTTTACTTAGCGTTCAATAAAAAATTTTCCTGTAAAAACAAAACCAAACGCAAAACAATTAAGTGGATAAAATTCATTTTAAATCTATTTAATTTGTTGGTTTTATTTACTAATTTTTTTAGTTATATATACCTAAATTTAATTATAAACTTATGGTGTAAAATATGGATGTCTAAACTCATTTTAAGAGTATGTGAAGTCAAAGCTCTCTAGGAATAGTCTGACTGTGAACCGAGTTTATGGAGGTGTTTTATTTGGATGGGCCGTTAGGGAAAGGTAGACCAATAATTAAGAAGAAATTATCAATTATAATAACATTTTATCTTCTTTCTAGAACTTTACTGCCTGGCATATGTAGAATTGTTAGAGATTTTTGATGAAGAACAAATTATTGTTAGGAAGGTTCTAAAGATTCAGAAGACCAAGAAGAAAGGTGTGGGTGAAAATTTTCTTATTAGCCGCCAAATTAAATTAAAAAACTAGAAGGTGTGATTAGAGTAGATTTGTGATATTTTTCATCCAATATCTCGTTATTTGGTGAAATATTCTTCATGGTGGAATTCTAACGGATGATATGTGCATGAAAAAAGGTTGTATTATAGCTAGTTGGTGTCGTATGTGTCAAGAAGAGGTTGAATCGACAACTCACTTATTTTTGCATTGTCGAGTGGTGATTTGTATTTGGAGCCTTTAGTGGAGTATTGGGATTCATTGGGTGATGCCCGAATCTTTAGGTAGTTGTTGGGAAGTTTGGATTGATGCGGCTGATATGGAAGGCCTACATATTATTATTCTTTGGTGGACTATCCAGTTGTAGAGAAATTGTCGAACTTTCAATGATCGTAGTCGTCCGATGCGTATCATGTTAGAATTTAAATGGACATTTATATATTTAAATGAATATATATGGTCATTGATTATAATAAGTCAATATTATGTGATCTAAGGATGTTTGGGATTTGACTTAAGTACGTTATTGTTATGAATGTTAAATTGTGGATACCTTGCGGTATTTCTAATTTGATGAGGGGCCAAATTAGAAATTAGCGTAATGAGGCAGTTATGACGGTGGTCCCCAAAAGGCAAAAGAAGTTATAAAAGGGAGGTTGGTTGATAAAAAAATAAGGAGGAACTTATTTTTTATAATGCTCACTTTCTCTGAATACCCATCATCGGAGAAATCAGGCTAAATGATTTCTGCCCTTTTGAAAAACCATTTCATCTAATCATGTCTAAGAATCCAATATCATCTAATCATGTCTAAGAATCCAGGTATATATATATTCCGCTTTTGTCTTTCATATCTCAGGAACAAGAATGAAGATCTAGGGTATTATAGTTTATGATTTAAGTTTATGATGGAATTATTTTAATTAATTTCAACAATTGGTATCAGAGTCCAACTTGTTCTTAAAGTAGAAAGACTTATTCTTATATATGAATTTAGAATTTAGGGAGACTTGTTCTTTCCATGAATTTAGGGGGAAATAAATCATATTTCATAATTTTGAAGTTTGTTGTATAGAGAAACCTTAATTGGTAAACCCTAAATTGAATTTTTGCAATTATAAGTTTGAAAGGTAACTGTTTAACAACGTGAAAAACCGTAAGTTGAAATGTATGATGAATTTTTTTTGGGAAATAATATTATTTCAATTCCTATCTTAAAGAAAATAATTTTATCTCATTATCTTTTATTAAAAGAAAATTCGGTAAAATATTTTTTTGGGAAATAATATTATTTCAATTCCTATATTTTAAAGGAAATAATTTTATTTCATTATCTTTTATTAAAAGAAAATTCGGTAAAATATTTTTTTGGGATAATTTTATTTAATTATCTTTTATTAAAAGAAAATCGGTAAAATATTTTATTTTTGGGAAAATAATATTATTAAATAATATTATTATTGAGGATCATTAGAAATAATATTATATAATTATTTTATTGGAAAATAATTATTTTATTTAAGGTTTTTTTTAAGGAATAATATTTAAAATAATATTATTCAATTTAGAATTTTTTAAGAAATAATATTATTTAATTATTTTATAAGAAAATAAAATTTTAAGAAAAATAAAATTTTGATTTTATTTTAACACAGTTAAAAGTTTCTAAATAATATTATTATTTATTTACTTAAATAAATATAAGAAATAGTCGAACTCTTTTAATTTTATTTAGGTTTTAATCTTATTAAATAATTCAGCTGATTGTTCTTTATTTAAATTAAATAAGTTAAGTCATGACGTCACCAAAGTGACCTCTCTAATTTAATTTGTTTAGGTTCGAATTTTGAATATTTGTAATGGTGAATTTTAATGTGAGTAAATAATCGGCCCAAAAGAAGGTTACTAGCTGACCGAAGTTTATAATTACCTGTGGTAATAAGCACGTAACAATTATAAAGATTTTACATAAGAATATCAAATCATTCCAAAGAAGGGTTTGTTATTTGTCATGCATTATTGTTAGTGTTTGATTATTGCAACAAAATATCACTAGCAGTTAAATTTCATTGTCCATAGACTTAAATTTAATGGTGCACTAGATATTTTGGATGAGATTTGCTGATTATTTTAAATTTGATTGAAAATTAAAGAATTTAGCATGTTACAGTTTAAATTATGTTTTTAGCTAATGTTGCAAATATTAATGCCAACTTAAGTTCAGTCCCAGTCCTTAATGGCTCTAACTTTAAGGATTGGAAGGAGAACATTCAGATAGTTCTCGGTTGCATGGACATGGACCTTGCAATACGGATAGAGCAACCCACTACTCCTACGGTTATTAGCTCTCCTGAAGAGAAGGCTAAATTTGAAAAATGGGAACGCTCTAACCGCATGAGTCTTATGATCATAAAGCGTGCAATTCCGGAGGTGTTCAGAGGTGCTGTGTCTGAAGAAACCACAAATGATAAAGATTACCTTGCAGAAATTGAAAAGCATTGTTAAAAGCGATAAGGCTGAAACAAGCATTATTCTTAAGAGATTTATTTCAATGAAGTATAAGGGCAATGATAATATAAGGGAGTACATCATAGAAATGTCTAATCTTGTATCAAAACTTAAGGCACTAAAGCTTGATTTGTATGAGGATTTACTTGTGCATCTCATTATGATTTCTCTTCCGGTTCAATTCAACCACTTTAAGGTCAGTTTTAACTGTCAGAAAGAAACGTGAAACTTGAATGAACTAATCTCTCGTTGTGTTCAAGAGGAAGAAAGATTAAAGTAAGAAAAGACAGAATGTGCTCATCTGGCAAGCCCTCTAAGGATAAGGGCAAGAAAAGGAAGAATGTTGATGTTGCTCAGGGTCCAAATGCAAAGAAAAAAGTTAACAATGACTATTTCTTTTGCAATAAGGCTGGACATCTAAAGAAGGGTTGTACTAAATATCGTGCATGGCGCGAAAAAAAAGTACATTTCTTAATCTGGTTTGTTTTGAAGTTAATTTAGCATCAGTACCTGGAAATACTTGATGTTTAGACTCCGATGCTACTACTAACATCAGTATTTTAATATAGGGTTGCCTGAGCTACCGAAAACCAAGTGATGCTGAAAGACGTATCTTTGTGGGTGATGGAAAATTGGTAGAAGTTGAAGCAATTGGACACTTTAGATTGTTTCTTAGTTCTGGTTTCTATTTGGACTTAAAGGATAATTTTATTATACCTTCGTTTAAACGAAATTTGGTTTCTATTTGTTATTTGGACAAACATTGTTATTCTAGTTTGTTTGAAAATGGTCAATTTAAGTTATCTATTGGTACTTCGGATGTTGGAACCAACTCATTAATGCATTATGAAAATCTTTATTTACTTGATACAATTGCTTTATATAATGAAACCCTGAATGTGGATTCAAGAGGTACTAAACGAAAGCTAAATAATAATAATTCGGGTACATTATGGTACAAACGCTTAGGTCACATCTCTAGAAATAGAGTTGAACGTCTTGTGTCAGATGAGATTCTAAATTCCATTGATTTTACAAAGTTTAATGTTTGTATTGAATGTATTAAAGGAAAAACAAACCAAAGATAGAAAATTGAATGCATATAGAGCTACAGAAATACTTGAGTTGATACATACGGATGTTTGTGGGTTGGAATGGTCAGCGATATTTCGTATCATTCATAGACGATTTCTCTAGATATGCATACATTTTTCTTATTCAAGAAAAGGCTCAAACATTGGATGTGTTCAAGTCATTTAAGGTTAAAGTTGAAAATCAACTCAATAGAAAGATAAAAAAAAGTTAAATCTAATTGTGGTGGTGAATACTACGGTCGGTATGACAGTTCAGGTGAACAACGTCCAGGGCCTTTCGCTAAATACTTAGAGGAGTGTGGTATTGTTCCTCATAACACCATGTCGGGCTCTCCAAGCATGAATGGTGTAGCAAAAAGACGAAATCGTACTTTATAGGATATGGTGAGGAGTATGGTTAGCCATTCATCCTTACCAAAGTCACTCTAGGGTGAAACACTAAAGACTGCAGCATACATTTTGAATAGAGTGCCAACAAAAGCAACGACTAAAACCCCTTATGAGCTTTGGTCAGGGCGAAAACCCAGTCTAAAACATTTTCATGTTTGGGGATATCCAGTAGAGGAAAAACCTTATAAGCCTCATATGGATAAATTGGACTCCAAAACAGTTAGTAGTTACTTTATTGGCTATTATGAACGATCAAGGGGCTATAAATTTTATGATCCCAACTTAAAGTCAATTTTCGAGACAGGAACAACTGTATTCTTTGAGGATGTTGAGTTTGGGGTGAAGAATCAAATAAAGAATTTTTTCTTTGAGGAAGAGTCAACTTCTAATTTGGTTAACAAGGAGTTGACTCATATTCCGATTTGTATGGACAATGATCAAGATTCTCATCTGATCATTGATAATATTGGAATAATTCCAAAAAATCAAGACGATGTTGATCTCTTAGAGGTACAAACTCAACAACCTCAAGAAGAAAGTATTATTGAGGAACAAGTGTCATTACGGCGATGCACAAGAGTAAGGAGAAGTACTATGTCGGATGAATATGTATTTCTTCAAGAACATGAGGATAATTTTGGAATTATGAAAGATGATCCAATAAACTTTCATCAAGCCATAGATAGTTCTAATTCAGCAAAGTGGATTGATGCAATGAATGAAGAGTATAAATCTATGCAAGACAATAAAGTTTGGGAACTTGTCCCATTACCAGAAGGGGTGAAGCCTGTTAGTTGTAAATGGATTTTTAAAACTAAACGGGATTCTAAAGGTAATGTAGAAAAATGTATAAAGCACGTCTTGTGGCTAAAGGTTTTACTCAAAAAATACGGGATTGATAATAAAGAGACTTTTTCTCCGGTTTCAACTAAAGACTCTTTTAGAACAATCATGGCACTCGTTGCACATTTTGATATGAAGCTACATCAGATGGATGTAAAGACAACATTTCTCAATGGAGAAATTGATGAAAATTTTATATGGTGCAACCAGAAAACTTTGTGTTAAGAGATTCAAGGAATATGGTTTGCAAATTAAAGAAATCCATCTATGGGCTCAAACAAGCGTCTCGTTAGTGGTACCATAAATTTCATGAGGTAATTCTCTCATTTGGTTTTGGAGGGAATTTAATTGATGATTGTGTGTATCACAAATTCAGTGGGAGTAAACATATATATCTAATTTTATATGTTGATGACATTTTGCTTGCCTCAAATGATATAGGCTTATTGCACCAAACTAAGACTTTTCTGTCGAGAAATTTCGAGATGAAAGATCTTGGTGAGGCCTCATTTGTATTAGGGATCCAAATACATCGAGATCGTTCTCGGGGAATTCTTGGATTGTCACAGATGAGATATATTGACAAAGTACTTAAAAGATATGGCATGCAAGATTGTAAATTAGGAAATACCCCGGTCGCTAAGGGAGACAAATTTAGTCTTCAACAATGCCCTAAAGGAAATTTTGAAATTCAAGAAATGCAAAAGATTCCATATGCTTCGACATTTGGAAGTCTAATGTATGCTCAAGTTTGTACGCGTCCAGATATTGCGTACATAGTTGGCATATTAGGAAGATATTTGAGAAACCCAGGTTTAGATCACTAGGAGGCAGCTAAAAAGGTTATGAGATATCTAAAGAGAACTAGAAGTTACATGCTCACATATCGGAGGTCGGATAATCTTGAGATCATTGGGTATTCTGACTCTGATTTTGCGGGATGCCAAGATAGTTTAAGATCCACTTCGGTCTATGTATTCTTGTTGGCTGGTGGAGCGATCTCTTAGAAGAGTTCCAAACAAGGACTTACAACTTCCTCCACCATGGCAACAAAGTTTGTAGCATGTTATGAGGCATCAAATCAAGCAATATGGCTAAAGAATTTTGTCACTGAGCTACGTATTTTGAAAGGGATTGAAAGACCCTTTAAGTTATTTTGTGACAATAATTCAGTTGTGTTATATTCGAATAACAATAAGAGCTCGGCTAAGTCAAAACATATCGATATAAAGTTCCTAGTTGTGAAGGAAAGGGTACAAAGTGGTCAAATTTCTATAGAACACTTGGGTACAAACTCCATGATAGTTGATCCCTTGACAAAGGGTCTGTCGTTTAATGTCTTTCATGAACACACTACTAACATGGGTGTTTTAGAGATGGATGATCTCTAGGTTAAGTGGGAGTTTGTAAATTCAGTTGTCTTTCAGTTTGTTTTATGAATATTTATGTAATTCAGTTTCTGATCAGATAAAGTATTGTACGGTTTATTTCATTTTGTACAATAAAGTTAAAGTTTGATCAAACTAAAGTTAAGGTAGGACCAGTTGAAAATTGACATGAATAGATCACCTTGCATGTAATTTTTCATGCCACAAATTCATGATTAATCTATGTCATTTAGTCATATTGATATTTGTGATCATTGAAGGTTTAGTTGTGATTGATACAACGAAGACCGCCTTGATCCTTGTTAATATGATTAATGGACGAGATTGTTAATGTTCTCGAAATCGATGACAATACTGTGCACAATAAGGATCTATTATTCATTTTTTAAATATATATGTCCAGTGGGAGATTGTTAGAATTTAAAAAGACATTTATATATTTAAATGAATATATATGGTTATTGATTATAATAAGTCAATATTTGTTAGAATTTAAAAGGACGTTTATATATTTAAATGAATATATATATAAATGAATGTTAAATTGTGGATACCTTGCGGTATTTCTAATTTGATGAAGGGCCAAATTAGAAATTATCGTAATGAGGCAGTTATGACAGTTATGGTCCCCAAAAGGCAAAAGAAATTATAAAAGGGAAGTTGGTTGTTAAAAAAATAAGGAAGAACTTATTTTTTATCACGCTCTCTCTCTCTGAATTCCCATCATCGGAGAAATAAGGTTAAAGGATTTCTACCCTTTTGGAAGACCATCTCATCTAATCATGTATAAGTATCCAGGTATATATATATTTTGCTTTTGTCTTTCATATTTCAGGAACAAGAATGAAGATCTAGGGTATTATAGTTCATGATTTAAGTTTATGATGCAATTATTTTAATTAATTCCAACATATCATTCATAATACTTTTATTACGATGTTTTCTGAAATTCGTTCAGGAAAACTAGTAGAGTCTATCGGGGAGTTAATCGTTCTTTTAGATGATTTACGAGCTCTATAACTTTTTTAAGTATTGTTTTTTCTTATTTTATATTTATTATTTTCATGTCATGTTTTGTCGTTGTTCTTAAACGATTTTTTTTTAATATACACGTAGCTTAAAAAAATTAATTACCTTTTATTTTTATTTATTTTTTTCTTTTGGAGGAAGCACTATTCACATTCAAATCCATACTGAAAATAGTATTTATAAATATATTTAATCCAGTTTATATATAGAAGGGAGTTTATTTAAAAATTAGTATTTTATGATAATATTTGACATAATTATAATTTTAATAGAAAAATGAATAAAATAAAATTGAAATTACTTTATCTGGTATAATTATTATTTTATAAATGATGAAACACTATATGTATATTTTATTTCTCATTTGTTATAGTTTTTTTTTCTTAATCATAATTTTATTATTATTTAAATTATAATAAAAAAATACCGTCTAAATTAATTTGATTTAATTTAAGGGGAAATGATTGCATTCTCAATATTCCAATTAATGTTCGATGGTTGGTTACACGTGAAAAATTACATTGGCGCAATCTCTTACGTGCCCATAAAATCTTGGTCACTAATACAAAATTTTGGACATTTTATACAAAATATATCATTTACACTTCGTTTATTTATTTCACCAAAGCGTCTAAAGATAAATCCAAATATAAAAATGCGACTAAATGTTTGTATCAATCTATTACTAAAACATGTATCTAGGTTATAGTCGTAGTGCAGAAAATAAACAGATAAAGTCGAGATAAACAAATATACGTGTAGTCGATGTCTCAATAATACTTGAAAATAAGAATAAGATAATTGAGAGTTAGAAAAATAAATAAATTACAAACAAGACCTAAACAATTGTTGTTTTATATTTATATTGAAAAATAATTATTTAACCATTTTATATTTGGTTGGGATTTTTAAAATTTACTTGGGACTTGAAAATGGCTAAAACAAATAATTTGCTAAATATCTGAAAAGTAAAGATGTCCCAATGGATTATGATTTAACTGAGGGTCAGGTCAACAATGGGGTCGTGGATTGGAATTCCAGGTAGAAAGTGAAACTGGCGTATGGGCTTGGAGCTGGACTTTGGATTTGATGCACGGCATGACCCACAGAATTACAGTATTAGCTTCAGCCTTTAGACAGAAAGTGAAGTCCCATTGCAGTATTAGCTTTGGGAATAAACATATAGGAATAAATTAGAACTATTGATTTCAATTACATATGGAAATAAAAACCTGTTAAAATTCTTTTACAAGTTTTTGGGAAATCTTTGAAAAATCTCTCATGTGATGAAATCCAATTTCTCGGGCAAAATTGGATTGCACCGTGGGATGATCGTGGCTTGAAGTTGTTATAGTTATCTATAAAGTGGCTTGAAGTTGTTATAATTATCTTAATCATAGATTTGTGATCACGAGACTTCTTTTCAAATTGAATTTGGTTGTCCCTAACGAGTTTTAGAGATTCCAAAAAATTCATCAAACACTACATTATCATCATCTTATGCATGAGAGGAGTCAGGATTTAAAATCTACCCAGGCTAATTATTATTTTTTATATAAAAACCCAGTATAACATAATAATAAAAACTAAGTATGCATACCTCTACGATTAAAGCTAAGTTCCCACTCTGTGTATCATTCTGATTGGCTCCTCTTTATATCTCATGGTCACCATCAACTATAGAATTAACAATTTAATTAGATTGAACTGACTGTAACTCAGTACTGCATTTTGAAAATGAAATAAGATTGAAAATAGACGTTAGATTCGAAAAGAAAAGTTACGATTCATCAAATTATGGTAAGTTTTCGCAATCTTTAATTTCTCACATATTATATTTGGATCTAATTCGGATAATTCTAACATACAATACTTTTATCAAATCATTTAAAATTATCAAAACCAACATATACATATTATGATACAATGGTTTGAATTATTGAATTAGATTCTAATTTAAATAGTGATAAATTAAAGTGTGTCCTAATTCATAATCTTTTGAATCTTCTCTTTTTTATGAAAAGAATGGTTCTTTCTATGAGTACATGATTTTTTTTTTCTTGTTGATGGGGAGTTGAGAGCAAATGATAGTTCATCAATTTGGGATAATTAACTTTACAAAATAACCAACGTGATATCGGTTATTTTTATTTGATTATTTTTAATTTAATGTCTTCATAAAATTTAAAATATCATTTATGTAACTCACTTTACATTTATGACAAATATACTCCTAAGACATAAACTTGATTTTACATCAAATCACATTATTTTAATTTATATAAAAATTACATTTTAATTATACTAATTATCCATAAATTCTAACCGTTTTAATTTAAAAAAAAAAATCTTCAATCAATTAAGAAAGAATGTTTATTGATTTGATTCTAAAATTTAATTTATATATATATATATATATATATATATATTTGAACAAATGTACTAAGGTAACAAACTCACTATCACTAACTAAGGTAGTTAAAGGGAAATGATTGTTTTATAAGGGTACAAAAATAATGATTCTTCAATAAGAAACAATAAATATGTAAATTTAATATTTATTTAATAAATGTAAAATGACATATTAATAGAATAAATTTTGATTATATATATACACTAATAATGCATTTTCTACAACATGACAAGATTGAATAACTTTAAAATGTATTGTGAACAATACATTGAATACAGACTTAATGATTATCACCTGAATGTATTTAATATCGTATTAATATCGGTTAGTTTTCAACATTTGAAAAAATGACAAATTTCTTCCAAATTTTACATTTTTTCTAACAAATTATTTTTTCAACTAGAAACAATAAATAGTAAATTTAATATTTAATTTAAATAAATGTAAAATGACATATTAATAGAATATAAATTGGTTTTTGAAAACTTTAAGATTGGAGAACTTTAAAAAAATTTGTGAACGATACAGCTAATTTGAACTAACCCTAGCGTGAAGTTTGAGTTGGTCAATTTTCTCAACATTGTTAATTGTCAGAAAGTTTCCCCTTAAACAATCCATTTAAATATTCCACGAGAGAACGAGTCATGTATGTCTAAACTAAATTATGTTTCTCTTCTTATTCCAAATTTCCAAATTTACAAAAAGTCACATGATTAGATTTATGTGATCTCAAAGTCAATAGTCAAGTCTCTCACTGGAGTGTTATCATTGATTATTTTGAACTTAGTTCATACACATAATGACCATTTCCATTATTATTCAAATTAAGGTTATTGATTTTTTTTCTCTACACATTTTTTTTTCAAACAAGCATAAATTTGATTTTATTAAAATTTAAATTGTTGCCATACACAACAACAGTCTTTGTTAGGTTATGTGAATTCTGAACCAGACTTGTATTTTGATGGTTTGTCTTAAATTTTAGTTCTGTTCTAATATTTTTGTCATTTTAAATATAAGTGTTTGGTACTTGTATTTTGTTCTTATGCTATGTAATAATTTTACTACTTTAATTTGTTTTGTTCGAACAGTTTAAATCATATTTTCGTGGGAATGAAATTTGATGTTTATTGGGAAATAATATAGTGAAATTAGTAAAATATTTTTAAAATAATAAAATAAATTAAATATGAATTCACTTGGCAGAAGGAAGAGCTCTCAAATGGGCTAATTAAAAATGGGATACACTATATTTGAAAAACCAACAAACAAATGGTAATAGGATTAATTGATATTGATAGAATTCGGCTTGATTAGTACTTTTTGCAAAAAAATCAGAAACTGATTGAGCATACTGTCACTAAAATATCACCATGCATTCAAGTAAGATTAAGAAAAAATATGCTCAGTATTAGGGGTGAGCATAATATGGGTTTACCCAAACCCAAAATATTAATTTGGGTTGGTTAATATGGGTTGGGTTGGGTTGAGTATGGGTTGGGTTGAGTATGGGTTGAGTTTAATTTGGGTTGGGTTAGGGTTACCCAAATTACCCAAATTATATAAATTTAGTTTAATTCTCTATTATTAATCCAATATAAACTAAGCATCTTCCAACTTTAAGTCGAACACGTTTTTGACATGTTTAACATATTTTTCATACGTTTAACACGTTTTGCACACATTTAACACGTTTTTAATATTTTTAACACGTTTCACTTATAACATGTTTTTCACATGTTTAACACGTTTTTCACACGTTTTTCACACGTTTAACACGTTTAACACGTTTTTCATACGTTTAATACGTTTTTCACACGTTTTCACATTTTGACATGTTTTCACGTTTTTGACACGTTTAACACGTTTTTCACATGTTTTCACGTTTTTGACACGTTTAACACGTTTTTGACATGTTTAACACATTTTCACACTAATAACACGTTTTTCACGTTTTTATCACATTGAACACGTTTTTGACATGTTTAATACGTTTAACACGTTTTTGACAAGTTTAACACGTTTTTTACGTTTTTGCACGTTTAACACGTTTTTAACATATTTAACACGTTAACACGTTTTGATAAGTTTAACAAGATTTTCACGTTTTTGGCACGTTTAACACGTTTTAAACATATTTAACACGTTTTTGATAAGTCTAACACGATTTTCACGTTTTTGGCACGTTTACCACGTTTTTAATATTTTTATCACGTTTTCACACTTAAAACATGTTTTTCACACGTTTAACACGTTTTTATGTTTTTGGCACATTTAACAAATTTTTGACATGTTTAACACGTTTTCATACTAATAACACGTTTTTGTCATGTTTAACACGTTTTTGACATGTTTATACATTTAACGCGTTTTTGACAATTGAAACACGTTTTTTTACATTTTTGGCACGTTTAACACGTTTTTAACATAAATAACACGTTAAACGGTTTTCACGTTTTTGGCACGTTTAACACGTTTTTAACATTTTAACACGTTTTTAATATGTTTAACACATTTTCACACGTTTAACACGTGTTTCACACATTTAATATGTTTTTCACGTTTTTGGCATGTTAAACACATATTTGACACGTTTTTCACACATTAACACGTTTTTCACATTTTGGTACGTTTAATACATTTTTGACATATTTAACATGTTTTTCACATTCTTAACACGTTTAAATGTTTGTAACATGTTTAATACGTTTGTAACATGTTTAACCTATTTTTCACGTTTTTGGCACGTTTAACACGTTTTTGACATTTTAACACGTTTTACACATTTAACATATTTTTGACATGTTTAGCATATTATTTTGCACGTTAACACGTTTTGATAAATTTTAACACGTTTTGTCACGTTTAACACGTTTTTGGCATTTTTGACACGTTTAATATGTTTTCACACGTTTGACATTAAACGTGTGAAAACGTATTAAACGTGTCAAAAATGTGAAAACATATTAAACGTGTCAAAAACGTGTTAAACGTATCAAAATGTGCCAAAAATGAGGAAAACGTGTTAAACGTGTCAAAAAAATGGAATATGTGTCAAAACGTGTTAAACGTGCCAAAAACGTGAAAAACGTGTGAAAACATGTTAAACATGTTACAAATGTGTTAAACATGTTACAAACGTGTTAAACGTGTTAATAATGTGAAAAACGTGAAAAACATGTTAAACATGTCAAAACGTGTTAAACGTGCCAAAAACGTGAAAATGTGTCAAAATGTGTTAAATATGTCATAATCGTGAAAAATGTGTCAAACATGTTAAAAACGTGTTAAACATGTCAAAACATGAAAATAGTGTCCAACGTGTCAAATGTGTTAAACGTGTTGAATGTGTGAAAAACGTATTAAACGTGACAAAAACGTATTAAACGTGTCGAAAACGTGAAAAACGTGTTAAACGTGTCAAAACGTGGTAAACGTGTCAAAACGTGTTAAACGTGTCAAAACGTGTTAAATGTGCCAAAAATGTGAAAAATGTGTGAAACGTGTCAATAATGTGAAAAACGTATTAAACGTATCGAAAACGTGTTAAACGTGTCAAAACGTGTCAAAAACGTGTCAAACGTGTCAAAATGTCAAAAACGTGTTAAATGTGTTAAAAACGTGTTAAACATGCCAAAAACATGATAAACGTGAAAAACGTGTTCAACTTCTCAAAACGTGGAAAACGTGTTAAACGTGCCAAAAATGTGAAAAACGTGTGAAACGTGTCAATAATGTGAAAAACGTATTAAACGTGTCGAAAACGTGTTAAATGTGTTAAAACGTGTCAAAAACGTGGAAAACGTGTTAAACGTGTCAAAATGTGCCAAAAACGTGTGAAACGTGTCAAAAATGTGAAAAATATGTTAAACGTGTCAAAACGTGCCAAAATGTGTCAAATGTGTTAAATGTGTCGAAAATGTGTCAAACGTGTCAAAAACGTGTTAAACGTGTTAAAAACGTGTTAAACATGTCAAAAACATGAAAAACGCGTCCAACGTGTCAAAATGTGTTAAACGTGCCAAAAACGTGTTAAACGTGTCAAAAACGTGTTAAATGTATAAAAAAACATGTTAAAACTGTCAAAAACATGAAAAACGTGTTAAACGAATAAAAATGTGTTAAATGAGTCAAATACATGTTAAATAAAAAAATAAAAATAAAATAATTTGGGTTACCCAACCCATACTCAACCTAACCCATACCCAACCCATATTAGTAAATAATATGGGTTGAATTATGGGTTGGGTAAATTTAATTTGGGTTGAATATGGGTTGGGTAATACGGGTTGGATTTACCCGTTTGCTCACCCCTACTCAGTATACATCTAAATCTCAAAATCAATAACATTTTGGTAAATTTTGTTGTCCAATTTGTCCTAATTGAAGAACTAATGGAAGTCATCAATGACCAATCATCATATAATCTCCGAGCTGACGCAAAATTATAAGTTAATTTGAGAATCATACTAGTAAAATAGGCCAGAATTTTAATTTTTAAAAATAAATATAAAATAAAATAGAGAAATGATTGGGGAAGAAATTTAGGAGAGTGAATGAAGTGGTATTGCAATGTGATTCGCTGAAAAAATAAAATAATTTCTCTTTTTTTTTCTTCACATTTTTTATTTTTTCCAATAAAAAAGGTGATTTCACGTCATTTCCTTTTTCAAAATTATTTTACTTTTCCATTTAGATAGTTTACATTTCATTTTAGTGATAAGATTCATGTCTCCCAATAAAACAATTGGTAAGTCTTAAAGATTCATCACGTTCTTCATTTCATTAAAGAACTCTATTTTAAATTGTGATAGAACCGATCCATAAACCGCATAAATTACCTAAAGAAAATTATCCTCTATATTTATTAATTGAACGTTAACCGAGTATCTACCCAAATTAACATCTATTTTCTCATACATGTCTTCATTCCATGCCACAAGAATTCCACCTAATACCCCAATAGAATCAAGAGTCTCCCAATCACACAATCACCAATTACATAGATCCTTAACGATCTATTGATCCATTTTCCAAATTTTAATCTCACTAAAACAGTATATGCTACAACCAAGTGTTCCCATTAGTGACTTAATGATACCTCTCTTCAAATCATCATTTAACCCATAAACATTCTAAGCAATAATTTTTCCAATCATTGATAAAATCTAATCAGAATAACCCTTTTCTCGGCTTCGAGACACGCTTTCCTACTTGCATATAATCCTGTGGTAGATCATTTAGTTTCTTCAGTTAACAATGTTGATATTTTTTTGATGAAAAATCACTTGGATGAAAAGTATACGATAGAGGTGGAATTTCGTGCACAATGGGCTACACTCAGTCTCTAAATCACGTACCTCATTCATGGGAGATTTGTTTTCATCAATCATCATAGTATTTGTCGAGAATCCTATTTGAATATTCTCGTTGACATCATAATCTGGATCATAAATCATTTATTCCCCATTAGACACGTCATGAATGAAAACTGGTGATTCATAATATTAATCTCAAGATAAAGAGTTCTAATAGGATTGGCCTAGATTATATCTTCTATAGGTGACCAAAACTTATTTTCTACCTCGTCAATAGTTTTTTTCTCAAACAACAAATATGAAATAGGATGATGAGTTAATGAACTCAGATTTTGATATACCATCATCTGCCTACTCTCCTTTTTTTGACATACTGGGAGACATCACAACCCGATGAGTGTGAAGACGAAAACTCTAACTCAACCTCACGAGAGTGCATTAGTTCATTTAATCCAGCCTCATCCTACTTAATCACCCTCCCGGTCATATTAAATCCCCATGAATTGGTCATCTTAACAACAAGTCTTTCAACATCTGCAAGGCTAGCTATACGAATCTGATCGACGTAAAATGGGATTTACACTGAATCTCTCGTTAGCCCAAACGAAGTTGATGCCTCCGACACATGCAAATTTGATCCTAGTGAAGGAGATACGACAATAGGACGTTCATTCCATATCAACACATTATCTACTTGTATCATGTTATCAACACAAATAGATTTAGGGTAACATCTATGTGGATCATACTGACACACCCTATTCTAATCCAATCATTATCTTGTGCTCTTTGAGTTTCCTCGTCGAGTTCAAAAAATCATCCAAGATCATTATCGGAATGAATAAGAATATCATAATTCCACATATCCGTTGTCATTCCAAATAATATAATTCATGTACCCTCCCTATCTAAGGCGATCTTATGTTACGTGTTGGCACAAAGACATGTTGGTTTTTAATATTAGGTTATTGACCATCAACAAGTCATCGAATTCCTTCATAGATTAAAGGTCTAATACATTTATCAATTGGCATGATAAATGTTGTTTTAAAATCCTTTCATAAAAGCAACATATCTTCCATAAGAATTGAATCCATACCAAAAGACATCATCATTAGGTCCGATCCCCAAACGCCCTCGGATCCAAGTCGACGTATGAAGAGTCTGACATAACAACTTTAATTGAAAAAATCAATCGTAATTGCTCTTTTTTCCGTTCTTAATTTCTGAAATAGCCACAACTCTAGGGCGTGCCTCCAATGTTTGAAATTCAAACGATTTAGTTCTGACATAATCCGTCTTCGACCAGTTGACCCATATAGTCTATTTCTTTGCTCCTACCACTACTACATAGGTCTTAGATTTATCCTTATGAGGATCTAGTTGTACCGCTCCAAACATAGTTTTCTGTATAGATTGAATTCTAACTGGAGATATCTCCTTCCTTTTATTATATGAATTCGGAGTCTAGTCGATTGTCGGCCCCTTTCTAGAACCCTCCCTCTACCACATGTGTCATTCATGTTACAGCACAAAGCCTCCCTGGACCCAAACGCTTGAAGCATCTTTAGAGGTTTCTGAGAAAGTTGATTGAAGACCGATGTTCGATTTGGCCTCTTGATTTCTCTTGACCCTCTCACCATGTTATGTGTCGTTTTACCCTGAACACTCACCTGACGTTCTCTATCCACCAAGTGAACCGCAGAACCATGCTTACTAACCTAGAACCATTCTTCCCGAGGGGCTTGAGGTACATTGAATATAGGCTTCCAATAACTATGGTTCTTCATGATAACTTTTTTATTCAATAGAGATAAAGATAAAAAAGAATTCCAAAAATCCAGATATAAGCGCTTTACCGCACCGCTTAAGATTGTCGATCTTAACCTATATTCGATCATAATATCCACACTCTCATTGATTGCCTTCAAATTCGAAAGGAATAAAGAATCCTATAAAGAAAGAGAGAAAAATCTAGGTTTAGCCGTCGCTTAGAAAGAGAAAAAAATTTTTAAATATGACTTTCAATTTAACTTGACCATATCTGATAATTTAAGAGTCGAAATCATCACCAAGATTTGGTGATCATTTCCTTTATAAACCTAGGTCTTCAACTTGCCGTAGAAGATAAAATTCGGATGAGGAAAAGACGATCCATAAATGATTGTGAGGCTAACATTGGCTATAAAAAGGAACTCATGGCCAAAAGTTAATTCAATACATCCAAAAGCTTCAAATATTTCTTACAAGTTATTTTCAATAAGTTGTAAGTTCTCAATTACGATGTAATTAAAGTGTAACGATCTTCCCTTAGTATAGAAATAAATATCACATTTAATTCTACAGTTATGCTTAATTAAGTTAGTATTTAAGTTTTCTTGTTTTCAACATTTTTATAATCGTAGTTTATTTCTTTTGCTGTAACATTTTCATTTTCATCTTCATCTTTGATAATAAGAAATCTTTCTTCATCTGTTTTTTTTTCACACTTTATTGTTCATAACTTTCTTGCATTCCGCACAACAATTGGTATTAGAGCAGGTTAGATCCGATCAGATTATCACTATTTGTTTTTTGGCGAGAATATGTCTTCAATGAATCTGAAAATCGAAAAATTCACAAGAAGAAATAGTTTTGGTCTATGGCAGATCAAAATGTGAGCATTGCTTAAATAACAAGGCGTTTGGGCACTATTGTCGAAGGAAAAGGAGAAGATAGTTGCAGGTCCTACAAAGGAGTCTACCTCTAGTAAAATCACTATTAAGCTTGAGGTCTTGGAAGAGAAGGCGCACTCAACGATTTTACTCTATCTAGCTGATGAAGTGATTACTAAGGTATCAGATGAAGATACCGCAATCGGTCTGTGGTCAAAGTTAGAGGCTTTGTACATGACAAAGTAACTAACTAACAAGTTGTTATTGAAGCAACGTCTGTTCAGTCTTCGTATGCTTGAAGGTAAGTCTCTTTGTGAACATCTTGATAAGTTAAACACTATATTACTTGAATTGAGAAATGTAGATGTTAAGATCGAAGATAAAGATGCTGTATTAATTCTGTTGGTATCTTTACCCAACTCGTTTGAAAATTTTGTTCAATCGTTCGTTGTGGATAAAGACTCCGTAACTCTAAAGGAAGTTCGGTCAGCACTTCATACTAGAGAACTGCGTCATAAGGCGAGCGGTCAAATTGTAGACAGTCAAGCATCTGGGTTGATTGCCAGCACAGTCAACTACAAAGGGTCTGGAAAGAAGAAGGATCAAAAATACAAAGCTAAGGGTCCTAGTGCTAAAGGCATCTGCAATTACTGTAAAGAACCTGGTCATTGGAAGAATAATTATCCTAAGAAAGGGGGCAAATATTCTACGGCTGCTATAGCACATAAAGACAAAGACACCGACTCAGAGGAGGACATTGCCCTTGTAGCTAACGCTTCTCTACATCCTATTGATATGTGGGTGTTGGATTCAGGGTGTTCATATCATATGAGTCCGAACAAAGAATGGTTCGATACCTATGAATATTATGATGGTGGAAACGTTGTCATGGGAAATGATGTCATATGTAGAACGGCGGGTATTGGGACTATCAAGATTCTGACTGATGGTGGTAAGATATGGACTCTAACTGGCATTCGGCATATTCCTCACCTGAAGAAGAACTTAATATCTTTAGGCATTTTAGATGTTAAAGGTATCAAGTTTAGCGGTGAAGAAGGAACATTGTGCATCAGTAAAGGTTCAAAAATAATACTGAAAAGTATCAAACCGAATATCTTGTATATACTACAAGGTAAGACGCTGACAGGTTCCGCTGCGGTCGCATCCAAATTTGTGAATCGGCACCCTAATGTAACCAAGTTGTGGCATATGCGACTTGGACATATGGGGGAGAGGGGGATGCAAATTCTGTCCAAACGGGATCTTCTATCTGGCCACAAGGTTACCAACCTTGAGTTGTGTAAACACTGCATTTTTGGGAAAAAACATCGCCGTAAGTTCAGTAAGGGAGTTCACAAAACTAAGGGCACACTAGATTATATTCACTCTGATTGTTGGGGTCCTGCTCAAGTCGAAGGTATAGGAGGTTATAGCTATTTTGTAACATTCATAGATGATTACTCAAGGATGACCTAGTTGTATCTTTTAAGATATAAGAGCGAGGTATTTAAGACCTTCAAACATTGGAAGGCACTGGTGGAGAATCAAGTGAAAAGAAGGTTAAGAGGCTGCGAACAGATAATGGACTTGAATTATGTTCATCTGAGTTTAATGAGTTCTGCAGGGATATGGGGATTGCAAGACATCACACTGTCTGAGGTATACCACAACAGAATGGTGTATTAGAAAGGGTGAATCAAACATTGATAGAGAGAGTAAGAAGCATGCTCTCTAATGCTAGATTGGCTAGAAAGTACTGGAGCGAGACTGTCTTAACGGCTTGCTATCTGATAAATTGTGCACCACATACTGGGATTGATTGTAGAATCCCTTACGAGGTATGGTCTGGTAACGTCGTTGATTATTCTCATTTGAAAGTCTTTGGGTGCACATCTTACTATCATGTTAATGAAGAGAAGTTGGAACCAAGGGCAAAACAGGGTATTTTCATGGGCTATGGAGATGGAGTCAAGGGATATAGAATTTGGTCATCTTCTGAAGGTAGAGTAATCATCAACAGGGATGTCACATTTAATGAGAAGTTTATACTTAACTCCTCTATCAAGCCATCACTTTCTGGAGAAAATAATAATACCGAGAAACAGGTGGAGCTTGAGGTGGCTCCGGTTCAAGGGACAACTGACATGACACACAATATTGATAATCCACCTAAGGAAGTTCATCAATTTGGAGCGCCTGAAAGTCAATCTGACATTGCAACACGACCTAGAAGGCAAATTAAAGCTCCTGATAGGTTAATTTATTCAATCGAGGGAAGAAAGATCTCAACTGGTCCTGAAAGTAGGATAATCAGTCCCTTTATGAATGATACTGAAGAAATGGTAAGTTATGCACTTCAGGTAGCTGAAGATATCATACATAATAAGCCATCTTCTTACAATGAAGTTGTTAATGGTGGTGATTATGTGTAATGGATTGCTGCCATGTGTGAGGAAATGTAATCACTTCACAAGAATAATACATGGGAGCTAGTTACTTTACCTAAGGGAAGAAGAGTCATTGGGTGCAAATGGATCTTCAAAAGGAAAGATGGAACCTCTAGTGCTGAAGGGACCAGATATAAAGCACGATTAGTTGTAAAGGGATTCAGTCAAAAGGAAGGCGTAGACTACAATGAGATATTCTCACCTGTAGTCCGACACACTTCTATCAGGGTACTACTAGCTATAGTAGCACATCAGGATCTGGAACTCAAGAAATTAGACGTGAAGACGACTTTCTTACATGGTGAGATTGAGGAGGATATACTGGTGAGTCACTCTGAAGGATTTCTTGTTCCTGGTAAGGAAACACATGTTTGTAGTCTTAAGAAGTCTTTGTATGGACTTAAATAGTCTCCTCGACAATGATATAAGAGGTTTGACAATTTCATGATTGAACATGGTTACAATAGGATTGCATATGATTGTTGCGTCTATAACAACAAAATTGGGGATGGTTCTTTGATTTATTTACTCCTATATGTAGACGACATGTTAATCGTAGCCAAGAAGATGTCGGAGATTCAAAAGCTGAAAGATCTTCTCAGTTCCGAGTTTGATATGAAAGATCTAGGTGGAGCACGAAAAATTCTGAGCATGGAAATAGTAAGAGATCGAGTTCAAAAGAAGCTATTTCTTTCATAGAAGAGTTATATTTTGAAAATGTTGTCTTGTTTTGAGATGAGTACAACAAAGGCTCTCTATACTCCTGCAGTTGTTACTGATCATTTGTCTGCATTCGCACCCCAGTCTGAAGCTGAGAAGTTATACATGTCTAATGTACCGTATGCTAGTACGATGGGTAGTTTAATGTATGCCATGGTATGCACAAGACCTGATATTGCGTATTCAGTTAGTGTTGTTAGCAGGTTTATATCTCGACTTGGTAAAGAACACTGGAAAGCGGTAAAGCGAATATTTCTCTATCTGAGAGGCACATCCGATGTTGGTCTCATTTATGGGAGTAATAACTAGTGTCTCGTAACTTGTTATTCGGACTCAGATTATGTTGCAGATATCGATGGTAGAAGATCTATGACTAGTTATGTTTACACCCTTGGTGACTCTGTGGTTAGTTGGAAGGCAACATTACAGTCGACGGTGACATTGTCCACTACCGAGGTTGAGTATATGGCGCTAACTGAAGCAGCCAAGGAGGGTATATGGTTGAAAGGATTAATCAGTGACCTTGGTATCCATCATGATCAGGCAATTGTTTTTTGTGATAGCTTAAGCCGGTCCCACTTAACAAATTCACCTATTGTTTGGACCTGCTAAATGTTGACAATTGGAAATAGTTTGATCAGGCTCTTTTTGTTGGGTGATACTAAGGCAAAGTGGAAATTTGTAACGATTTGCCTTTAGTATAGGAATTAATATCACATTTAATTCTACAGTTATACTTAATTAAGTTAGTATTTACGTTTTCTTGTTTTCAGCATTTTTATAACCGTAGTTTATTTCTTTTGCTGTAACCTTTTCATCTTCATCTTTATTTCTTTGACAATAAGAAATTTCTCTTCATCTGTTTTTTTCCACACTTCATTGTTCATCACTTTCTTACATTCTGCACAACATAAAGTTACAAATAAAATTAATTTCTAATCAACAATAAGTTATCAGTTATGTTTGTAATTCAAGTTACAAACAAAATTAATTTTATATAACATTGAGTTCTTCAGCTCTCATATAATGCTCAATTTTCGGATTTTGAAGATTTGAAATTAATTTTAAGGTTATTTAAAAGCTTTCTATGGATGTGAATTTGATCAATTCACCTCGAATCAGAAAAGTCTAAATTTAATTTGAAGGTCTTAGAAAAATCATGGGTTGCTATTGAGCTCTAACTCAAGAATTGCAATTCATTAAATTTTCTAACATTTTCTAAATGATGTATTCTAACTAAAAAATAAATAAAAGAGTTTGACGAAACCAGTATTGTTGAAGTCGAAATTAGTGAACTCACTTCTGTTTGCGATGCAAGATTGCAAGATGATTGGATATTCAATTATGGTTGTACGTATCATTTGTTCCAATCAGGATTGTTTTTAACATATGATACAATTTTCAAAGGTGTTGTATTGATGAGAAGTAACTCATCCTATAAAGTGGTGGGTATATGAACAATAAAAGACACCAGTAAAAAATGGTTTATGACGACCATCTCCACCGATTGGTTGTAACACCAATCGGTATTATTAGAATAATACCGATTGATATTAAAACAAATCAATATTATTAAAATTATTATTATAATAATACTTTGGTGTTACAATCAATCGGTAAAATCCCATATATAATATGGATTGATTTTAAAATCAATCGGTATAGCCCTAAAAAATTTCAAAAAAATGGGCGGTAATTTTTTGTTTGTTTAGCCATAATACCAATTGGTTTTTATACCATCAATATTTTTTATTTAATTAACTCTCTTACTTTTCCCTTCCTAAAACCTACTCCCCTTTTTGTCATATACGGATCTCACCAAGCTCGCCGGGAAATTCGCTCACGAAGGCTACATCGCTAGGAAATTTGCTCAAGAACTGTCCCTTACATTAATCTTTTGCATTCTCCCTCTTTCTCCTCACCACCTTGTGCTTTGCGAGCCTCCTCCTGCATCTTCACTCCAGTTTCTTAGTCTCTACGTGCCATTTCTCTTTGCTTCCGCTCTTAAATCTCCCTACTCTCGTGCTTCCGTGCTTGAATCCTGATCTTCTTTCCTTCCTTTTGGATCTTGTATCACTATCTCAAATCGATGGCTGAGGGTAAGCTTGAAATTCCCGACGGTCTCATCTCGAAACCTAGTGATCAACCTTGGACTAACAAAGGTACTCGGTTACTCCTTCAATATTTTCATATTCCTTCAATTTTACGTTACGAGTTTTATATTTTTTATCTTAATGCGTCTATATAGTTCTAATTTGACAACCAATCTAAGAAAGCGCACATAAGTTCTTTGTTGTTTCAGATATATGATTTTATTTTACAATTACAAAGCATGGCTGGTGTGTTTTCTTTGTGGATTCTTCTAATATGTGGTGTTTTGATCATTTTAATACGATATGCCTTGTAAAGAATGATGATTCACAATTCTACTGTGTTTTGAATTCTCAGATGTATGTTCAATGTTGTTGGTTGTTTTATTCTCTATAATATTTAATGAGAATGTTACTAATTTTGCCTTAGGCTACTTTTGTTATACATGTTTTCCCCTACTTATTGAGAAATTCTCCTTTGAAGAGCAAGCATCTTTAGTTTGACAGTTCTTCTACACAATTCCCGTAAATAAGTTAGCTAAAGTAAGTAATGAGAAGATAGAGAAAATTATTAATTGAGATAAAGAAAAAATTAAATATATAGTTAGGCTATGTTTAATAACTAACTTATCACTTAATTTGAATATATTAAAGACTTATTTAAAATAAGTAGGTTTGATAACACATATTTATAATCACTTATTACTATAGGTTTAAGTGAAAACACGTTAAAAATAATAAGCTCAAATATGAAGCTTATTTTAAAATAGGAAAAAAAAACTTAACGCGCTAGTCTAAAAAATAAATTATCAAAATACAAATATATCCTTTTAAATTTAATAAAATTACTGTTATATATTATAAATTCGTATAACTTTTCCATTTTTTCTCTCTTTTTATTTTCTTTATCATAATTCATTTAATTATTTTTTAGGAGATTATTTTCGAACATTATTAAATAAAAATAAGATTATATCTAAACTAATTATAAAATAAATAAAAGATAAGAGAAATATATATATATATTACGTTAACAAATTATAATTTAATATATAATAGTTAAAAAAAATATAATATTTATTTTAAGTTTTTACTATTTAATATATTAAATTATATACTTCAATATATTATATTAAGTTTATTAATTAATATCATTAATATAAGTAGTCTAGATGTATATATTTAGATATTATCAAAACTAACTAAAATATTAAATACTTAAATTTCAGATTTTTCTGTTTGTTAATTTAATTTTTTATCTCTTTATATTTAAATCATTAAGTAGTATTCAGTATTCAGATCTTAATTTTAAGTTTTATCAGCAAGTCTAATCAACGCTCCACGTCATTCGCTGCCTCATTCGCTACCATATTTCTCTCCCCTATTATTAGTCTTATTTTTAATATATTTGTTTTTGTAAGAGTATGAAAATTTTATATAATATATATAGTCATTCAAAATGTAATTTACAAATTATATATACAAACATCAAATTATTTCATACATAAAATTATTTTAACAATCATAAGTGGTCTAGCGGGGTCTAGCGGTTAAAGTGTTAACATGTTAGGATCAATGTAATTAATAGAGACTAGGGTCTGACTATTGATAACAGCTTATACACTTCAGTTCGACTTTAACTCTGTTAGAAGTTAAAATATGTTTCTATTCTTCGCAAATTCTTCAAACTCTTGAAAAACGGTTTCAAGTGCGGAAGTGTTCGTCGGATTTGAAGTTTTGAACCAATGAAAGATGAATGACATAAAATAAAGAATATGGGAGTTGTTTATGGATGTTCGGAGCAAACTCTCTTACGTTACTCCTTCTTTCAACAACCGAAAGGATTTCACTAACTTCTTTTAATCAAATACAGATAGATTACTGAGTTAACTATCTCTCTGTTGAACAGAACATCCTCTGTTCAACTTACAATATTCTCAACAGTATTCTCTCAGCTAGACAGTAAGTTGATTATTTCTCTCTTAAACTTGGAAGATGATACAAATTAGTAAGTGCAAGAGTGAAGGAGTAAGGCAATAGATCAAGAGTTGGATCGGCTAATTTTGTAACTGTTTTTGTCTATTGTCCTTGAGCATCTATAAATAGTTGAAGGACACCAACGGTCGAATCTTCTTCATGGACATGTGGCAAGCATCCATTGGAAGGTCGCCCATAGTATAGGAGTACAACAGACTCTAAGCACATGGATCGTGGCCGTACCGAACTGGTAGTGCACTGAATATCCTTCTAGAATTGTCTTGTACTGGACAAGCCGTTGGAAGAACAGTTGCGTACGTGGCGTTCGTTCATTGGATATAATTAGCTGGCTTGTTAGACTGCACAGGAGTGAGTGGAGCAGAGTAGCAGACATCTAGTTGATCGTGGTTACACGTATGCTAACTTCAGACGGCTGTTGAAGCAAGGCATTAGACGTGCTTCATTAGACTGGCAAGTCTAAGGAAGTTAGAAGTCAGCGTCTAACTGCGTGTTCCATTAGACCACCAAGTCTAATGGAGTTAGACTGCAATATCTAACTACGTACCCATTAAACTACGACGTCTAACTACGCATCCCTTTAGACTTGTCTGAAGGAGTTAGATGTCAACGTCTAACTACGTTTTCCATTAGACTACCACATCTAATAGAGTTAGACTTCAGCGTTTAATTACGTATTTGTTAGACCTCAGCGTCTAACTACGTATTTGTTAGACCTCAGCGTCTAACTACGTATTTGTTAGACCTTAGCATCTAACTACGTATCTGTTAGACCTCAGCGTCTAACTACGTATCTGTTAGAACTCAGCGTCTAACTACGTATTTGTTAGACCGCAGCGTCTAACTACGTATCTGTTAGACCGCAGCGTCTAACTACGTATTTGTTAGACCTCGGCGTCTAACTATGTATCTGTTAGACCTCGGCGTCTAACTACGTCTAATTAGCCTGCTTAGACCACGTCTAAGTTAGCTTAGTTTGACACACCTGCACAAAAACAATTAGACAAATTAGCTTTGTTCTTATTGAATATCTAGCTTTATTCAAAACTAAACATCATCAAAATTCCGTAATGTTCATGACTAAAGATCCCCGTTCTAAACCTTATCAAACTTCAGTTGTATAATGTTTCATAGCTTTTGACTTCTAAGTTAATTACCTTAATTAACTCTTTTCTTTATTTTGATTATATTTCCCTATAAAAGTAATTATTAGATGAAGTGGAAGCGAGAATGTCAACTTGAGTAACACAAATATTGGTGATTAAAACTTAAGAGTTCTTCCATGGAGGAAATTTCAGCTTAAGTAAAACAAACATTATTGAGAAAACTTAAATGTTCGTTTTTATAAATTTGTAAGAAATTGTCACTTTTTTAAAAAAATAATTTTTGAATTGCTAAATTATCTAATATTGTATTTTGAAAATAAAAGTAGATCATTTAAAAGTTTATTTTTTATTTGGTTAGGTCGGTTTGTACACCGAAATATACACAATCATATCGTTGAAATTAATTTGAAAAAAAATCATAAAATTTATTTTGATGTAATGATCGGTTAGAAGAATGTTATGGACGATTCAATCGGTTTATTCCTTCACCAAATAGACGAGATTGGTACCTAAAGAATCAAAAGACACTAATTTGATTTGACGATTTGACCGCCACTAGACTAAAAGAACCGATTGTTGAGTTTGGTATAACTGTTTCATAAATCATGGTCATTCAGTTTTATTAATATGTTGATTTCGATTTGTTTTCAATTCGATTTTAGTTAATCTTATCCTGCCTAAAATTTGAATTTCACTTTCTTAACCTTATTTTTCTAACTTTCAATTCATTCAAATACGTTTATATAGAAAATAAAATATGTAATAAATATTATATAAAATAAAATAATATTTTTATTTTTCGTTCACAAACTCTCACTTTTTAAAAGTTATCTATTGAAGTTTGAATACGCAAACTTTGACCACGCATTGTTTTCTTCTTTTTCACATCAACAATGAAAACACCATACATTTTTCAATTATTTATGAGTTAAAACGTTTAATATACATGATTAAGAAATAGATTAAACTCCTATTTCCAAATTTCACAAAATGTAGATAAATTGTGACATGATTCAATATATTGTTTTCAATCTAGATAGAATGTCAGACAGTACAATATATGAAAATAGAAAATTATACCGACTTTATTTTCCACATGAACAAAAATCTCTATATAAATTTTTATTTTTTATATGTCGTAATTTGTTTTCATTTTTGTATATTTTATTTTCTATTTTTTATATATAATATTTTCAAATAAAGTATTTTGTTTAAATTTTTATTTAATATATTTTATTTTAATGTGTAGGTAGTGTATATTTTATTTTATTTAAACTATTATTTTAGTGAATAATATTTTATTTTAATTTATAATATTTATTTGAATGATTTAATTTAATATGTTTAGTTTTAATTGTATATATTATATTTATAAAATTAAATAAAATAAAAATATAATATTTGTGTTATTTTAATATATAATATTTAACTTTTATTTCATTTTAATTATTAAATTAAATATTATTAATTTATATTTATATTTTAAAATTAAAATTAAAATTAATATAAATCGTCCCTGCATATGAATGATCAAAGTTTGAGTTGGTCAATTTTCTTAAGATTGTTAATTGTTAGAAAGTTTTAACTTAATTACCAATCCATTTGAATAGTACACAAGAAAATCGTATGTATATTTGTCTAAATTGATCAACCTTACCTTCAATTTTCTATGTCAACAAGTCAACACCATGTAGTTTCTCTTAATTTTCACGTCAACGTCAAGTCACACTATTTGTTTTATGTGATCTCAAAGTCAAGAGTCAAGTCTCCCTATCTTACTTTGTTTCGTGTAAAAAACTTCTTAAGCTTTAACTTCTCAATTAGTATTTATGACCATACTCTGCTTATGTGTGATGCATACTCTTACACTTCCAAAAATGAGGTTCTGGTTGGTGCTACAACAATTGGCACTCCTCATACTAATCATTACTACTGATGCTCTTAATAACGAAACCGATCATGTTTCACTATTGGCTATGAAGTCCAAGATCCTCGACCCTTTTGGTGGGGGAGTTTTGAGTTCATGGAATGAGTCTTCCCATTTCTGCAATTGGGAAGGTGTGGTCTGCGGTAAAAGGCACAAGAGGGTCACTCTCATCGACCTAAGATCTTTGGGTTTGTCGGGCACCTTGTCTCCTCATGTAGGAAATCTCACCTTTCTTAGACGACTGTTTCTATCCAACAATACTTTCCATGGGGAAATCCCAAATGAAATAGGTGGCTTGTATAGGCTGAGAGCATTGTTGCTCCAAAGGAACAGTTTCCAGGGCAGGATTCCTGCCAGCCTATCACGCTGCTCTAATCTCATGAATATATCATTTGGGTTCAATAATCTGGTGGGAACCATCCCCGAAGAATTTAGCTCCTTGTCGATGCTCAAGAGGATCGTCGTACAATATAACAATTTAACTGGAGGAATTCCAAAATCTCTGTGCAATATCACTTCTCTTGAAGTATTCTCTGCTCCATATAATCTCTTGGGTGGAACTATTCCAAATAACTTGGGGCAATTAAAGAACCTCGTATTTCTTGGATTGGCTGGTAATCAGATCTCTGGTATGATCCCTTCATCATTGTATAACCTCTCCAACTTGAATGCATTATCTTTATCATTTAATGATCTTCACGGAATTCTTCCGCCCTACTTTGGCAACATGTTCCCGCATTTGGAAATCCTTCAACTCGATTTTAACAACTTTACCGGACAACTTCCAAATTCAATAGGGAATCTTACCAAAGCCATAATGCTAACATTTTCCGCTAACGAATTCAGTGGGAAACTTACAGTCGATTTCAGCAAACTAGTGAATCTTGTGAATCTTACTTTCGAGGATAACAAATTAGGGAGCGGAGACTTTGATGAAATGCATTTCCTCGAGTCGCTTACTAATTGCAGCAGTTTGGAAATATTGAGCGCAATTAGCAACCAGTTTGGAGGAGTGCTTCCCGATTTTGTAGGGAATCTATCATCAAATATACATGTCTTCGTCCTTGCTGCAAACCAACTGCAAGGCAGGATTCCTCCATCCATCGGAAACCTTGTTAACTTGTCTTATTTAACCTTGGAAGATAACAGATTCACTGGGCCGATACCTAGTACCATAGGTAAAGTTCAAAAGTTGCAGAGAATTTATCTCGGACGAAATCAGCTTTCGGGTACTATTCCGGATTCAATTGGAAATCTTTCTTTGGTGAATGAGCTCTATTTCAATAACAATAACCTAGAGGGGACGATTCCTTCCAGTTTTGGCAACTGCCAAAGATTAATATCATTGAATCTTGAACAAAACAACCTGAGTGGAACCATTCCCAAAGAACTTTTCCAAGTTTCAACTATATCCATTTTTCTCGACTTATCTCACAATCACCTGTCCGGTCCACTTCCTTCAGAGATCGGAGAACTCAAAAGTTTGGTGGCGTTGGATATCTCTAATAATAACTTGTCCGGTGAGATTCCTGGCAGTGTAAGCAGTTGTACCAGCCTCGAATCCTTATTCCTGCAAGGAAACATGCTCCAAGGATCTATTCCCAAGTCGATGGAATTCATGAGAGGACTTCAAATCCTTGACCTGTCGAGCAATAATCTATCGGGACAAATCCCAACTTTCTTGGAGAAACTTTCCTTGATCAACCTTAACCTGTCCTTTAATGATTTCAATGGAGAATTGCCTTTACATGGGGCTTTTGCAAACTCGAGTTCAGTATCCGTGTATGGGAACGATAAGTTATGCGGCGGAATACCTTCTCTACAACTTCCAAGATGTCCGGTAAAGAAACTGAATCGTAACTTCTTCTTTTCATCCAAACGCATCTATACAATCGTGGGTGCTTCAATACTAGGAATACTAATCATAATTTCAAGCTTGGTGTTTTACTTGCGGAAAAGGAAAAGAGAATCCACCAACACTTTGGATTTGTTGCCCAAGGAGTCTTTCGTGCAAGTCTCCTACGGTGAGCTCCTCAATGCAACAGATGGGTTCTCTTCCAGCAATTTGATTGGTGCTGGCGGTTTCGGCTTCGTCTACAGAGGAGTTCTTGATCAGATTGGAGATGTTGCCATCAAAGTACTTAACCTTGTAAACCCAGGTGCGACGAGGAGCTTCATTGCAGAATGTAAAGTGTTAAAGAACATCAGACACCGGAACCTGGTCAAGATCGTAACATGTTGTTCAAGCATTGATTTTCAAGGTAACGAATTCAAAGCTCTAGTTTACAAACTCGTGATGAATGGGAATCTGGAGAAATGGCTGCATCCATCTCAAGACACTAGTAGACCTGAGTTCAATCTACTCCAGCGTTTAAGAGTTGCGATTGATGTGGCTTCTGCACTCGATTACCTTCATTATCAGTGCGAACCCACGGTTATTCATTGTGATCTAAAGCCAAGTAACATCCTTCTTGACCAACAAATGGTTGCACATGTTGGAGATTTCGGACTGGCCAGACTTTTTCATCCAGAAATGGGTATTTCTCATCACCGTAGTTCGATGGGAGTGATGGGCACAGTCGGATATGCAGCACCAGGTATGTTAACCGATAATAGAACAAATCCTGTCTTTATTTTTTTGTTGGCCTAATTTATTTTATAATCTTAATCAGAGTACGGTCTTGGAAGTGAAATGTCTATGAAAGGAGATGTTTACAGCTACGGGGTTTTGTTACTAGAGATGTTAACGGGAAAGAGGCCTACTGATTTGATGTTTGTGGATGGTTTTAACATTCGTAACTTTACTAGTCAAGCCTTAACAGGAAATGCAATTGAGTTTGTAATGGATCCAGTAATTTTAAAAAGTGACATTGTTATTGGTCAGAGGGACAATTGTCTGATTGCAATGGTGAAGATTGGTTTGGCTTGCACGGAAGAGCTACCCCAAAATAGGATGAACATGACCGATGTTGTTAGGGAGTTGCAACAGATCAAGAAGGCCATATTCAAGTGAACATAAAAAGGGTTCACTTTCAACTTTAATTTTGTTTTTGTAATTGTACTCTCATTAAACAAATAATAAATTACATCCTTGATGAACTCTTAAATAGAAATTAGTTTTGTTTACTTCAAAGAAAATAATATCAAAATATATTACATCATTGATGAACTCTTAAATAGAAATTAGCTTTGTCTACTTCAAAGAAAATAAGATCAAAATATATCATCATACAATTTGTGGAGTTAATCAGGTAGAGGGCAGTAAAATAGATGCAATATAGTAATTATTATAGCTGGAGGGTCTATCCAAAAGGATGTTAATATTCATAGTGAGAAATTTGATCAAATGACCCTAATAATGGGTCAAATTAGAAAAAAGACCCATGTTAAATAATGTTTGTCTTTGAGTCTATGAAACCCATAGTGCCCTTAATGGGTCTTTTAGGATTTTGGACTATCAAATCCTCTCATTCCTTTTTTCATCTTCTCTACCTAAATATCAGCGGATCGTCCATCTTCTCTTGGAGAGGAAATGTCTCACAATTCTTATCTTTTATCAACTTCTATCTTCTTTTTTAGACAAATATATTTAGGATTTGTTCCTCTCAATTTCTTCATTTCTTAATATGAGAAACTCAACGAGTCACATGTCCTGCACAATTAAATTGTTCATTTGGCATCGATTATCTAACAATCAAAAACAACAATACTATTCAAGTTACACAGTGGATAATGAAACGGGTACACAGTAAGATTATTGGTAATAATATTGTACAAACCAACCAACAAACATCCTCATTTGTTAACTCTGGTAGCTTCATGTATTGCTTCCGCCAAATATTCGACGTTTTCTTCCGTTACACCGGCCATACTTCTCAAGAAAAAAAATCAAAATCTCAATTTCTAGTACCCATTAAAACCAACCATTAATTTTGATTAAATACATCGACTTTACCTTATACGGCCATCATGGGTTATATACACATGAAATTTTTTCGCAATGTAAACTATTTGATCAATTGATAGGCCAGAGTAGCAAAACATCCCAACCTGCAGTTTTTTTTGTCAGTAGGATCTATCTTAAAACAACATTTGACTAACAAAAGTCATGAATTTACTAACCTGGTTGGTTATGTGTTCCCAGTTTATATGAGAGCCTAATTTCTCCAAATTCCTACGTAAACAAGCTCGCATTCTCATTATACGATTAGTCATTACCTTCCAAGGAGAATTCGAAATGATTTTTCAGATTATGATTTCAAAATCAATGTTAGACTCGAGAGAGGGCCTTTACCTTCATCTCAGATTCCCAAAGGAGTCGTAATTTTGGATCACTGAGGATTCTGGAAACTAGTATCATGCCATGAGCAGGAGGTTTTCTGTACATTGCTCTTGCAATTTGATTCAATTGGCTTTCGATTGCAGTTGCTTGTTTCTTGTTGCAAGAGAGAATGCTGAACCAGTCAAACAATAAATTTTTGAAAGCTAGAATCTTCCGTCCATACAAAAAATGAACAGAATGAGCTTGTTTGAAAAAATTGGTTATTTTAGTTAAATTACTTAAATGTCTTTTTATATTTAAATTTTATAAAAAGAAAATATACAGGGTATTTTGGTTGATGAAGTTGAAAGGATAAATGATTTGATAAATGTTTTTTCTTTAAATAATCAAATAATCCAAGATCAAACATGCTACTAGGATGAAAATGTTAGAAGTAACAAAGTTACCTTAGGCAGCCGACTCGATGTCCGACAAGTCCCATGATTTTCGCAAAGGACTGAGCGCAGCCTGTCAAGTGTCCAATTTCCCTTCTGTGACTGCATCACTGTTCTTTCCATAAACCAATTTCACACTCTGCTCAACCAATTTGGAAGTGGCATCACTTGAAAGCAACTCCCTGATGGTAGATTCACAGTAAAGAAAAAGTGAAAAAAGAAGACAATTACTAACCGAAAATTAAATGTTGAATAAACCAAATAAAAATAACTGAATTTTAAGTACTTTAGATTCAAGTTGATTTGGTAAAATGTAGAACTAATGTGGGAAAACCTAATAGTGACGAAATTTAATTAATTTTCAAGGATTAAAGTTGTCTTTTTGTATGCTGAAACTATACTACAAAGTTAAGTCAATCATTGTTAACCGAATTAAGTTAGGTATACTAGCTTAATTTTTTAAAACTTAACTTAAGATGAATCTAAAGAATTAAGTGGCTTTAAATAAAACTTATCAAATGGACATTTTTTCAGATTAATTGATAAGCAATGTTATCAAACACTAATATTCCTATTGTTCTCAATGTATCAAGTTTTTTTAGGACTAAATCCATGGCGACAATCACTGGGATTAGATCAATGTAAATAGAACCAAATTTATGTTACTAATCTAGATTTCAATTTGTTATCCATCGAAATAAATTTTCTTTTTTCTCATTTTAACTGGGATGCCATTGCACACCTTGACTAATCCAAGGAGGAGGCTAACACATCTACTCATTATCATGACCAGCTAATACGAAGTTCTGATGGGATCCGATACATTAGTGTTGGTATGATCACACTCGAAAATGAGACTAGACCATAGGGTAGTAAGTCCCTTAATCCAAGTCCAAAGGTGACTATTATCCATCAAAATATTTACTTCCAATTAGTATAAATTTCATAATAAGGAATCAAGGAGAATGATTAGCAATGATGTCGAAATCATGTTATGGCATTCAAGATTTGATTATTCAAACTTTGCATATCAAGCCAAACTGCTTCCAATGAGATGTTTGCCAACTTGCCTTCACTGTTCTTCAACCTATTCATTTTCTTGCCTGAAACTTTCCAGATATTGCCTTAACATTTTCTATTTGATCAATCTTGCATAAAATGAAGAATACAATAAAATCACACTGAAGCAATCTGGGCTTACGAGAACTGATTAGCAGCAATGTAGGCCTCATCAGCTTGAACACACTGAAGCACGACGGGTCTTCCATGTTCATCCCTATAAGCTCCCTATTATCACAGCAGCAGCACCAAATCACTTAGGCAGAAATTTTACAGAAATGATAATAAACAGAAATGAATAATTAACCAACCACGCCGAGATTGATCTTGTGGGGGCTGGTGTCAGCTAGGAAATCTTGGGTTATGCTTAAGATAGGATCTTGGGTTATGTTTCACATGATTCCACCATCCAAAGCCCGTCTTCTCCTTCTTCTTCGTAGAAAAGTATTTCGTCGCTGGAAAAAGAGATCTCCTCCACATTATGGTGACGAAAATGGGTGTATGTATCAATTTGATTAGTGGGTTTTGATGAGTTCATGATCACAAACAACAGCTTTTCATTTTCTGCCGCCGCCCAGCTTTCTTCCCGTTGTTTTCTTAGTTCCGGTGGGCTGTATTCAGTTTCCGAGACGGCCATTCTTAAGAAGAAACAAACAACACCTTCAACTTTTAGTGGAGGAGGAATTAACCAAATCTATATATGTTTCTTACAAATTTGTTGATCAACTTTTCTTTTTTTAAATAATCTCTAATTTTCAAACACCACTTTTATGAACAAGAATCTCTAATAAACTATTTAAGTATTCCTGTAAATTTTTGTAATTTTGGTACACTAAAAATAAAACTTGTAAAAATTAGCATATAAATCCTCAAAGTGTAAATGTTTGATATTGTTTCTTCATCAATTGATAAAACAATTATCATATAAATTTTACCGAATGACATTTTTTCTCGCATCAATGTTTTAAAAACACCAATTAAGGACTATATTAACCATTTTCATATACCTAGTTTGTTTTCACACATGGTTTCAATGGTCTCACAAAGCCCCGGTTATGACTATTCTTACCAACAATGTCATTTTACTTTCGTGTTGTTGTTGCCAAATCTAATGTGCATAAGTCTCGTCTTTCTTGAAATCATCAACTTGCGTCAACAAAGTTGTTGAATGCAGCGAATAAGTATTTTAGTTTGTTATTTATAGGGGTTATTTATATCTAGGGTTTCATTTATTTTCATTAACAAATAAAAAAATAAAAATGTCCAAAGTTGATTAGACAAATCATCCACATAACTAGTTGGAACCATCTTATTTGAAAATAGAAAATTTCATATTGGACAACCCAAAATTGAGACACCATTTAAAATTTTAGCCCAATTATCAATAGTTTGGATACCATAAGAATATTGACATCAATCATATTTATTGTTTGTCTTTAAAATCACCCTTTTGAATTGAATCAAATTTATTTGCCTGATTTGCAAGGTCATGTTGAAATATTAAACAGAAGTTTCATTCAATAAATTTAGCATAGTGCCCTTATAGATTTATTTCTCTAGATTTATATTTTCAATCAATAGACACAAAATAACTTTCTTAAGTCATCTTATTTTATGGATGGTTGCATTTCTTGTCAAGCCTAAATTGCTTCATCAGAACACCCACCAAAATTATATATAAATTAAGTGTTTTGAACTTTTGAACATTTTCCACTCACAATTTCCCTTTGGCTAATCCAAGTAGCCGATATTTATTTATATATACTATATCATTCTATATAAATGACCTACAGTTTTTATCTTCCTTTTCTATTATTTAAAAGAAATAGAAATGTGTGTTACCACTGTGACATCATTCCATATTTTGGAGAGAAAAGTAATTTTCTTATTTATATATTATTTGAATGTACAAATTTAATCCAACATTTTAGTGATGATTTCTGATTTAACTAAGATTCTTAAGTAGAAATTGAATCGGTACTTTTTAGAGTTAAAAATAATATTTGTATGATAATGTATTTATCATTAACCAATGTCTTGAAACAAATATTTTCCTCCATATTGGAAAAAAAATCCTTTCAGTTAATTAAAATCAAATTATTTGGCTGATTTATGCCTCCTCAAGTAAATAATTATTGCAAAAGGTTAAAAAAGTGATATTAAAATAATTTTCTTATATATTCTTTTAGGATCCACGAAAAATATTATAAACAAAATAAAATATAAACACTTTAACAAAAAATTTAAATTTGTATTTAGTTAATCTAATAAAAAATTATTATTCTTTAATAAAGGATGCTAGCATGTCTAGCACACAAGAATGAATCTAAGAATAAATTTGAGTTGGTGGGTAAAAAATTTGGAATGAACTTATAAATATAACAGAAAAATTATGAATAAAACGAGTGAATAAACTTAAGTTTTATCTTTTTTATTATGAATTAAAAAAACAAATATAATTAAATTGAAAAAATAAGAAATTAAAGATAATTTCACATCTTTACCGTAAAAAAATATTGTGGGGGACTGATCTGTTATTGCCCACACAGTCATAACATTCCCTTTTCAATTTAAAGCGTTTTGAGTGAAAATCAAATTCTTAACATTTTTTTTAAGATCACTCATCACTCGAGCTTAAATAAGTTTTAATGGCATGGTTGGTGTATGAATTAGATGTGATCTACCAATAATAATCCTCCATTATTAACTTTTTAAAATTATATAATATATTATTTAATTAAAATATTTATTTTATTAGTCTACCATCTAATACATTTGATAGATAGAATGTTGCTTTCTTATCATTACTATTTAAAAAAACATAACAAGAAAAACAAAATTTTATAAATTTTCATGGTCATCTATACCAACGTTACGAACCTTCCTTTGATTCCCTTGTAGGGAGGGAAGGATAAAACAATCATATATTTTTTTTTTTTAAAATGGATAATTTTATCCTTTTTTCTTGTGCGAGAACAGAGAATCCCGTTACAGAAGATCCTAATTGCATCTATTCTCAACTTTTGAAAGCATGAGATTAATGCAATTCAGATCTCCCATCATTATTATTATCCTTATATATATAAGTAACATGAGATTCATTTCTAAAGTAAGACCTTTCAACTAACTAATGTAATTCTTAATTAATTCTATAGTTTTTTAACACAATTATTTGTTTGCACTTCATTAAATAAACACTACCATAATTTCTAGTTAGAAGAGTACAACAAAAATATCTAACAAGTTAATTAACTGCTGACAATTAAAAATGGCCTTGTCTTATTAATATATTGTGTTCAGTAAGGATCCCTTTCACTATTAATAAATTTCATCTACTGATAGTTACAACTCATTTTCCCGTAATCCCAAGCAAAGAAAAATCTGAGCCGTATCGGTCTGGTCCATTTCGAGTGTCGCTTTTGAACCATCTCAAAAGGAGACCAGCTTTCTTTCTCTTATTTCGAACAAAACTTGTATTATCCATTCAAATTCGATTGAGAAATAATCAGATTTGTATTACCCATTCAAATACCGATTGAGAAATATATCCAAATTTGTATTACCCATCTTTATAATATTAAGCATATTTTTGGTTCATTGATATAGAATGAGCCTATGAATATTATTAGAAAACTAAAATAATCAATTATTCCATTCAATTTTAAAAAAAACATTTGAACCTAATTTGTTTTAATTAGACCCTTCACGATTGTAAAAAGATAAAAATCACCCATTTTCCAAAACTCATCTTTAAAATAAGTTCTTAACTAAAACAAATACATACTAATTGTTCAAGGACTAGTTTCCCAATTTGTTACACAATAATTGAAAAGAAAGAAGAACAAGATGAGATTTCAGCGTGGAATATAGTCAAAAGACACTCCCATCACCAATAAATAAATGAGGCCAGTAAAAAATGTCGAAAGGGTACCGTAAGATGTATAGCTATGCCACAAAATTGAACTAGAACAGGGTCCTCCGAACTCTTAGTGATATAATTTTCGATCCCTAACATTTGAAATTCATGGATTTTGTGTAAATTTCGATTGTTTATCTGAAATTTGTTTGGCGATAAACATGTGGTAAGTTAGTTTATCAAACCACAAAGAAAAGGGCGAGTGGTCTGAAATGCCATGTTAATGGAGAGAGAATTCAAGGGGTAAATAGAAATTAAGCAAGCCTAGGTTTGATCTTCCGATTTTAAATAACTTGTTAGGGCCACGTTAAAACTATAATAGGCCTTTCATTGATGGAGTGTATTATCTCTCGATTTTTATACCGAGTTAGTATTTCTCACATGTTTGATTATCCGCAATGCATTACTCTATTTATATGGCTGGTTGTTCTAGCTATCCCTTTTGTTCAAATGGAATAAAAATTCTTTAAAAGGATATAATGAGGTCGCTTTTTAGGCAATAAACCATATTATTTGAAATAAAGCCAGATGTGTATTTGCGTAGCGAGTCAAGAGATGGAGTTTGTTGAACGTACCAAACATAAAAGACATTTGAGGAGTGTTTTGTCCATTCTCGTACTTGTATTTGATCTTTAGTTGAGCTCTAGAGATCTGAAGTTATGGGTTATGATTATGAGATCTTGTCATGAATTGAAGGTTGATGAATATGCATGACCACCCTGAATCACATATTTGTCCTTAACATCTTCGCATACTTGAGTTGCTTTAGGATGTCATCGTTTATACATATGGTAGCATGTCAAAGCTCCATCAAACTATAATAGGTCTCTCATCAATGGAGTGCATCATCTCGCGATTTTACGTCAAGTTAGCATTTTCCACATACTTGTCAATCCACAATGCATTGCTCCATTTTCAAGTGGTTAACTTTTCTAGTTGCTCTTTTTATTTGAATGCATTCAAAGATTAATTAAAAGGATAAAATGAGCTTACGTCTGTCATGTAGAACATACAATGTATATGACTTTGGGTAAACGATTTATGTTCTTATCTTTGTGTTTCTCATGAACGTTGTGTGGATCGAGAAATGTATTCGTTTAGATGACATGATCGTCCTTTCTTTGAATCAAGGGAAAGTCAAAATGTCATGAACGCGTCTTATGGAGTGATGATCATTCAATTCCTATATGCAATACAACTATTGTGCATGTGAAACCAAATCAATTATGCAACTTTAGTGATTATTTCTATTAATGGATCTCGTTTTTGGTTCATCATGAAGAACATGTAGATCTAGAAAGTTTGTAAAAAAGAGAAGTAACATCGATCATATGACAACCCGTGTCATCATTTATGCATGTACGTGTCCTAAAGGGAAATAGGCACACACTTTCAAACTCGTTATTTTTATTAAAACGAAAGTATTTAAATGTGGGGGCTAGTAGTAAGCAAGATAAACCATTACAAGTATTCAACCCTCGTCCTCACCTTACAAATGCACACAATATTTTGCAAAATATAGAAAATGGTTTATGTTCAATGGATAGAAAAAGAAGACCGAGTCTTCTTCGAGCTCCTCATTTTCTCGTCATTTAGTCTTTCGTCTTCTTCATTAACTTTGACATTCCTCTTGTAGAAAGTTAACCATAAATGTTAGATCTCTCTTGTCGATTATCATCATTTTTGTGTCGCTTCACTTGGAAATATATGATTCATATGATTTGTGGTTGATAATGACCTTCATGTCTAAGGCATTTCTTCAAAAGGTATCATCTCAAACGAAACTAGACATGTCGTGGTTCAGCTCACAACTCTTGCGATCGACAGTTTGAACGGCTAACGTTGTGGCGTCTAGAATGAATCTACCTACAAAACAAACACCAAAGATAAGCAAACATTGATTTTTTTTTTGAAAATTCATAATTTACTTGTGGCGCCTATCTCAACTATCATGCATACATGTATTTACATAAGTATAGTAGGCACGTTTGAGCTTTTGGTGTGGTTTGAGCGTTCGGGAATAAAGAATAACTAGGACATAGGAATCATAACCGGGACTTTGTTTATATAGAAAAATCATAAGAGAGAGTCCACTCACCCTGTCGGAGAGTATAAAAATTACTGGCTAAGAGGAAGCGTCGTCTCAATTGGGAATTTCTCCTCATCCCCATGATGTATATCCCTCGAAAGGGACCTCGTCGTTGGGGAGAATGATCTAATGTACTTAGTTTCATCCTCTTACATCATTGCTCAAATTTGGAAGAGATCGTCATTCTTCATTGACTAATATTTGCACATAATATTATAGGTGTACACATGATGTCATAGAACGCACATTGTGTACTACCTCAAAACAAAAGGCGATGTGCACAAGATTGAAATCAATACATGTAGAAAGACGAAGTTGGTGATGTACCATTTTTCGCCTTTATTTATTATTTTGCCTTTAGATTTTTTTACTTTTTATAATTTTTTATGAGGGTGTAAAATATTATTATTAAGAATGGCTAAAAGTTTATTTCTAACTAATCATCCACTATTATCCCTAGTAGAGTCGCTAGAAAAGTTGTAACGCCAAAAATCGACCATTCCTGAGAAGGGGTTTTCATTAATTGATAGTCTCACCCCATAACTCAACTAGATGAGAAACCAAAATGATATGATTGACTAGAGTGCATTTAAAAAATATCGATTTAGACTAGTTTTTGACTTTTTTAGAGTCACCACCTAATTTACTACTCGAGAAATTATGATAGAAAAATATTTTGTGTGTTCAAACACATTTTAGTGATTATGTTCTTGGTTCGGTGCTTGGTTACACGAGAGAAAGTGTACTCGTGCTATGTCTCATATGTCCATCAAACGATAGTCTCTACTTTAAACTTTTGGCCATTTAAAATAATATCATTTTACACTTTATTTATTTATCCAATCTAAAGGCATTTGTCTAATGTAATCCAAACATGAAGATGTGTCCAGTTTTGAATAATTATGTTCTTAGAGCGTGCGTTTATGTATATTATGATAAAAAAAAAATAGAATTAAATTCAAACGTACATATAGGATATGCATAAGGGACCACCCACTATGAATTCCTTATATATTCAATTGTATATAAGATACATAAAATGTTAACCTTTCAATAACAAACGAACCATTAAAAATTCAAAATCAAATAACAAGATTAAGTTGGACTCACAAATCCAAGCCTTCGAACCAAACTACCAATAAACAAACCCTAAATGAATAGTGAACTAGAGAGTTAAAATTTTTAAGAGTGAAGCTTAAGAACTCATCTTCATATTTTATTCAGTTGTGGATCTTCGAGCGAGATCAAACGACATCGAGAAAATTCGGATTGAAGCTAGGAGTCCCCTTGGGCTATGCTCCTCACAAGATCAACTAAGAGCCTCTCCTTTTTTCCAACCCCTCCTTGCCTTTTATCATTGTCCTTTTCCCTTGATGTATCGTGCTCCAAGAGGCTTCAAATAAAATCCTCGAAAGACCCATAATCAAATTATCTCTTTTGTCCTTTTGCATCATTTCTTCAGCCTAATTTGGTTTTGGGTTTAAGTGGCATGTTGCTCTTATACCTCGTTTTACTTAGCGTTCAATAAATTTTTTTCCTGTAAAAACAAAACCAAACGCAAAACAATTAAGTGGATAAAATTCATTTTAAATCTATTTAATTTGTTGATTTTATTTATTAATTTTGTTTTAGTTATATATACCTAAATTTAATTATAAACTTATGGAATAAAATATGGGTGTCTAAACTCATTTTAAGAGTATGTGAAGTCAAAGATCTCTAGGAATAGTCTGACTGTGAACCGAGTTTATGTGAACCGAGTTTATGGAGGTGTTTTATTTGGATGGGCCGTTAGGGAAAGGTAAACCAATAATTAAGAAGAAATTATCAATTATAATAACATTTTATCTTCTTTCTAGAACTTTGCTGCCTGGCATATGTAGAATTGTTAGAGCTTTTTGATGAAAAACAAATTATTGTTATGAAGGTTCTAAAGATTCAGAAGACCAAGAAGAAAGGTGTGGGTGAAAATTTTCTTATTAGCCGCCAAATTAAATTAAAAAATTAGAAGGTGTGATTAGAGTAGATTTGTGATATTTTTCATCCAATATCTCGTTATTTGGATGAAATATTCTTCATGGTGGAATTCTTACGGATGATATGTGCATGAAAAAATGTTGTATTATAGCTAGTTGGTTTCGTATGTGTCAAGAAGAGGTTGAATCGACAACTCACTTATTTTTGCATTGTCGAGTGGTGATTTGTATTTGGAGCCTTTAGTGGAGTATTATTGGGATTCATTGGGTGATGCCCGAGTATTTAGGTAGTTGTTGGGAAGTTTGGATTGATGCGAATGATATAGAAGGCCTACATATTATTATTCTTTGGTGGACTATCCAGTTGTAGAGAAATTGTCGAACTTTCAATGATCGTAGTCGTCCGATGCGTATCATGTTAGAATTTAAAGGGACATTTATATATTTAAATGAATATATATGGTCATTGATTATAATAAGTCAATATTATGTGATCTAAGGATGTTTGGGATTTGACTTAAGGACGTTATTGTTATGAATGTTAAATTGTGGATACCTAATGGTATTTCTAATTTGATGAGGGCCAAATTAGAAATTAGCGTAATGAGGCAGTTATGACGGTTATGGTCCCCAAAACGCAGAAGAAGTTATAAAAGGGATGTTGGTTGATAAAAAAAAATAAGGAGGAACTTATTTTTTATCACGCTCTCTTTCTCTGAATACCCATCATCGGAGAAATAAGGCTAAATGATTTCTGCCCTTTTGAAAAACCATCTCATCTAATCATGTCTAAAAATTCAGGTATATATATTCCGGTTTTATCTTTCATATCTCAGAAGATCTAGGGTATTATAGTTTATGATTTAAGTTTATGATGGAATTATTTTAATTAATTCCAACAATTGGTATTAGAGTCCAACTTGTTCTTAAATTAGAAAGACTTATTCTTATACATGAATTTAGAATTTAAGGAGACTTTTCTTTCCATGAATTTAGGGGGAAATAAATCATAGGTTTCATAATTTTGAAGTTTGTTGTATAGAGAAACCTTAATTGGTAAACCCTAAATTGAAGTTTTGCAATCATAAGTTTGAAAGGTAACGGTTTAACAACGTGAAAAACCGTAAGTTGAAATGTATGATAAATATTTTTTTGGGGGAAATAATATTATTTCAATTCCTATCTTACAGAAAATAATTTTATCTCATTATCTTTTATTAAAAGAAAATTCGGTAAAATATTTTTTTGGGAAATAATATTATTTCAATTCCTATATTTTAAAGAAAATAATTTTATTTCATTATTTTTTATTAAAAGAAAATTCGGTAAAATATTTTATTTTTGGGAAAATAATATTATTATTGAGGATCATTATAAATAATATTATATGATTATTTTATTGGAAAATAATTTTTTTTATTGGAAAATAATATTCGGATAAAATAATATTATTCAATTTAGAATTTTTTAATAAATAATATTATTTAATTATTTTATAAGAAAATAAAATTTTAAGAAAAATTAAATTTTGATTTTATTTTAACACAGTTAAAAGTTTCTAAATAATATTATTATTTATTTACTTAAATTAATATAAGAAATAGTCGAACTCTTTTAATTTTATTTAGGTTTTAATCTTATTAAATAATTTAGCAGATTGTTCTTTATTTAAATTAAATAAGTTAAGTCATGACGTCACCAAAGTGACCTCTCTAATTTAATTTGTTTAGGTTCGAATTTTGAATGTTTGTAATGGTGAATTTTAATGTGACTAAATAATCGGCCCAAAGGAAGGTTACTAGTTGACCGAAGTTCACAATTACCTGTGATAATAAGCACGTAACAATTATAAAGATTTTACATGAGAATATCAAATCATTCCAAAGAAGGGTTTGTTATTTGTCATGCATTATTGTTAGTGTTTGATTATTGCAACAAAATATCACTAGCAATTAAATTTCATTGTCCATAGACTTGAATTTAATGGTGCACTAGATATTTTGGATGAGATTTGCTTATTATTTTAAATTTGATTGAAAATTAAACAATTTAGCATGTTAGTTACAGTTTAAATTATGTTTTCAGCTAATGTTGCAAATATTAATGCCAACTTAAGTTCAGTCCCAGTCCTTAATGGCTCTAACTTTAAGGATTGGAAGGAGAACATTCAGATAGTTCTCGGTTGCATGGACGTGGACCTTGCAATACGGACAGAGAAACTCACTGCTCCTACGGTTATTAGCTCTCCTAAACAGAAGGCTAAATTTGAAAAATGGGAACGCTCTAACCGCATGAGTCTTATGATCATAAAGCGTGCAATTCCGGAGGTGTTCAGGGGTGCTGTGTCTGAAGACACCACCAATGATAAAAATTACCTTGCAGAAATTGAAAAGCGCTTTGTTAAAAGCGATAAGGCTGAAACAAGCATTATTCTTAAGAGGTTTATTTCAATGAAGTATAAGAGAAATGGTAATATAAGGGAGTACATCATAGAAATGTTTAATCTTGTATCAAAACTTAAGGCACTAAAGCTTGATTTGCATGAGAATTTACTTGTGCATCTCATTATGATTTCTCTTCTGGTTCAATTCAACCACTTTAAGGTCAGTTTTAACTGTCAGAAAGAAACGTGAAACTTGAATGAACTAATTTCTCGTTGTGTTCAAGATGAAGAGAGATTAAAGTAAGAAAAGACAGAATGTGCTCATCTGGCAAGCACCTCTAAGGATAAGGGCAAGAAAAGGAAGAATGTTGATGTTTCTCATGGTCCAAATGCAAAGAAAAAAGTTAACAATGACTATTTCTTTTGCAATAAGGCTGGACATCTAAAGAAGGGTTGTACTAAATATCGTGCATGGCGCGAAAAAAAGGTACATTTCTTAATCTGGTTTGTTCTGAAGTTAATTTAGCATTAGTACCTAGAAATACTTGGTGTTTAGACTCCGATGCTACTACTAACATCAGTATTTCAATATAGGGTTGCCTGAGATACCGAAAACCAAGTGATGCTGAAAGATGTATTTTTGTGGGCGATGGAAACTCGGTAGAATTTGAAGCAATTGGACACTTTAGATTGTTGCTTAGTTCTGGTTTCTATTTGGACTTAAAGGATAATTTTATTATACCTTCGTTTAAACGAAATTTGGTTTCTATTTGTTATTTGGACAAACATTGTTATTCTAGTTTGTTTGGAAATGGTCGATTTAAGTTATCTATTGGTACTTCGGATATTGGAACCAACTCATTAATGCATTATGACAATCTTTATTTACTTGATACAATTGCTTTATATAATGAAACCTTGAATGTGGAATCAAGAGGTACTAAACGAAAGCTAAATAATAATAATTCGGGTACATTATGGTACAAACGCTTAGGTCACATCTCTAGAAATAGAGTTGAACGTCTTGTGTTAGATGAGATTCTAAATTCCATTGATTTTACGGACTTTAATGTTTGTATTGAATGTATTAAAGGAAAAACAAACCAAAGATAGAAAATTGAATGCATATAGAGCAACAGAAATAGTTGAGTTGATACATACGGATGTTTGTGGGTTGGAATGGTCAGCAATATTTCGTATCATTCATAGACGATTTCTCTAAATATGCATACATTTTTCTTATTCAAGAAAAGGCTCAAACATTGGATGTGTTCAAGTCATTTAAGGTTAAAGTTGAAATTCAACTCAACCGAAAGATAAAAAAAAGTTAAATCCGATCGTGGTGGTGAATACTACGGTCGGTATGACGGTTCAGGTGAACAACGTCCAGGGCCTTTCGCTAAATACCTAGAGGAGTGTGGTATTGTTCCTAAGTACACCATGTCGGGCTCTCTAAGCATGAATGGTGTAGCAAAAAGACGAAATCGTACTTTACAGGATATGGTGAGGAGTATGGTTAGCCATTCATCCTTACCAAAGTCACTCTAGGGTGAAGCACTAAAGTCTGCAGCATACATTTTGAATAGAGTGCCAACAAAAGCAACGACTAAAACCCCTTATGAGCTTTGGTCATGGCGAAAACCCAGTCTAAAACATTTTCATGTTTGGGGATATCCAGTAGAGGCAAAGCCTTATAAGCCTCATATGGATAAATTGGACTCCAAAACAGTTAGTAGTTACTTTATTGGCTATTATGAACGATCAAGGGGCTATAAATTTTATGATCCCAACTTATAGTCAATTTTCGAGACAGGAACAACTGTATTCTTTGAGGATGTTGAGTTTGGGGTGAAGAATCAAATAAAGAATTTTTTCTTTGAGGAAGAGTCAACTTCTAATTTGGTTAACAAGGAGTTGACTCATATTCCGATTTGTATGGACAATGATCAAGATTCTCATCTGATCATTGATAATATTGGAATAATTCCAAAAAATCAAGACGATGTTGATCTCTCAGAGGTACAAACTCAACAACCTCAAGAAGAAAGTATTATTGAGGAACAAGTGTCATTACGGCGATGCACAAGAGTAAGGAGAAGTACTATGTCGGATGAATATGTATTTCTTCAAGAACATGAGGATAATTTTTGCATTATGAAAGATGATCCAATAAACTTTCATCAAACCATAGATAGTTCTAATTTAGCAAAGTGGATTGATGCAATGAATGAAGAGTATAAATCTATGCAAGACAATAAAGTTTGGGAACTTGTCCCATTACTAGAAGGGGTGAAGCCTGTTAGTTGTAAATGGATTTTTAAAACTAAACGGGATTCTAAAGGTAATGTAGAAAAATGTATAAAGCACGTCTTGTGGCTAAAGGTTTTACTCAAAAAATACGGGATTGATAATAAAGAGACTTTTTCTCCGGTTTCAACTAAAGACTCTTTTAGAACAATCATGACACTCGTTGCACATTTTGATATGGAGAAATTGATGAAAATTTTATATGGTGCAACTAGAAAACTTTGTGTTAAGAGATTCAAGGAATATGGTTTGCAAATTAAAGAAATCCATCTATGGGCTCAAACAAGCGTCTCGTTAGTGGTACCATAAATTTCATGAGGTAATTCTCTCATTTGGTTTTGTAGGGAATTTAATTGATGATTGTGTGTATCACAAATTCAGTGGGAGTAAACATATATATCTAATTTTATATGTTGATGACATTTTGCTTGCCTCAAATGATATAGGCTTATTGCACCAAACTAAGACTTTTCTGTCGAGAAATTTCGAGATGAAAGATCTTGGTGAGGCCTCATTTGTATTAGGGATCCAAATACATCGAGATCGTTCTCGGGGAATTCTTGGATTGTCACAGATGTGATATATTGATAAAGTACTTAAAAGATATGGCATGTAAGATTGTAAATTAGGAAATACCCCGGTCGCTAGTGGAGACAAATTTAGGCTTCAATAATGCCCTAAAGGAAATTTTGAAATTCAAGAAATGCAAAAGATTCCATATGCTTTGAAAATTGCAAAAAAAAGGAAATAAAAAAACCTAGAGAAACCTAGAGAAAAAAGGAAATAAAAAAATTGCAAAAAAAAATTAATGTATTTGTATAAAAAAAGAAGATAGAAGTTAATAAAAACGAAAAATTAATGAGTCAAATTAAAAGACAAGAATAGATAGATTATAATTTTTTATTTTTTATTTTAATAATAATGTGTATTAATAATATATATATATATATATATATATATATATATATATATATATATATATATATATATATATATATATATATATATATATATATATATATATATATATAAGTTTTGATTCAACCTATATTTGTAATATATATATATATATATATATATATATATATATATATATATATATATATATATATATATATATATATATATATATAAGTTTTGATTCAACCTATATTTGTAATTTATTTAATTCAATACATAATTTGAATTTTGTAGTTTTTATAAAATAAAAATAAAAAAGTTCAACTTCACTTACAAATTATAGTCATATTTTAAAGATCTCAAACTTTTATTATAGTATTTTGACAAGTATATGTTTCAATAGAATATTTCAATTACATGAATATATTTGAGACATCTCAAATTTGTAGAGAAATTTAGTATAATTCTCATTTTAATTTGTAATGCTATAACATCTAGGAGCTCAATGTTAGTAAATTATATAATTGTAACCTCCCTTCTTCATAAATAGGAACATAAATTAGAAGGATCTCTTTCCCTTACATTTACAATATTTTATCACTTCTTTAATTCACAAACAAACTTGTTATACAATTTATGCCAAGCTCATTTTCTTCATGAGATCACAATCATCTAGATCTAGAGGACCTCTTATCGTGTTCCTCGTGTTAGAGTTTGTGACCATTGCCGTAAATATCTTCACCTCAACTTCAAACTTACGAAAAAAAATAGAATAATATAATGAAAAGAATGGAAACTTAGACAAAGTGAGTGCATAACATGGATTTTTCTTAGATATCACATTTAATACAATCCTTGATATTCATTTTATTGAACAAACTATTTAAGCTTCAAAATCTATTTGTGCTAAAGTTGATTAACCTTGCAAATATTTAGTATTGATTATTTTAATGTCCAAATGCGACAAAAATCAAGGAAATGCTAGTGTCTATGAAACTATTAACAATTTAGAGATTAGTTTTTTAATATTGTCTTTAGCCAGTTTTACATGATGATGTACAAACTTACGTTCAAATTTAATAATATCCTGCTTAAGAACATAAATAAGAAATGGAAATTAGTCAAACTCACAAAAGAAGATAAGAAAAGGAGTTTAAATAGTAAAAAATGAGAAAATAATTTAAATAGGTAAATTGAAAAGAAAAGAAAAAACTTTACTTAGAAAAAAAGGTTAGAAGTAAAAAAATTAAAGAACTTAATGAAAAAAAGTAACAAAATTATGAGGATCGTACGGACAAATATATATAAAAAAAATGTTTCAAAACAAATCTGAACAAAAATCTTAAGTTATAAGTCAAGAATTTATATTTAAAAAGGTAGATAAACAGTTAATAAAGTTTAGATAATTAGTTTAATAAATATATCTCAATATTATTTTAAATAAAAAAATAAAAAGTTTCATACCATAATTATATCCAACCAAAAATCTTAATTATGATCAATATTGTTGATCATAAATAGGGTAAAAACAAATCGAATAATTAAAAAAAAATTAATATTTGAGTTCAAACTCGAAAATTATAAACTGTATACGAATTCAAAATTAATCAAATTTGGCTTTAGCTTGATTCAAAATAAAGTTAGAACTCTCGAAAAATTGTTCTTGGAATAATATTGAAATATAACTCTCGAAAAAATTAAAATTTATACTCTTAATCGCAATTATTTTAGTTCACATTTTCATCTTTTAATTAAAAAAAAATAAGGTCAGAAATTTAGGAGCAAATGAGAGACTTAACATACCTGAATAATTTAATTATTAATTATCACTAATTAAGCCATAAGAATTGAGGACTAAAGATTGAGGAGTGAAACTAATGGGAAAAGATGAGATCACGATATATATATATATATATATATATATATATATATATATATATATTATAATAATAATACTTTACTCTCCCTCACTAGGTTCTCGGACAGTCGGACCATAATAGTTATTTGAAACGATTGGGGTTATTTGTTTGTTTATTGACCCATCTTTGCAATTCAGTCGTGATCTTAATAATATATTATTGAAAGAGAAAATATGCTGTCCCACACACACACAAAAATGTGATTTTTGATCACTAAAAAAATTTGATAAAAATATTTTAGTTAGATTAGAATCTATAATCAAATAATAATTGTAAGTTTTAATCTTAAACCATCAAACTAAATATTTTAATGCTTAAAATATTAATAATATATATTATTTATTTTATTAAATGGGTTGCTTTAACCTATGTCCTTGTGGGTTTACTCTGAACTGAACATCAATATATGTGAGTTTGAATTAAATTATTGTTTTAATTGAGAGTGATATTAATAATATATTTTTTTTATAGAGAATATATAACTGTGTATGTGAGTCTAAATTTCAGGGATAATTGAATTATATATCTACGTGGTTGTGAATTTAAAGAATGGATGGAATGGTAGTTCAAACTGAGAGGGTAAATGTTTGTAATTTCATCATTGAAGGAGAATATTGTATGTAGTTGGTAGGAAAAATAACTTATGTTTTTTTTGAAAACTTAGAGTTTATCTTTCATGTATAAAGTTAAATGGGAGAATACATCATTTTTCATAAGCATAAAAATTTGAATTACATAATTTTAAATAATAATATTATTTTTCATAATTTTGAATTTTTATATTCAAAATAATTTATAAAAAGAATTAAATTTTAATTAATGATTAATTATTGTAATAATTAGACTCTAATTAAGGAATTATTTAAAATTCCAAAAATTATTTGAGAATAATATATTGTATTTATTTTATCAAAATTGACCAAAGAAGGGGTTAAAAATATTTAATTGTGATTTAATCATGAATTATGTTTCATTTATGATTAAAACAATTAAATAAAATACTCCAAAATTCCCAAAAATACTAAAAAACTAAATTATGATAATAATTTTTATTATAATTCCAGAAATATATTTTGTGAAATATTTGGTGAAGAAATAAATTTAAAAGGGATTAAAAATTATTTTTAATAACTTTTTAAATAAAAATAAATTCTGATAATCATGTGTAGCAAAAATTATTTTTAATCTTTGCACCATGATTCTGGACCATCAGATGAGCGCCCAGATCTCATTCAACAACCCAGAACGCGCTAGACTCCCGCTACAACAAATTTAGCGTGTAATCGACTACACCAAATCAACTAACGAGACTAACTAACCCCGCTAATCGCCAAACGGAACGCAAACACCGTTAGCCGAAACGACGTCGTTTCAAGCGTCTTCTTCGTTGGGACGCAAGGCTTCACCGGAATTACGACCTCGCCGACGCGATTCTTCCAGAGGCTCTAACGTACGCTATTTGAATCCTTATCCACTAATTTCTTCGCCTACACGTTCGTCTCGTCAACGCCTACGATAACCCTCTATCTAAAAGCCTTATCCTCATGTGGATAAGGCTGCAAGAAAACGGGATAAAATTAGGAATAAGTTCGTCGGAGGTCAAATTCGTCTCGAATTATCCCTCCCCGACGGATCTTAGGGCTCTATAAATAGTCCATTATGCTTTGTAAAGCAAATCATCAAACAATTACACAACAACAATCACTAAAAGAAGATTTGAAGATTATGACCAAGCCTGGTTTTGTCAAAACCTCCTCCGGCGATCTCAGCTTCAATCCAGGCTTCTAGATAGCCTCCAACACATCCAAAGGGTGTTCTCCAACTGTTGGTATGAATCTAGAAACCTTAAATTTCAGTTTGTAATCAAAACTTTGAATTTTTTCAAATTTTATTGTTTGATCGGATTTGATATGTTCTTGAGTTTTATTGTGAGAATCATTATATATATCATGTATGAACTTTATGTTGAAAGAAATCAGATCAAATCAACTTGAATAAAAAAATTTGAAAATTAAAATTTGAAAACAAGATTTTTTAAAATTTCATTTTCTTGAGTTTAATCCAATTTTTTGGGTTCAATTATATACATGTTTGTTAACATGTTAGAATGATTTCAAAGAAATTGTAATCATGTTTTGATCATGTTTGATCAAATTGAAAATTTAAAATTCAAGCTTAAAATTTTAATTTTTGAAATTATGTGTTCTTAGTTTTAATTCGTATTTTTTGATCCAATTAGATGTTATACATGTTTGTTAACATGTTGGGATGAATTCAACCGTCTCATCACTTTGATCATGTTTGATCAAATCTTGTTTTTGATTTTTTTTGGATTTTGATTCAATCTTCAAAACTATTTTAATAATGTTATGATGTTCTTATTTTGGTTAAGATAAACTATATTAATCATTTCAAACCTAATGGAACAAAAGTCAGACATTAAAAGATCCAAAATTTTGACCAAGAAATAATGTTTTAAAATTGATCCTTGTAAGGACTTCAAAATTGTGATTTATGTCAGGGCTTTTGTTCTTCATGATCATATGAACTTACTGTAGATTATGGATCATGATTTCATGATCCCAATCAAAAGTTATGGACTTTTGAAATTTGGACCAAAATAAGAACACACGGTCCTAAGATTTTATTATAGGACTGGTGATCTCCGGTCTTGTTCTTTAGTAGGGACCAAGAAAACGAACCTAGGACCGAGAAAACGCACCCAGGACCGAGAATCTTAGGACCGAGTTTTCTGACCAGGACAGGTGTTCTTCAGCTAAGACCGATGACTAGGACCGGTGTTCTTCAGCTACGACCAAGAACTAGGACTAGTGTTTTTTAGCTAGGATCGAGGACTAGGACCAGGACCAATGTTTTTCAGCTAGGACCGAGGACTAGGATCTGTGTTCTTCAGTTAGGACCGAGTACTCCCCTTAGCCTAGGACCGGGTCTTCTAACCTAGGATCGAGCTTTATTTTGACATAGGACCGAGAACCTTTAGCCTAGGACCAATGATTAAGACCGAGCCTCCTAAACCTATGATCGATAACTACCTAACCCTAGGACTGAGCACCTAGACCGATATACTTGACTTGGGACCGAGCCTAGGTCCACAACTAAGCCGCTCGAGTTTGGGACCGAACCTCTTGAACTCAGGACCGAGCTCTTCGGTCCCTTGACCCATGCGATCGAGCCCTAGTTCGAACCACCCCGGTCTAGACCGAGCCCGACCGAGCCTAGTTCGGCCAAACTGAACCTAGACTCTAGGACTCCGGTCCTAGGGCCTGTTTGGTTCCACTTTTCAAAATCCAAAATTGTTCTTGTAATTTGGGAACCCGAACCCATTTTCAAATTATCTCAAAAGGTTAGAAAATGATATTTTTTTATATTTTTGGGATGTTTACTAAACCAATATTTTGAATAAGGCCCCGTTTGGAGTTTATTTTTAAATTCTAACCTTCTCCTTTGAAATTTTCAAGTTTTGTTAAATCTAAACACCGACACAACATGTACACAGCCATTTAAATAATTTTGTACAATTATTTAAAGCCCATCCTTACTTAGGACCCCCTGAACTACTAATTAAAGGTAACAAATATTATAATTGGATTTATAAAAGCCAGACTTTGTTTATTTTAGAAGAATTTTCAAAAACTGTCTTTAGGCGGGCGTGGAGGATATAGCGTGAAAGTCTTTTCCCGACCGTAAACAAATAACAAACCACTTTTGTTAGATACTCTGGTATAAATACATTTGTACATGTATCATTTTATTGATTTTCTTAAAATCTCTTATAGACTCTTATTTTTAAATAAATAATCGTTAAATTGGTTATGTTTCATTAATTTAAATCGGGTTCAGGCTAAATTGTTATTTAGCCTCTCATATTATTTAAAATTTGAACAAAAAATTAATTATTTTTACATAATTGATTTTTTACCGTTACAAATAGTATTCAAAATCTTTTAAAAACTAAAATTTTCATTTGAAAATATGATCACGTAAACCAAGGTTGAAACGCATCAAATCTCGAGCCTCGATAGTCCCTCCATATTGTCACATGTCCCTCGACACATGTTAAGCTATGAAACAGGACAGAGATATGTGGGGGTTGCAACATGTTTAATTTTTCTCAAAAAAAAATATATAATTTTGTATGTGACTATTATATTTTATCAATTTTATTATTATTTTCCTATTATGTTATTTTCTAATCATTTTATTGTCATTTTTTAATTGCACGTTAAAGAATAAATTATAAGATTGTAAAATAAATATTATAAATGCATTCAAAATAAGATATAATATTTGTTTATGTATTATATTTATTTTGTCCAACTAAATAATACAGTTTTTATTTATCAGTACTTTTTTATTCATTTTACTAGAGTAATTGTATGAGATTTATTTTTTTTATTTTATTATCTTGACCATATAATATTTATTAATTTAATTGAATATTTTAAAATTATTTTAAAATATATGATCTTATTTATTAATTTAGATTGAAAAAATATTATTTTAAATTATAATATAAAAATATAAATATTTTAAAATAGTTAGTTTTATTAGAGGATGTTATATATATAATATATAATATATAATATATAATGGGTAAACCTAAATTAAACTCTGAGATTATAAAGTCTAGTGTTTAGAGAGACAACTAATATTCTATCCGTCCGTCAACAGTGAAGTATTCATTTCCAAATTTAATTTTCATTTTACTACTCGAATTTGGATACGGCGGTATCTGTATATTCTCACCTCACCCCTGATTCATCAAACACCCGATCTCAGACGAGTACCCATTACTCAATTAAAGTGTAAAATTATATTTATTATTTTCTAAATTTACTTAATATTATATTTAATTAACATATTTATGCAAAAACAATATAAAATTATTATAAATTAAATTTAATATCTTAACTAATATGTTACTATAAATTATAATTAATCAAAAAATATTAATAAAAATTTTATCCTTAAACAATAGACAATTAATCCTCCTTACTACATAATATAAATTCATCAATATTACAAAAATATAAATAAACTTTAGAACATAATACTTAAATAAACACAAACTTTAAAATATTCAAAAATCATTAAGACAATTTTCTCAACAAAAAATCGCATTCTTTTTGAATAATCTTTTAAAAGTTACAAAAGATGTCAACTTTGTTTGTTGCTGCCAAAACGAAAGAAGAAGCTAAAACATAAAGATCGAAAATTAAGTGAATAAATAAATATAAAATTATAAAAATTGAAAAACAAACATAAATTTATTAAATATTAAATAACATTAAAAATTATAATATTGGAATTTTAAAAACACAAATGGAACATTATTTACTTGCTTAAAAACTGTAACATTTTCTTTGTTATTGGATACTTTGTAGATGGAAGTAATGTTAAAAGAAGATGAAAAATGAAGATCGAAGATTAAAGATTGACATGACTCGTGAGGGAGAAACACTTATTATAAATTATGTGAGGGAGAAACACTTATTATAAATGTTGCTGGCGTGATTTGTGGTTTTAGGTAAGGATAAAATAAATAATATATTTATTTTAATGATGGTTAAGATGTGTAATTTTAAAAGTCATTTAAATTTTAATGATATATATATATATATATATATATATATATTTTAATATTAATATATTTGGGTCTCGGGTTTTGGTTTCAACACTTTTCATCTGCGATTCCGATCGCGTAATCTTTTTCACTCCCTATCCTCGAACCCGATTTAAAATACCCGAACTCGATCATCGGGTATTTGTAGTATTGGGTATGCGTACCCATTTTCATCCCTAGTGTAGCTACAAACTTGTTTTCCTCCCCTAAATTTAGTATACAAGATAATTTTACTCTATAATTTCTCTTAAAACAAAACTTTTAACCAACTAATTTGAAATTGTTGAAATAATGTTCTTAGAAATGTTTTAATATCATCAAATTTAAACCCACCTTTTAACCAAGATTAATCGTTGTCATTCCATTTTTCCCATAAATCTTCATAACCACATTTATTTATTATCACAATCTTATATCTTTTCAATTTCTCAAAATAAGTGATATATATTGCAATGAATTATTGATACATAAAAAATTAATAATAAAAAAAGAGGAACTCCAATCTATAGCCTTTTGTTTTTGGTCATCTTAGATTTGTATTATCACATTTTTCTTAGTAAACTTTCAAAACCTTATCTCATATATCTCTTGTACAAAAGAACAATAACTTTTGTATTATCATAGTCTAAATTACAAATCATGACAAAATAAACTTATAATAAACTACCTACATTACATTTTACTTTTGTCTCTCATTTCACACTGAAATGTATTCTACTACAATGGACATTAAAGTGACGATCCTATGGATTGTGAGAGTGAAAGAAGGTGGGACGGGATTATTCAACAATACTCTGTTGCTGCCGCGCCGACTACTGCGATTCTGTCCATCCGCAGAAATCTTAACTATAAACATTCATTAGAGTATCCAATGAAACACCGAGACCCATCAGTGTGAATAGTTGTTTTAGTCAAATGATTTGGACTGTGATAGATGAAGCTATAATATATCGATACACCTCATCTACTATCAAATCAAAGAGATTACTCGCATCTACTAGTAATCTCTTAAAAATGATTCATCCGTCCTTATGATATATTGAACGAAAATCAAACTTGAGAACTTAATAAGTCTCTAATAAATAATTTTCTGTAAAACAAAATTGAAAAACATTAATATTGTATACTTTATAATATGAAAGTATATAATAAGTCATAATAATAGCATTATAAATGATACGCATCGGACGACTACGATCAGTGAAAGTGCGACAATTTCTTTCCAACCAGATAGTCCACCAAAAAATTATTGGGATGGTAACCCAATTATTTAGGTCTGTCATATTAGCCGAATCAATCCAAATTTCCCAACAATTACCCAAAGACTCGGGCATCACCCAATGGATACCAATGATACTCCACAAAAGAATCTAGATACTAGACACCCATCGACAATGCAAAAATAAGTGAGTTGCTGATTCAATCTCTTCGTGACACATATGACAATGACTAACCATAATACAACATTTTTTCATGCACATATTATTCGTAAGAATTCCTTCGTGAATAACGCTCCATCCAAAGAACGAGATCTTAGATGAGATTTTTGACTCCTAAAGTTTTTCTCAACAAAAATTATATGAACTTGTTATTCCAATAGCAGCGCCGGGGAGCTAAACTGGCATGGAAGAACTACTTAGCCTCATCTTAGAGAACAACTTGTAACAATATCTCACATGAAAACTATCAATGTCTTGCCAGCACATAACATTTTGTTTAGATATGGACATTTGTTTGCGTCCTACCAAAAGTAAAATTCTATTATGAGACGAACTCTTCATAATGTGTAATCTCCTTTTATATTTTATTCGTCTAACAAAACCACTAGATCGAGGATCAACCATATCATTAACTTTGACACTTCTACATATAGTAATGGGAGCAAGCTCAGGATACGTTGTAGCTAGACCTTTGACACTACACCAATTATTGTCCCAAAAACTGATCAAAGAACCATCCCTCATAATAAATCTAGATTTTTCACGAAAACTTTTCCACATAGAATAAACCCCCCCTCCAAATGATACATCCTGCTGGATAATTAGACATTTTTGTGAACCAATTAGACCAATCGTAACCATACTTGATGCCCAGATCATCGATGTCCAATGACTATTCGGTTCCGTTGCAAATTTATAGTACCATTTTGATAGAAAAGCCTTATTAAAGGAAATAAGATATCGAATTTCTAAAACTCCTTGATCTTTAAAACATATAACCATATCCCAACTAACTAAATGACAAAATGATGAGTTAGAGGATTCCCATAGAAATTTATACATTATTCTCTCCATTTTCACCGTCACACTCTTGGGAAGAATGAATAACGACATCATATATGTGGGCATATATGACAACACACTCTTAATGAGGATTAACCAGCCCTTTCAAGATTATTTTACTTTTCCATCTAGAAAGTTTACATTCCCTTTTAGTGATAATCGGGTCCCAAGAGATATTAGATCGTAATTTAGCACCCAATGACATATCAATGTATGTTGATAGAAAATCACCAATTCTAAACCCTAACAAATTTTCCAACATCATCCTTCTTCTATTCGAAATAGGATTTGAGAAAAAGATATCTGACTTGTTAAAATTGACTCGAAGACCAGAACATGCACCGAATAACCATAAAATATACCAAATGTGTTTAAAATTCTTGTAGGTAGCTTAAACCATGTAGAGTGTGTCATCATCTAAAATCAAATGTGATATAGAAAAATGACATCTACTTAACCCACAACTTACTCTATAGATGAGTCCCGAGTTTTGTATGAATGATATCATTTTTAGAGAGCTTTTATAACAATAACGAACAAGAAAGGAAAGAGTGGATCACCCTGTCTAATCCCTTGGGAACTCTCGAAAAATCCTTGAGAACTACCATTAACAATGACTGAAAACTTAGCCGTCGAGAGAAAAAATCTAATCCATCCAATCCATTTCGTGCCCATTCTCATTCTTTTCATTACATCAAACAAAAGCTCCCAATTGATGTGGTCATAAGCTTTTTCGATGTCTAACTTGACAAAAGAACATTTATCACCTCTTGAATTAGTTAAGTCAATGCATTTATTGACTATTAATACAACATCATATATTTGACGACCTTTGATAAACGCCATCTGATTACTAGATATGACCGACTCTAATACATTTCTCATTTTTTTAGCCAAACATTTTGCAAAAATCTTATAGAAAGATGAAACAAGACTAATAGTCCTAAAGTTCTTCACATCAATAGACTATGGAGCTTTACGAATAAGACATATCAAAATAGAGCTTCAACTCTTATCAAATGATGAAAAACGATAAAAATGATCAATTGTTTCCATAATTCCCGTCTTAAGTTCTTCCATAATTGAGTAAATTGTTTCTATCTCTGACTTTTAACCATGTAGCTCTACTTCGCTGGCGTACCCCAATTTCTTCCTCTTTACACATATCGAGCAACTTACTAAATATGTGAATTTGAGAACTAACCTCCTCAGCGGAAAGTTCATGAATCTCCTCAGCCTCGTTAATGACATTAATTTTATTACACAAGTTATTGATTTTAAAACAAAATAAAGCAAGATCTCTCACGAATTAACTTTTGAGAAGTTTATGTAGATTCCTTAAGTTCACAATGAGTTTACTCGATGGAAAAACTAATTGATGTCTGACTCACCCACCATGATTGCACATGCGGTATAAAGTCTTCCTTGACCAACCATTTGTTTTTGAATATAAATGGTCGACATGTTCTCTCCATCATACGACGTTCCATCAAAATCGGTCGATGATCTGAACAACTCCATGGAAGGACCTTTTGAAATATATTAGAAAATCCTCGAAAAATAGTTTCACAAATTAGAAATTTATCGATACGATAATGAACTTGCCCCCATTACCATTACTTCTCCTAAAGGTTAATTGACCACCTTCCAAGGCAAGTCGATAAGTTCAAGATCTTCAATTGTCTTTGAGAACTTGTGCATTAGGCTACTAAGCCTATTGGCCCCTTTCCTTTCAGACGGAGATCTAACTTCGTTCATGTCGCCCAATAAAACAATTGGTAAGTCTTAAAGATTCATCACATTCTTCATTTCATTAAAGAACTCTATTTTAAATTGTGATAGAACCGATCCATAAACCGCATAAATTACCTAAAGAAAATTATCCTCTAGATTTATTAATTGAACGTTAACCGAGTATCTACCCAAATTAACATCTATTTTCTCATACATGTCTTCATTCCATGCCACAAGAATTCCACCTAATACCCTAATAGAATCAAGAGCCTCTCAACCACACAACCACCAATTACATAGATCATTAACGATCTATTGATCCATCTTCCAAATTTTAATCTCACTAAAACAGTATATGCTACAACCAAGTGTTTTCCATTAGTGACTTAATGATACCTCTCTTTTTAAATCATCATTTAACCCATAAACATTCTAAGCAATAATTTTTCCAATCATTGATAAAATCTAATTAGAATAACCCTTTTCTCGGCTTCGAGACACGCTTTCCTACTTGCATATAATCCTGTGGTAGATCATTTAGTTTCTTCAGTTGACAATGTTGATATTTTTTGATGAAAAATCACTTGGATGAAAAGTATACGATAGAGGTGGAATTTCGTACACAATGGGCCACACTTAGTCTTTAAATCACGTACCTCATTCATGGGGGATTTGTTTTCATCAATCATCATAGTATTTGTCGAGAATCCTATTTGAATATTCTCGTTGACATCATAATCTGGATCATAAATCATTTATTCCTCATTAGACACGTCATGAATGAAAACTGGTGATTCATAATATTAATCTCAAGATAAAGAGTTCTAATAGGATTGACCTAGATTATATCTTCTATAGGTGACCAGAACTTATTTTCTACCTCGTCAATAGTTTTTTTTCTCAAACAACAAATATGAAATAGGATGATGAGTGAATGAACTCAGATTTTGATATACCATCATCTGCCTACTCTCCTTTTTTTGACATACTGGGAGACATCACAACCCGATGAGTGTGAAGACGGAAACTCTAACTCAACCTCACGAGAGTGCATTGGTTCATTTAATCCAGCCTCATCTTACTTAATCACCCTCCCAATAATATTAAATCCCCATGAATTGGTCATCTTATCAACAAGTCTTTCAACATCTGCAAGGCTAGCTATACGAATCCGATCGACGTAAAATGGGGTTTACACTGAATCTCTCGTTAGCCCAAACGAAGTTGATGCCTCTGACACATGCAAATTTGATCTTAGTGAAGGAGATACGACAATAGGACGTTCATGCCACATCAACACTTTATATACTTGTATCATGTTATCAACACAAATAGATTTAGGGTAACGTCTATGTGGATCATACTGACACACCCTAATTCTAATCCAATCATTATCTTGTGCTCTTTGAGTTTCCTCGTCGAGTTCAATAAATCATCAAAGATCATTATCAGAATGAATTAGAAGATCATAATTCCACATATCCGTTGTCATTCCAAACAATCGAATTCATGTACCCTTCTTATCTAAGGCAGTCTTATGTTACGTGTTGGCACAAAGACATGTTGGTTTTTAATATTAGGTTATTGACCATCAACAAGTCATCGATTTCCTTCATTGATTAAATGTCTAATAAGTTTATCAATTGGGATGATAAATGTTGTTTTAAAATCTTTTCATAAAAGCAACATATTTTCCATGAGAATTGAATCCATACCAAAAGACACCATCTTTAGGTCCGATCCCCAAACGCCCTCGGATCCAAGTCGACGTATGAAGAGTCCAACATAACAACTTTAATTGAAAAAATCAATCGCAATTGCTCTTTTTTTTTCGTTCTTAATTTCTGATATAGCCATAACTCTAGGGCGTGCCTCCAATGTTTGAAATTCAAACGATTTAGTTCTGACATAATCCGTCTTCGACTAGTTGACCCATATAGTTTATTTCTTTGCGCCTACCACTGCTGCATAGGTCTTAGATTTATCCTTACGAGGATCTGGTTGTACCGCTCCAAACATATTTTTCTACACAGATTGAATTCTAACTAGAGATATCTCCTTCCTTTTATTATGAATTCAGAGTCTAGTCGATTGCCTGCCCCTTTCTAGAACCCTCCCTCTACCACATGTGTCATTCATGTTACAGCACAGAGCCTCCCTGGACCCAAACGCTTGAGGCATCTTTAGAGGTTTCTGAGAATGCTGATTGAAGAACGATGTCCGATTTGGCATTTTGATTTCTCTTGACCCTCTCACCATGTTCTGTGTCGTTTTACCCTGAACACTCACTTGAGGTTCTCCATCCACCAAGCGAACCGCACAACCATGCCTACTAACCAAGAACCATTCTTCCTGAGGGGCTTGAGGTACATTGAATATAGGCTTCCAATAACAATGGTTCTTCATGATAACTTTTTTATTCAAAAGAGATAAAGATAAAAAAAGAATTCCGAAACCCAGATATAAGCGCTTTACCGCAATCCCGACCGTTTAAGATCGTTGATCTCAACCTATATTCGATCCTAATATCCACACTCTCTTTGATTGCCTTCAAATTAGAAAGGAATAAAGAATCCTAGAAAGAGAAGAGAGAAAAGTGTAGGTTTAGCCGTCGCTTAGAAAGAGAAAAAAAACTTTTAATTATGACTTTCAATTTAACTTGACCATATCTGATAATTTAAGAGTCGAAATCATCACCAAGATTTGGTGATCATTTCCTTTATAAACCTAGGCCTTCAACTTGCCGTAGAAGATAAAATTCGGCTGAAGAAAAGACGAGCCATAAATGATTGCGTGGCTAACATTGACTATAAAAAGGAACTCATGGTCAAAAGTTAATTCAATCCACCCAAAAGCTTCAAATATTTCTTACAAGTTATTTTCAATAAGTTGTAAGTTCTCAATTACGATGTAATTAAAGTTACAAATAAAATTAATTTCTAATCAACAATAAGTTATCAATTATGTTGTAATTCAAGTTACAAACAAAATTAATTTTATATAACATTGAGTTCTTCAGCTCTCATACAATGCGCAATTTTCGGATTTGAAGATTTGGAATTAATTTTAAGGTTATTTAAAATATTTTTATCGATGTGAATTTGATCAATTCACCTCGAATTAGAAAAGTCTAAATTTAATTTGAAGGTCTTAGAAAAATCAGGGGTTTCTATTGATCTCTAACTCAAGAATTGCAATTCATTAAACTTTCTAACATTTTCTAAATGATGTATTCTAACCGAAAAATAAACAAAAGAGTTTGGCGAAACCAGTATTGTTGAAGTCGAAAATAGTGAACTCACTTCTGTTTGCGATGCAAGATTGCAAGATGATTGGATATTCAATTATGGTTGTAAGTATCATTTGTTCCAATCAGGATTGTTTTTAACATGACACAATTTCCAAATGTGTTGTATTGATGAGAAGTAACTCATCCTATAATGTGGTGGGTATATGAACAATAAAAGTCACCAGTAAAAAATGGTTTATGACGACCATCTTCACCGATTGGTTGTAACACCAATCAGTATTATTAGAATAATACCGATTGATATTAAAACAAATCAGTATTATTAAAATTATTATTTTAATAATACTTTGGTGTTACAATCAATCGGTAAAATCCCATATATAATATGGATTGATTTTAAAATCAATCAGTATAGTCCTAAAAAATCCCAAAAAAAAAATGGACGGTAATTTTGTGTTTGTTTAGCCATAATACCAATTGGTTTTTATACCATCAATATTTTTCATTTAATTAACACTCTTACTTTTCCCTTTCCAAAACCTACTCCCCTTTTTGCCATATACGGATCTCACCAAGCTCGTCGGGAAATTCGCTCACGAAGGCTACATCCCTAGGAAGTTGGCTCAGGAACTGTCCCTTACATTAATCTCCTGCATTATCCCTCTTTCTCCTCACCACCTTGTGCTTTGCGAGCCTCCTCTTGCATCTTCACTCCAAATTCTTAGTCTCTACGTGCCATTTCTCTTTGCTTCCGGTCTTAAATCTCCCTACTCTCGTGCTTCCGTGCTTGAATCCTAATCTTCTTTCCTTCCTTTTGGATCTTGTATCACTCATCTCAGATCGATGGCTGAGGGTAAGCTTGAAATTCCCGACGATCTCATCTCGAAACCTAGTGATCAACCTTGGACTGACAAAGGTACTCGGTTACTCCTTCAATATTTTCATATTCCTTCAATTTTCCGTTACGAGTTTTATATTTTTTATCTTAATGTGTCTATATAGTTCTAATTTGACAACCAATCTAAGAAAGCGCACATAAATTCTTCGTTGTTTCATATATATGATTTTATTTTACAATTACAAAGCATGGTTGGTGTGTTTTCTTTATGGATTCTTCTAATATGTGGTGTTTTGATCATTTTAATACGATATGCCTTGTGAAGAATGACGATTCACAATTCTATTGTGTTTTGAATTCTCAGATGTATGTTTAATGTTGTTGGTTGTTTTATTCTCTTTAATCTTCTATAATCTTTAATGAGAATGTTACTATTTTTGCCTTAGGTTACTTTTGTTATACATGTTATCCCCTACTTATTGAGAAATTCTCCTTTGAAGAGCAAGCATCTTTAGTTTGACAGTTCTTCTACACAATTCCTGTAAATAAGTTAACTAAATTAAGTAATGAGAAGATAGAGAAAATTATTAACGGATATAAAAGAGAAAATTAAATATATACTTAGGCTATGTTTGATAACTTAACTTATCACTTAATTTGAATATATTAAGAACTTATTTAAAATAAGTAGGTTTGATAACACATATTTATAATAATTTATTACTATAGACTTAAATGAAAACACGTTAAAAATAATAAGCTCAAATATGAAGCTTATTTTAAAAGAGGAAAAAAATTTAATGCGCTACTCTAAAAAATAAATCATCAAAATACAAATATATCCTTTTAAATTTAATAAAATTACTGTTATATATTATAAATTTGTATAACTTTTCCATTTTTTCTCTCTTTTTATTTTCTTTATCATAATTCATTTAATTATTTTTTACGAGATTATTTTCGAACATTATTAAATAAAAATAGGATTATATCTAAACTAATTATAAAATAAATAAAAAATAAGAGAAATATATATATATATATATATATATATATATATATATATATATATATATATTATCTCTCATATTTATTTATATATATAAATATAAAATCGTATTAATTTTTCAATTTTTTCTCATTATAAGTAAACAAACTTCCTTCTTCTCTTGGGATAAATATATATATTTTATTATCTCTTTTATATATATATATATATATATATATATATATATTACGTTAACAAATTATAATTTAATATATACTAGTTAAAAAAATATAATATTTATTTTAATTTTTTATTATTTAATATATTAAATTATATACTTCAATATATTATATTAATATATTATATTAAGTTTATTAATTAATATCATTAATATAAGGAGTCTTGAGGTATATGTTTAGATATTATCTAACTAACTAAAATATTGAATACTTAAATTTTCAGATGTTTCTGTTTGTTAATTTAATTTTTTATCTCTATTCAGTATTCAGATCTTAATTTTATGTTTTATCAGCAAGTCTAATCAACGTTCCACGTCATTCGCTGTCTCATTCGCTACCATATTTCTCTCCCCTATCATTACTCTTATTTTTATTATATTTGTTTTTGTATGAGTATAAAAATTTTATATAATATATATAGTCATTCAAAATGTAATTTAAAATTATATATACATACATAAAATTATTTTAACAATCATAAGTGGTCTAGCGGGGTCTAACGGTTAAAGTGTTAACATGTTAAGATCGGTGTAATTAATAGAGACTAGGGTCTGACTATATATAATAGTTTATACACTTCAGTTCGACTTTAACTCTGTTAGAAGTTAAAATATGTTTCTATTCTTCGCAAATCCTTCGAACTCTTGAAAAACAGTTTCAAGTGCGGAAGTGTTCGTCGGATTTGAAGCTTTGAACCAATGAAAGATGAATGACAGAAAATAAAGAACACGGAAGTTGTTTATGGATGTTCGAAGCAAACTCTCTTACGTTACCCCTTCTTTCAATAACTGGAAGGATTTCACTAACTTCTTTGAATCAAATACAGATTACTGAGTTAACTATCTCTCTGTTGAACAGAACATCATTTGTTCAACTTACAATATTCTCAACAGTATTCTCTCAACTAAACAGTAAGTTGATTCTTTCTCTCTTAAACTTGGAAGATGATACAAATCAGTAAGTGCAAGAGTGAATGAGTAAGGCAATAGATCAAGAGTTGAATCGACTAATTTTGTAACTGTTTTTGTCTATTGTCCTTGAGCATCTATAAATAGTTGAAGGACACCAACGGTTGAATCTTCTTCATGGACACGTGGCAAGCATCCATTGGAAGGTCGCCCATAGTACAGGAGTACAACAGACTCTAAGCACATGGATCGTGGTCGTACCGAACTGGTAGTGCGTTGAATATCCTTCTAGAATTGTCCTATACTGGACAAGCCGTTGGAAGAACAGTTGCGTACATGGCGTTCGTTCATTGGATATAATTAGCTGGCTTGTTAGACTACACAGGAGTGAGTGGAACAGAGTAGAAGACATCTAGTTGATCGTGGTTACACGTATGCTAACTTCAGACGGCTGCTGAAGCGAGGCATTAGACATGCTCCATTAGACTGGCAAGTCTAAGGAAGTTAGACATCAGCGTCTAAATGCGTGTTCCATTAGACCACCAAGTCTAATGGAGTTAGACTGCAATGTCTAACTACGTATCCGTTAGACTACAACGTCTAACTACGCATCCCTTCAAACTTGTCTGAAGGAGTTAGATGTCAATGTCTAACTACGTTTCCCATTAGACTACCACGTCTAATAGAGTTAGACTTCAGCGTCTAACTACGTATTTGTTAGACATCAGCGTCTAACTACGTATCTGTTAGACCTCAGCGTCTAACTACGTATCTGTTAGACCTCAGCGTCTAACTATGTATCTGTTAGAACTCAGCGTTTAACTACGTATTTGTTAGACCGCAGCGTCTAACTACGTATTTGTTAGATCTCATCGCCTAACTACGTATTTGTTAGACCTCAGCGTCTAACTACGTCTAATTAGCCTGCTTAGACCACGTCTAAGTTAGCTTAGTCTGATGCACCTGCACAAAAACAATTAGACAACTTAGCTTTGTTCTTATTGAATATCTAGCTTTATTCAAAACTAAACATCATCAAAATTCCGTAATGTTCATGACTAAAGATCCCCGTTCTAAACATTATCAAACTTGAGTTGTTTAATGTTTCATAGCTTTTGACTTCTTAGTTAATTACCTTAATTAACTCTTTTCTTTATTTTGATTATACTTTTTCCCAACAGAAAATTTAATACTTAAGACCAGAGTTTGAATCCCTATAAAAGTAATTATTAGATGAAGTGGAAGCGAGAATGTCGGCTTGAGTAACACGAATATTGGTGATTAAAACTTAAGGCTTCTTCCACGAAGGAAATTTCGACTTAAGTAAAACAAACATTATTGAGAAAACCAAAAGGTTCGTTTTTATAAATTTGTAAGAAATTATCACTTTTTTAAAAAATTAATTATTGAATTGCTAAATTATCTAATTAAAATAAAGTAACAAATAAATCAATAAAATAATGTTGTATTTTGAAAATAAAAGTAGATCATTTAAAAGTTTATTTTTTATTTGGTTAGGTCGGTTTGTACACCGAAATATACACAATCATACCGTTGAATTAATTTGAAAAAACATCATACAATTTATTTTGATGTAATGATCGGTTAGAAGAATGTTATGGACGATTCATTCGGTTTATTCCTTCACCAAATAGACGAGATCGGTACCTAAAGAATCAAAAGACACTAATTTGATTTGACGATTCGACTGCCACTAGACTAAAAGAACCGATTGTTGAGTTTGGTATAAGTGTTTCATAAATCATGGTCATTCAGTTTGATTAATATGTTGATTTCGATTTGTTTTCAATTCGATTTTAGTTAATCTTATCATGCCTAAAATTTGAATTTCACCTTCTTAACCCTATTTTTCTAACTTTCAATTCATTCAAATACGTTTATATAGAAAATAAAATATGTAATAAATATTATATAAAATAAAATAATATTTTTATTTTTCGTTCACAAACTCTCACTTTTTAAAAGTTATCTATTGAAGTTTGAATACGCAAACTTTGACCACACATTGTTTTCTTTTTTTTTACATCAACAATGAGAATACCATACATTTTTCAATTATTTACGAGTTAAAACGTTTAATATACATGATTAAGAAATTGATTAAACTCCTATTTCCAAATTTCACAAAATATTTGATAAATTATGACATGATTCAATATATTGTTTCTAATCTAGATAGAATATCAGATAGTACAGTATGTGAAAATAGAAAATTATACCGACTCTATTTTCCACATGAACAAAAATCTCTATAATAATTTTTATTTTTTTATATATCGTAATTTGTTTTCATTTTTGTATATTTTATTTTCTATTTTTTATATATAATATTTTCAAATAAAGTATTTTATTTAAATTTTTATTTAATATATTTTATTTTAAAGTGTAGGTAGTGTATATTTTATTTTATTTAAACTATTATTTTAGTGAATAATATTTTATTTTAATTTATAATATTTATTTGAATGATTTAATTTAATATGTTTAGTTTTAATTATATATATTATATTTACAAAATTAAATAAAATAAAAATATAATATTTGTGTTATTTTAATATATAATATTTAACTTTTATTTTATTTTAATTATTAAATTAAATATTATTAATTTTATTTATATTTTAAAATTAAAATTAAAATTAATATAAATCGTCCCTGCATATGAATGATCAAAGTTTGAGTTGGTCAATTTTCTTAAGATTGTTAATTGTCAGAAAGTTTCAACTTAATTACCAATCCATTTGAATAGTACACAAGAAAACGTCTCTGTCTGTCTAAATTGATCAACCTTACCTTCAAATTTATTCAGTGGTCTCAAAGTCAAAAGTCAAGTCTCCCACCATCTTACTTTGTGGTCTCAAAGTCAAAAGTCAAGTCTCCCACCATCTTACTTTGTTTCGTGTAAAAAACTTCTTAAGCTTTAAAAGTTGAAATGCTTTTAGTATTTATTATCATACTCTGCTTATGTGTGATGCATGCATACTCTTACACATCCAAAAATGAGGTTCTGGTTGGTGCTACAACAATGGGCACTCCTCATACTGATCATTACTACTGATGCTCTTAATAATAATAATGAAACTGATCGTGTTTCACTATTGGCTATGAAGTCCAAGATCCTGGACCCTTTTGGTGGGGGAGCTTTGAGTTCATGGAATGAGTCTTCCCATTTCTGCAATTGGGAAGGTGTGGTCTGCGGTAAAAGGCACAAGAGGGTCACTCGCATTCGTCTAAGCTCTTTGGGTTTGTCGGGCACCTTGTCTCCTCTGGTAGGAAATCTCACCTTTCTTAGACAATTCTGGCTAGACAACAATACTTTCCATGGGGAAATACCAAGTGAAATAGGTGGCTTGTACAGGCTGGAAAGATTGGTGCTCGAAATGAACAGTTTCCAGGGCAGGATTCCTGCCAGCCTGTCGCACTGCTCTAACCTCACGCATCTATATATTGGGTTCAATAATCTGATGGGAACCCTCCCCGAAGAATTTAACTCCTTGTCGATGCTCAAGAAGATCAACCTACATCATAACAATTTAACTGGAGGAATTCCAAAATCTCTAGGCAATATCACTTCTCTTGAAGTATTGTCTGCTGCAGGTAATCTCTTTGGTGGAACTATTCCAAATAACTTGGGGCAATTAAAGAACCTCGTATTTCTTGGATTGGCTGGTAATCAGATCTCTGGTATGATCCCTTCATCATTGTATAACCTCTCCAACTTGAATCTCTTATCTTTATCATTTAATAATCTTCACGGGAGTCTTCCGCCCTACTTTGGCAACATGTTCCCGCATTTAGAACGTCTTGAACTCCATGTTAACAACTTTACCGGACAACTTCCAAATTCAATAGGGAATCTTACCAAAGCCGTGGAACTAGTTTTTGCCTATAACGAATTCAGTGGGAAACTGGCAGTTGATTTCAGCAAACTAGTGAATCTCGTGACTCTTCATTTACATTTTAACAATTTAGGGAGCGGAGATTTTGACGAAATGCATTTCCTCGAGTGGCTTACTAATTGCAGCAGTTTGGAAAAATTGAACGCAGCTTTCAACGAGTTAAGAGGAGTGCTTCCCGATTTTGTAGGGAATCTATCATCAAATATGGATTTCTTCTCCCTTTCTACAAACCACCTGCAAGGCAGGATTCCTCCAACCATCGGAAACCTTATTAACGTGTCTCATTTAAGCTTGTTTAATAACAGATTCACTGGGCCGATACCTAGTACCATAGGCAAACTTCAAAATTTGCAGAGATTTCCCCTCTTTGGAAATCAGCTTTCGGGTACTATTCCGGATTCAATTGGGAATCTTTCTTTGGTGTATGATCTTGATTTCAGTAACAATAACCTAGAGGGGACGATACCTTCCAGTATTGACAACTGCCAAAGCTTAATATCATTGAATCTTACACAAAACAACTTGAGTGGAACCATTCCCAAAGAACTTTTCCAAGTTTCATCTCTATCCATTTTTCTCGACTTATCTCACAATCACCTGTCCGGTCCACTTCCTTCAGAGATCGGAGAACTCAAAAGTTTGGTGGCGTTGGATATCTCTAATAATAACTTATCCGGTGAGATTCCTGGCAGTGTAAGCAGTTGTACAAGCCTCGAATCCTTATTCCTACAAGGAAACATGCTCCAAGGATCTATTCCCAAGTCGATGGAATTCATGAGAGGACTTCAAATCCTTGACCTGTCGAGCAATAATCTATCGGGACAAATCCCAACTTTCTTGGAGAAACTTTCCTTGATCAACCTTAACCTGTCCTTCAATGATTTCAATGGAGAATTGCCTTTACATGGGGCTTTTGCAAACTCGAGTTCAGTATCCGTGTATGAGAACGATAAGTTATGCGGCGGAATACCTTCTCTACAACTTCCAAGATGTCCGGTCAAGAAACTGAATCGTAACTTCTTCTTTTCATCCAAACGCATCTATGCAATCGTGGGTGCTTCAATACTAGGAATACTAATCATAATTTCAAGCTTGGTGTTTTACTTGCGAAAAAGAAAAAGGGAATCCAAAACTTTGGAATTGCAGCCCAAGGAGTCTTTCGTGCAAATATCCTACGGCGAGCTCCTCAATGCAACGGATGGGTTCTCTTCCAGCAATTTGATTGGTGCTGGCGGTTTCGGCTTTGTCTACAGAGGAGTTCTTGATCAGATCGGAGATGTTGCGATCAAAGTACTTAACCTTGTAAACCCAGGTGCCACGAGGAGCTTCATTGCAGAATGTAAAGCGTTAAAGAGCATTAGACACCGGAACCTGATCAAGATCGTAACATGTTGTTCAAGCATTGATTTTCAAGGTAACGAATTCAAAGCTTTAGTTTACGAACTCATGATGAATGGGAATCTGGAGAAATGGCTGCATCCATCTCAAGACACTAGTAGACCTGAATTTAATCTACTCCAGCGTTTAAGAGTTGCGATTGATGTGGCTTCTGCACTCGATTATCTTCATAATCAGTGTGAACTCACAGTTATTCATTGTGATCTGAAGCCAAGTAACATTCTTCTTGACCAACAAATGGTTGCACATGTTGGAGATTTTGGACTGGCCAGACTTTTTCATCCAGAAATAGGTATTTCCCATCACAGTAGTTCGATGGGAGTGTTGGGCACTGTCGGATATGCAGCACCAGGTATGTTAACCGATAATAGAACAAATCCTGTCTTTATTTTTTTGTTGGCCTAATTTATTTTATAATCTTAATCAGAGTACGGTCTTGGAAGTGAAATGTCGATGAAAGGAGATGTTTACAGCTACGGGATTTTGTTACTAGAGATGTTAACGGGAAAGAGGCCTACTGATTTGATGTTTGTGCATGGTTTTAACATTCGTAACTTTACTAGTCAAGCCTTAACAGGAAACGCAATTGAGTTTGTAATGGATCCAGTAATTTTAAAAAGTGACATTGTTATTGGTCAGAGGGACAATTGTCTGATTGCAATGGTGAAGATTGGTTTGGCTTGCACGGAAGAGCTACCCCAAAATAGGATGAACATGACCGATGTTGTTAGGGAGTTGCAACAGATCAAGAAGGCCATATTCAAGTGAACATAAAAAGGGTTCACTTTCAACTTTAATTTTGTTTTTGTAATTGTACTCTCATTAAACAAATAATAAATTACATCCTTGATGAACTCTTAAATAGAAATTAGTTTTGTCTACTTCAAAGAAAATAAGATCAAAATATATTACATCATTGATGAACTCTTAAAAAGAAATTAGCTTTGTCTACTTCAAAGAAAATAAGATCAAAATATATCATCATACAACTTGTGGAGTTAATCAGGTAGAGGGCAGTAAAATAGATGCAATATAGTAATTATTATAGCTGGAGGGTCTATCCAAAAGGATGTTAATATTCATAGTGAGAAATTTGATCAAATGACCCTAATAATGGGTCAAATTAGAAAAAAGACCCATGTTAAATAATGTTTGTCTTTGAGTCTATGAAACCCATAGTGCCCTTAATGGGTCTTTAAGGATTTTGGACTGTCAAATCCTCTCATTCCTTTTTTCATCTTCTCTACCTAAATATCAGCGGATCATCCATCTTCTCTTGGAGAGGAAATTTCTCACAATTCTTATCTTTTAAGTTCACTCATTGAGTTTTCATTTTTATCAACTTCTATCTTTTTTTTTAGACAAATATATTTAGGATTTGTTCCTCTCAATTTCTTCATTTCTTAATATGAGAACTCAACGAGTCACATGTCCTGCACAATTAAATTGTTCATTTGGCATCGATTATCTAACAATCAAAAACAACAATACTATTCAAGTTACACAGTGGATAATGAAACGGGTACACAGTAAGATTATTGGTAATAATATTGTACAAACCAACCAACAATCATCCTCATTTGTTAACTCTGGTAGCTTCATGTATTGCTTCCGCCAAATATTCAACGTTATCTTCCGTTACACCGGCCATACTTCTCAAGAAAAAAAAATCAAAATCTCAATTTCTAGTACCCAATAAAACCAACCATTAATTTTGATTAAATACATCGACTTTACCTTATTCGGCCATCATGGGTTATATACACATGAAATTTTTTCGCAATGTAAACTACTTGATCAATTGATAGGCCAGAGTAGCAAAACATCCCAACCTGCAGTTTTTTTTGTCAGTAGGATCTATCTTAAAACAACATTTGACTAACAAAAGTCATATGAATTTACTAACCTGGTTGGTTATGTGTTCCCAGTTTATATGAGAGCCTAATTTCTCCAAATTCCTACGTAAACAGGCTCGCATTCTCATAATACGATTAGTCATTACCTTCCAAGGAGAATTCGAAATGATTTTTCAGATTATGATTTCAAAATCAATGTTAGACTCGAGAGAGGGCCTTTACCTTCATCTCAGATTCCCAAAGGAGTCGTAATTTTGGATCACTGAGGATTCTGGAAACTAGTATCATGCCATGAGCAGGAGGTTTGCAATTTGATTCAATTGGCTTTCGATTGCGGTTGCTTGTTTCTTGTTGCAAGAGAGAATACTGAACCAGTCAAACAACAAATTTTTGAAAGCTAGAATCTTTCATCCATACAAAACAATGAACACAATTGAGCTTGTTTGAAAAAATTGGTTATTTGAGTTAAATTACTTAAATGTCTTTATATATTTAAATTTTATAAGTTGATGAAGTTGAAAGGATAAATGATTTGATAAATGTTTTTTCTTTAAATGATGAAATGTTTGAAGTAACAAAGTTACCTTAGGCAGCCAACTCGATGTCCGACGAGTCCCATGATTTTCGCAAAGGACTGAGCGCTTAAAAAAAAACTGTTAAAAAGAGAAAAATGATGGTATGCATAACCGAATCAGGATATAAACGCTTTTGGAACTCTGCAAAGAGACGGCATGCACCAGTGCCTGACAGAGCTTGGATTCCAGCCAATTTCCCTTCTGTGACTGCATCACTGTTCTTTCCATAAATCAATTTTACACTCTGCTCAACCAATTTATGGTAGATTCACAATAAAGAAAAAGTGCAAAAAGAAGACAATTACCAACCGAAAATTAAATGTTGAATAAACCAAATAAAAATAACTGAATTTTAAGTACTTTAGATTCAAGTTGATTTGGTAAAATGTAGAACTAATGTGGGAAAACCTTATAGTGACGAAATTTAGTTAATTTTCAAGGATTAAAGTTGTCTTTTGTATGCTGAAACTATACTACAAAGTTAAGTCAATCATTGTTAACCGAATTAAGTTAGGTATACTAGGCTACTAGCTTAATTTTTTAAAACTTAACTTAAGATGAATCTAAAGAATTAAGTGGCTTTAAAGAAAACTTATCAAATAGACTTATTTTAAATAAGCACATATTTTTTCAGATTAATTGATAAGCAATGTTATCAAACACTAATATTCCTATTGTTCTCAATGTTTCAAGTTTTTTTGGGACTAAATCCATCGTGACAATCACTGGTATTAGATCAATATAAATAGAACCAAATTTATGTTACTAATTTAGATTTCAATTTGTTATACATCGAAATAAATTTTCTTTTTTTCTCATTTTAACTGGGATGTCATTGCACACCTTGATAATCCAAGGAGGAGGCTACAGTCTAACACATCTACTCATCATCATGACCAGCTAATACGAAGTTCTGATGGGATCCGATACATTAGTGTTGGCATGATCACACTTGAACATGAGACTAGACCATAGGGTAGTAAGTCCCTTAATCCAAGTCCAAAGGTGACTATTATCCATCAAAATATTTACTTCCAATTAGTATAAATTTCATAATAAGGAATCAAGGAGAATGATAAGCAATGATGTCGAAATAGTCATTCAAGATTTGGTTATTCAAACTTTGCATATCAAGCCAAACTAAAGTAATTCAAATAAAATCACATGATCACATGATTCCATGATTCCAAATCCCATCTTCTCCTTCTTCATCGTAGAAAATCTTCGGTTATGCTTAAGATGGGATCTTCGGTTATGCCAAACTGTTTCCAATGCTATTTATCAATGAAACTTTTCAATGAGATGTTTGCCAATTTGCCTTCACTGTTCTTCAACCTATTCATTTTCTTGCCTGAAACTTTCCAGATATTGTCTTAACATTTTCTATTTGATCAATCTTGCATAAAATGAAGAATACAATAAAATCACACTGAAGCAATCTGGGCTTACGAGAACTGATTAGCAGCAATGTAGGCCTCAGCAGCTTGAACACTCTGAAGCACAACGGGTCTTCCATGTTCATCCCTATAAGCTCCCTATTATAGCAACAGCAGCAACAAATTTTACAGAAATGCTAATAAACAGAAATTGGGGGGAAATGAATAATTAACCAACCACGCCGAGATTGATCTTGTGGGGGCTGGTGTCAGCTAGGAAATCTTGGGTTATGCTTAAGATAGGATCTTTTGGGGCTGGTTTCACATGATTCCACCACCCAAAGCCCATCTTCTCCTTCTTCATCGTAGAAAAGTATTTCGTCGCTGGAACAAGAGATCTCCTCCACATTATGGTGACGAAGATGGGTGTATGTATCAATTTGATTATTGGGTTTTGATGAGTTCATGATCACAAACAACAGCTTTTGATTTTCTGCCGCCGCCCAGCCTCCACTTCTTTCTTCCCGTTGTTTTCTTAGTTCCGGTGGGCTGTATTCAGTTTCCGAGACAGCCATTCTTAAGAAGAAACAAAAAACACCTTCAACTTTTAGTGGAGAAGGAATTAACCCAATCTATATATGTTTCATACAAATTTGTTGATCAACTTTTTTTTTTTTTAATAATCTCTAATTTTCAAATTTACCACTTTTATGAACAAGACTCTTTAATAAACTATTTAATTATTCCGGTAAATTCTTGTAATTTTGGTAGGTTAAAAAGAAAAAGTTGTAAAAATGAGCATATAAATCCTCAAAGTGTAAATGTTTGATATTGTTTCTTAATCAATTAGTAAAACAATTATCCTATAAATTACACCAATTAAAGACTATATTAACCATTTTCATATACCTAGTTTGTTTTCACATATGGTTTCAATGGTCTCGGAAGGTACCGTTTATGACTATTCTTACCAACAATGTCATTTTACTTTCATGTTGTTGTCGCCAAATCTAATGTACATAAGGCTCGCCTTTCTTGGAATCATCAACTTGCGTCAACAAAGTTGTTGAATGCAGCGACTAGGTATTTGTAGCTTGTTATTTATATATAGGGTTTTATTTTTTTTTATTAGTAAATAAAAAAAATAAAAAAGTCCAAAGTTGATTAGACAAATCATCCACGTAACTGGTTGGAACCATCTTATTTGCAAGTCCAAAATTTCATATTGGACAATCCAAAATTGAGCGTCTATTTAAAATTTCAACCCAATTATCAAATATTTTGGGCACCATGAGAATATAGACATCAATCATATTTATTGTTGGTCTTTAAAATCACCCTTTTGAATTGAATCAAATTTATTTGTGTGATTTGCAAGGTGATGTTGAAATATTAAATAGAACTTTCATTCAATTAATTTAGCATAGTGCCCTTATAGAATTACTCCTCTAGATTTATATTTTCAATCAATACACACAAAATAACTTTCTTAAGTCATCTTATAGTATAAGGACTATAGAAAACTTACTTTCTTTTTCATGAAAGTGATCTTCTTCCACTTTTGAAAAGATGGATCCAACCTTATATGATGAGAAAAAAACACTTAATTTATAGATCCTCAAATAAAAGTTTGATATTGTTTCTTACACAATTGGTAAAACAATTATCATATACATTTACGAATAAGGACTATATTAACCTTTTCACATACCTCATTCGTTTTCACACATGGTTTCAATGAACTGACAAAACACTGGTCATATACATTTACGAATAAGGACTATATTAACCTTTTCACATACCTCATTCGTTTTCACACATGGTTTCAATGAACTAACAAAACACTGGTTAAGACTATTCGATTCATTAAAACATTTTTCTCAACAACCAACATCGTCATTTTCCTCCTTTCTCTAAATAATAAACTGTTGGGTTTTGCAACAACAAAACTATGGACCTTCTTCGAAATCAAACCTGTAACAAATCAGTTTCCAAATCGTCTATGACGACAAACAGATTACGAAGACTGAAATAGCACAAAATAATAAACGACAACACAATATACGTGGTTCGGTCAATATCGACCTACGTCCACGGGAGGGATAAGTTTCACTAAATAAAAGAAATGTCAATAGTAAAAACTTACATGCCCTGCTCTCAAATGAAAGAAGTGATTACACTATGAATGATTGGACTACTCCACAATCAAAGGCTCCCCCAATCTTTCTCTCTAGATCAGCCAAAGAACAAGAGGAAGAAAGAAACCAGAAAACTCTAGATCTGTAATTCACTCTCTCTAAACTTACTGTATGTTATGAGAAAAATACCAAAAAAAAAGTATTTATACTCTAACCCGTTTTCATAACAGAAAACCCTGACCCGTTTACCCAGAATTTAAAACCCGCCCGCAATGGCAAGGAACACCTCAACAATTCTCCCCCTTCCGAGCCATGGGAGAATGTTGTTATAAACATTCATCATCGTGACGCTCCTGCCAGAACCATTCCGGCTTTGGCACAACATATCTCATGCTTGCCTCTTGGCAAGCCCTTTGTCATCATATTTGACCCGTTCTCATCTGTATGCACTTTCTCCAAGTATAACTCCTTCTTCTCGAGCACTTCACGGATCCAATGGTACCTTCTTTGGATGTGTTTTAAACGTGAATGGAAATTTGGATTCTTGCTCACATGTATAGCACTTTGTGAGTCACTAAACACCACAAACCTGTCATGTGTAATGCCTATTTCTTTCAACAATTCTTTCATCCATCTCTTTTCCTTACAACATTCAGTTATGGCAATATATTCAGCTTCTGTAGTAGACAAAGTAATACATTTCTGAAGACGAGACTGCCATGATACAACTCCTCCTCCAAAAGTAAACAAATACCCTGAAGTTGATCTCATTGTGTCAATATCACCACTCATATTTGAATCAGAAAACCCTTCAATGTGTGGCTTTCTAATACCATAACACAAAGCATATTTGGAGTTCCCTCGAAGATATCTCATTAGCCACTTAACCGCTTCTCAGTGTGTCTTACCGAGATTTGAAAGGAAACGACTAACTACTCCAACCGCATGAGCTATATCTGGTCTTGTACAGACCATTGCATACATCAGACTGCCTATTGCTGAAGCATATGGAACACTGCATATTTCTTGTCTTTCCTCTTCATCCTTGGGAGATATTGTCTTGTTTATTTTCAAGTGTGTAGCCAATGGACAAGCAACTGGCTTTGCCTTGTCCATATAGAATCGATTTAGAATCTTCTCAATATATCTCTTTTGAGACAACCATAGCCTTTTGTTCACCCGATCACGAATGACCTGCATTCCAAGAATTTGTCTTTCTGGACCCAAGTCTTTCATCTCAAAAGATTTAGCCAAATCCTTTTTCAACTTGGCAATCTTGAGCTTGTCTCTCCCAACAATCAGCATGTCATCAACATATAGGAGAAGTATAATAAAATCATTAGAAGCAAACTTTTTCACAAAAACATAGTGATCTGTAGACGTCTTCATGTACCCATGGATTGTCATGAACGACTCAAACTTAAGATACCACTGCCTTGGTGCTTGCTTCAAACCGTACAGACTTTTGACAAGTTTGCACACCTTGTTTTCCTCACCTTTCTTATTATAAACTTTAGGCTGCTCCATATAAACATCTTCATCCAAATTACCATGGAGAAATGCAGTCTTGACATCAAGTTGTTCAACCTCAAGATCCATACAAGCAGCTAGACTTAACACCACCCGGATAGAAGTCATCTTCACTACTGGTGAGAAAATCTCATCATAATCGATTCCATGCCTCTGGCCAAAACCTTTGACAACCAGCCTAGCCTTGTATCTTGTCTTGCTATCATCACCTTCTTGCTTGATCTTGTACAACCATTTATTTTATAATACTTTTCTGTTCTTTGGTCTTTCAACTAGATCATACGTGCCATTTTTCAGCAATGACTTCATCTCTTCATCTATGGCAGCTAGCCATTCTTTTTTATGAGCATCCTCAAGAGCCTCCTTATAGCATATAGGCTCTCCACAATCAGTTAAAAGGAAATACTCTATAGTAGGGTACTTAGAACTTGATCTTTTCTCCTTAGTAGACCTCCTAAGTACCTCTGTTTGTTGATTCTGTTGATCTTCATCTTCTTGTTGAACTTCAAAATCAACATCAACATTATCACCAAGATCAGTTTTAGTATTAATATCATTTCCATGGCCTATAGCTTGACCTTGAGGAACATCATCATCACCATCTGAGTCTGAAGATACATGTGGCCTTGTCCCCTCAACATCATGAGACAGCTCAAGACCAGAAAGATCACGTATGTATGCATCAAGTTTTCCACCATCTTCAAAATTCTCAATAGTCTGATCTTCAAGGAATACCACATCTCGGCTTCTTAAAACCTTCTTGTCAACCGGGTCATAACACCTATATCCCCACTTTTCATCACCATACCCCAAAAATATGCATTTCCTAGTTTTTGCATCTAGCTTAGACCTCTCATCTTTTGGAACATGCACAAAAGCTCTACAACCAAAAAAACGTAAATAGTCATAATTAACATCTTTACCTGACCAGACGCTTTCTGCACAATTATTATTCAATGGCTTGGAGGGAGAACGATTGATCACATACACTGCAGTGCTCATGGCTTTAGCCCAGAAATGCTTAGCCAACTTGGCATGGGAGAGCATACTCCTCATCCATTCCAACATTGTTCTGTTCATTCTCTCTACCATACCATTTTTTTGTGGAGTCTTGGCATAGTCTGTTCATGTCGAATACCCTGCTCTTTGCAATAATCATCAAATGAGCCTATGTACTCTCCCCATTATCTGACCGCACCCTCATCAGTTTTCTTTGTCTCCCTTTCAACCAGCTTGTGAAAGACCTCAAACCTTGATGCAACCTCATCCTTGGACTTTAAAACATAGGCCCAAACCTTCCTAAATTCATCGTCTATGAAGGTTACAAAATAGAAAGCACTGCTTATGGATTTGATCTTCATAGGACCACAAACATCTGTATAGACCAATTCAAGGACATTCTTTTTCAGTTCAACTTTTGACTTACTGAAGGAGACTCTGTTCTGCTTACCCTTCAAGCAATGCTCACAATTTTCAAGATGAGCATCCTTGTGATTCAACAACTCATTCCTCTTGATCAAAACATTCAACCCCTTTTCACTAATGTGACCTAGTCTCTTGTGCCACAACTCAGAGGATGACTCCATCAAAACAGAATATGATGCATCATAGACAATTTTCAAATTTGTCTTATATAAGAAACAACATTTCTTACCTCGTGCAACAACCAATTAACCCTTGCTTAGCTTCCATGCTCCACCACTAAAAATATAATGGTAGCCTCCATCATCGAGCTTACCTACTGAAATCAAATTCATTTTCAAATCAGGAACATGTCTTACATCTCTCAATGTTAGGAAACATGCCATTCTTGTCTCGATTCTAACATCACCAAGACCAACTATCTTGGACACACCACTGTTACCCATGCGAACCTCACTATAATCACCAGCTTTGTAGGACTGGAAGTAACCTTTGTGTGGAGTAATATAGAATGAGGCACCTGTGTCAACAATCCATGTTGTTTCATTTGAAGATGTGCTAAGACAAGAGTCTTGATAGTTAGAAGCATATGTAAGTTCACCATCTGAAGCATAAGCAAATGTATCTGCACTTTGTTCTTTCTTTTCTCTGGACTTCACCGTACCCTTCTCTTTATCATTTTTAAATTTCCAGCACTCGTTTTTCCAGTGACCCATTTTGCCATAGTAATGGCAAGCACCATCCTTCTTTGGAGCTCTAGACTTGCTTCTAGACTTTCCCCTGCTCAAACCACTTCTATTATCTTTTGATCTTCCTCTATCAGCCACCAGCATATCAGACTTAGAGGGTTTATCCCCATTTCGATTCTCCTCATCAAGTAAGGAACTGGTGACAAATGTCTTGTTGACTTTACTATTTAGTGCTGAGTTGCTTTGAGTGATAATAAGTGTCTCCCAACTTGCAGGAAAAGATCCAAGGACTAAAAGTGCTTGCACCTCATCATCAAAGTTTATCTTCATACTACTCAGATGATTCAAAATATTTTAAAATTTATTCAGATGCTCATCAATTGATTTATTATCAATGTACTTCAGATTCACCAATCTTCGTACCAGTGCTGCTTTATTCCCAGCTGACCTCCCAGCGTAGAGAGCTTCAAGTTTACTCCACACACCATACGTCGTAGTCTCATTCTCAACATGGTGCACAACATTTACACCAACCCAAGAACGAATAAAGTTGCGGGCCTTTCTATCTGTCTTTTTCCAATCAACCTCTTTTATAGTCTCAGGTCTAACACCTTCATTTCCAATTGCTTCATTCAAATCATCTGAAACTAACAAATCACTAATCATCAGTTTCCATTTCCTGTAGTTTGTACCATTCAGACTTACCATATCAGGTCTAGATTTCTCCATTATTACTGCCTTAACAACTGACAAAAACCCCAGCAAAGAAACCAGTTGATCTCTTCTATTAATTTCGCCAAATAACCAGTAGAGCACTCTGCTCCAATGTTAAAACAGATAACCAATCAATACTACTCTGATACCACTGTTGGGTTTTGCAACAGCAAAACTATGGATCTTCTTCGAAATCAAACCTGTAACAAATCAGTTCCAAATCGTCTATGACGACAAACAGATTACGAAGACTGAAATAGAACAAATCAATAAACGACAACACAATATACGTGGTTCGGTCAAAATCGACCTACGTCTACGGAAGGGATAAGTTTCACTAAATCAAAGAAATGTCAATAGTAAAAACTTACATGCTCTGCTCTCAAATGAAAGAAGTGATTACACTATGAATGATTGGACTACTCCACAATCAAAGGCTCCCCCAATCTTTCTCTCTAGATCAGCCAAAGAACAAGAGGAAGAAAAAAACCAGAAAACTCTAGATCTGTAATTCACTCTCTCTCAACTTACCGTATATTATGAGAAAAATACCAAAAAAATGTATTTATATTCTAACCCATTTTCATAACAGAAAACCCTGACCTGTTTACCCGGAATTTAAAACCCGCCCGCAATGGCAAGGAACACCTCAACAATTTTTGTGTTGACAAAGTTGTTAAATATAGCGACTAGGAATTCGAAGACTGATATTTATAGGTTGTTTATGTCTAGGGTTTCATTTTTTCATTATAAAATAGGAAGATAAAAAGTCCAAATTTAATTAGACAAATCATCAAATGACATTTTGGCCATAACTCGTTTGGGCCATCTTACTTGAAAGTAGAAAATATCAAATTGGACAATCCAAAATTTGAAAGCTCATTTAAAACTTTAGCCCAATTATCAAATATATTGGACACCATGAGAATATTGACATAATCATATTTATTGTTTGTACTTCAAATCAATCTTTTGAATTGAATCAAATTTATTTTCCTGATTTTAGAAAGGAAGTTTCATTCGGTAAATTTAGGATGTTCTCTTAGAGAATTCCTCCTCTAGATTTATATTTTCAATATATATCCAAAAATTAACTTTTTAAATTCATTTACTTTTGTGGATTGTTGCATTTCTTGTCAAACCTAATATCTATTCAGAGAGTCAGAATATCAAGCTCTTCTCATCCAATTTACGTCTCATCACAACACCCACCAAAACTAAATATAAATAAAGTGTTTTGAACTTTTGAACATTCCACTCACAATCTCCCTTTGGCTAATCCTAGTGGCCTGTATTTATACACTATATCATTATATATATGACCTCCAATTTCATCCTCTTTTTCTATTATTAAAAAAAAATAGAAATAGAAATGTGTTAGCACTTTGGCCATCGTTTCATATTTTTGGAGAGAAAAGTAATTTTTTTAATTAATTTATTATTTGAAATGTAAAAAGTTAGTCAGGTTTCTTAATTATGATTTATTTTAAAAAAGGTCCATGTATATTAAAAAGGATGAAAATATTTAAGCACAATAATAAAAACATGACATGAAAAGAAAAATAAAACTAAAAAAATAAAACTAAAAACTAAAAAATAAAATGTTAGTCAATAGGTTACTGAGCTCGTAAAGTCTTGAGAAGAACGATTAACTTCCCGACGGACTCTATCGAATTTCCAAAATGAATCTTAGAAAACATCATAATAATAGTATTATGAATGATACGCATTGGACGACTACGTTCAGTGAAAGTGCGACGATTTCTATCCAACTAGATAGTCCACCAAAAATTAAATTGGTTGGTAACCCAATTATTCAGATATACCATATTAGCCGCATCAATCCAAATTTCCCAACAACTACCCAAAGACTCGGGCATCACCCAATGGATCCTAGTGATACTCCACAAAAGACTCCAGATACTAGTCACCCTTCGACAATGCTAAAGTAAGTGAGTTGCTGATTCAATCTCCTCGTGACACATACGACAATGATTAACCATAATACAACCTTTTTTTATGCACATATTATTTGTAAGAATTCCATCGTGAATAACGCTCCATTTAAAGAATGAGATCTTAGATTGAATCTTTGACTCCCAAAGTTTTTTCCAACAAAAAATTATATGAACTTGTTATGCCAATAGCAGCGTCGGGGAGCTAAGTTGGTATGGAAGAACTATTTAGCCTCATCTTAGCGAATAACTTGTAACAATTCTCCACATAAAAACTATCAATGTTTTTCCAACACATAACATATTGTTTAGATGGGGACACTTGTTTACGTTCTACCAAAAGTAAAATTCTATTATGAGACGAACTCTCCATAATGTTTAATCTCCTTCTATATATTATTCGGCTAGCGAAACCACTAGATCGAGGATCAAACATGTCCTTAACAGTGTCACTTCTACATATAGCAATGGAAGCAAGCTCAATATACGTTGTATCTAGAATTTTGACACTACACCAACTGTCGTCCCAAAAACTGATCGAAAAACCATCCCCACACTGAATCTAGATTGCTCATGAAAACTTTACTACATAGAATAAATCCCCCTCCAAATGCTACATCCTGCTGGATAATTAGACATTATTATGAACCAACTAGACTAATCGTAACCATACTTGCACTTAATCATCGATGCCCAAAGACTATTCGATTTCGTTGCAAATTTATAGCACCATTTTGATTGAAGAGCCTTATTAAAGGAAATAAGATCTCTAGTATCCAAATCTCCTCAATCTTTAAGACATTTATGTTAGGATCTAGATCGCGGATGACGGACCGGGTTCTGGCCGGTTAACACTTTCTGACAACACTCAACGGTTGGCGCTAATCCGGTTAGAGATTAACACCGGTTTCAATACTACACAAACTGTCACAAACCCTTGAACCGAGTTCAAGTGCGGTAGTGGTTTGTTTCAGGTTGAAGCAACACACACACAAGATGAATAGAGATAGGTTTTGGAGAATATCGGTTTTGAGATTAGGAGGTCTCTTTGAGGTTTGGTGAATCGGTTAGAGTGATGTAAGTCGGTTAGGACAATGTGAGTCGGTTAGAAAGCAAAACCGGCAGAAAGTAAAAAACAAGACACGGGTTTTTATGGATGTTCGGAGATAACACTCCTACGTCACCCATTCTTCTCAAACCGTGAGAAGGATATTCACTAATGAATACACAAACACAATACACGATCGAGTCTTATTTACTGCTCGATAATCACTCTTACAATTCTCACAGAAATTGTAATCACACTTCAAATGCACACTTAAGCTTTTAATCTTGTAGAGAGATAAACACAACTTGTAACTTGTAACTTGGGTTGTTGGCACTCTTAATTGTTGTAACTCTTGATTGTTAGAACTTAGAACTACTTGGAACTGCATTTACTCCTCTTCAGCTCCTTCTTTTATAGGTGAAATGTGCCAACGGTCACATTTCTTCAACGGATACCTTCAGGGTAATCCTTGAATCTGATTGGTTGAGCAGAGGTTTATCATTGCATTAATTGCGGTTTAAGCTTCCAAGACATTGAGCAGACCGACTTTATTTGTCTTTTACTTAATATGGCAACTGTCGGTTGGCCAGTTGCCTGCATCTGGAGAACTGCACCTTTGACTTGTACCAAAATGGTAACTGTTAATTCAAGCAATCTTCTGCAGCCTTCAGAGTATCATCAGACTTGTATGGATATAGCAATGTCACAGTTTGATCCTTTGATATAATCTTTCGCAGATACTCAAAGTGTTCGTTTGCACCAATTTGTAGATTGTACTTAGTTTGATAATCTTGACTTCTTTCCTTAAGTAGTCTCTTCGTCGGTTTTCGGTTGAATATTGCATTTCGGTTTAGGATGTCTACCGGTTGTTCATAGCTTCAGGTTAACCGAATAACTTCCGGTTTTGGATACATCATTTGCTTCTTCTTCTAACCGGTTTGATTACTTGACTGGTTAGATCTTTGACCGTTCAAAGTTCTTAACCGTTCAAAATTCTTGATCGTTCCTGCACATGAAATTTGTTTTTGTTAAGTTCTTATTTTAACCGGTCAATTTTATCTAACAATTTCTCCCTTTTTGATTATTTTATTTAAAATATTCAAAATCATGTAAGAAGTAGAATGTAGGCCGGTTGTTTTAAAAAAATTGTTTGGCCGGATTTTTGGAAAAATTTTGGAAACATTTGAGAAAAATTTTGTCTTTAAAGAAAAATTTTATCTTATCAATTCTCCCTTTTTGATTATTTTATTTAAAATATTCAAAATCATGTAAGGAATAAAATGCAGGCCGGTTTCCAAAAATACTTTATATATATATATATAAATAAGAAATATTATAAAGTTGACATAAAGAACATATAATTGAAAGTCTATTCCCTATTCTTGTCGTCTTTTGGCATATATCTCTTGAGATATTGAGCCATTATCCCTTTTCCCGGATTGTACGGATCGCTGCCAAGTCCGGAGGAGGATGCTTGACCGCCCGAGGTGCGGTGATTGGTGTAGCCTGTGCTGGTGGAGGGACCGAACTGAGTGGTAACACATTGGCGCACCACACTCTCTTTATTAGCGGTCTAGTCTCGTCTTCAACTTCTTCAACTTCTGGTGAATCCCGGTTGATTGGAGGAGCATTGGTCGGTTCAGCAATGTTATCCAACATCTGTCGAGATCGTTTAGCCGCTGTCTTCTTGGTGGCCTTTCTCTTTTTGGTGACCGGTCCGGTTGAGGGAGCAGCCGTATTAGAATGTTTATTTCTGTCTTATATTTCTTCCTCTATCAACTGTTGTTGGATTAGCCGAGCCGCGTCCTCATTTGCTTGTACTGCTTGTTCCGATGCGGCATCTTCTACTACCTGAACGTGTTGGGCCAGGCTCGCATCCGCCTGTTCCCTTTCCTTCAGTATCCGCATGTTCTCGTTTTCGGCTTCTTGAAGTTTTTGGGCCGCGATCTCATTTGCTTGTACTGCTTGTTCCGGTGTGGCATCTTCTGAACGTGTTGGACCAGGCTCGCATCCGCCTGTTCCCTTTCTTTCAGTATCCGCATGTTCTCGTTTTCGGCTTCTTGAAGTTTTTGGGCCACGATCTCATTTGCTTTCTCAAGTGCTTCATCGGCCGCTAGCTTGGCCGCAGTCATTTCCGCAAACTGTTCGGAGACCGCTTGTAGTGATGCTTCGGTCAGAGCATGCTTTTCTTCAAGCGCTGCCATTCTTTGAAGTATCTAACCGGCCTGGATACCAGATTGAAAAAGACCCTCTTCAAGAGATGCCAACTTTTGATCCGTTGACGTGAGATGTTGAGCGGTATGATTGTGACCCTCTTCAAGAGTCGTTAACCTTTGATCCGTTGAATCGAGCCGCTGGTCGGTTTGAGCAAGACCGTCCTCAAGAGTTGTGGTTCTATGTGTCGTTGAACTGATCAGCTGGTCAGTTAGGGCGTGATTCTCTTCAACGGCTGTAAGCCGTTGGATCGCAGAATTGAGCATTTCACCGGTAGACTTAATCAACCGGTGTGATGTTTTCACCCTTTCTTTCACTTTAGTCTGCCACAGCTTGATGGAATCTTGGAAAAATCCTCGATGTATGCCTTGATGTGGTCCTCGGTTAAAACAAGCGCCGACAATTTATCGGTTTGTGGGGACCCGGGCTGATCGGGGAGCGGATTACCCATATCGGTTTCAAGTACGTTGACCGTGGAATCCGGTGAAGGAGGGGCATTCTCGGCCTCTTCCGGATTAGGACCGCCATTGGATTTGGATCTGTTATCATCGTCAAGATGAGATATTGAAAAGTGCGAAGCTTCTTGATGACCGGCTTCCGATTCCAACCGCGTAATCTCATCGGTCAGCTCTTGTTCCTTAGCCTTTAACATATCTAGCACTATTGCATCAAGTTGGTTTTTGTCCTCTAGATGGATATTCTGTTCATGAATGTGAAGGATGTGGCCGGTGAGTTCTTTTAACCGGGCGTGCGTTTCAACCATCCTTCCTCTTCTAAGAGCGGTGACAACGCTCTTTGTCTTTATCAGTTCGAACACCGTCCTCTCCGTCTCCACTAGTTTTTCCCATTTCTGATGAGCGGGACACTCTGGTAATATGTCGGCATAACCGACTTCCTCTCGTTGAAGAGCTCACTGATAGTAAACATTGCTCACAACATGAGCCTGCTTGAAGAACTGCTCTATTATTTGGGAGACAAGTCCCTCTCCTAGGTTTTGGATGTCGTCGTTTGCGTATTGAAATACCTCCGGTTGTCTGACTGGACCGGATTGATCATCAAAATTTGTGGCCGGATTTTCCTCATCGACGACCTTCCCTTTTCCTTTGTCTAACCAATTCTGCTCGGTGTCGTTGGAGTTGGTGCGGCTAAAGCTAGATGCGGAGTCCTCCGGATTCGGAATGTCGGCTTGAATATTTGCCGACCTGGATGTATGGGGAACCGCTTTGCTTCCGGATTGTTCTGCCTCCGGAGCCTTTGTCTTCCTAGGCTGCGATTTCCTAGGTCTAGTGGATGATTGTTTGGCGGTTGAGGCCTTCGCTCTGCTCGGGCAAACCGTTGTTCTCAAAAAGTGGGTAAATCTTATTATCTTGCTGGAAGGTATAAGAACACCTGGGCCGGTTTCGATATTGGAGTGGTGCATCAGCTTGCCGATCGGAACGACATATCCCCGAGAACGTTTTGAAGTCGGATCCACCATCTCACAGAGGTTGGAGAAAACGACCTCGGCCTAGTTGACTTGAATACCTCTAACTATACCGGCTAGCATATCAATATTTGAACTTGTTAGGCTATCGTAGTTGCCTCCTCTTCTATGGACCTATTTGGAGAGAATTTCACAAAGTGTCCTGTATTCCGGTTTCAGGTCTGTTTTCTTACCGGACACCACTATCGGTTGGTTCGAATCCGATACAGCACAGCAGACCGCAAGGAGTTCATCAGCGTTCATGTCCTCGGTGAAGTCACAACCTTCTGTTGGTAGGCGGAGAGCTTCAGCGATTGATTTCTTTGTAACCTAAAACCGTTTTCCACCGACCGTTGCGGATATGATTTCTTCATTTAGTACGGCGGTTTGGAAGAACTCCGTGACCGCGTCTTGATACATGACGAACGGTCCATTTAGAAAATGCTCCAGCCCCGAGGCAGTTATGAGTTCCAACACTTGTTTAGCCTCCGTCGAACCGTTGGTTCGAATTTCTTCGAAGTCTACTTGGAAGATGTGGCTGAAAAATGCAGAATCACGACCCATTTCGATTAGAAAGATTTGGAGTTGGAAAGATTGAAAGTTTGGAAGATAAAGTGATTGCTAGAGAGAGAAAGAAAATTCGTGGAAGAGAGTAATAAGAAGATGAATGAGGATATTTATAGACAGCGGCCTGGAATGTCAACCGACGCGAGCCATCACATCAAGAAAAGGCGCCAAGTTTTCCCTCCAAAACGAGTTGACGGTAAACTCTGGGCGGCAATCCTTTTTGGCGGGAGGCCTTTTGGCGGGAAATGATTAAAGCGGTAGACATTTTAACCGGTAATTAATGAAGCCGTAAGCAATTTAACTGGTGGAGAATTTAAATCGATATTTGAACCTTGTAATTTAAACCGATATTTGATTAAGAATGAGACAGACATGATGATGATAGAACCGATATGAAGATTGGTTTGAAATACACATACAAGATTAAAATTAGAAATTAACCGACTTAGAACCTAAGACATCCTATAGATTTTGTCTTCCACCGCTTCCTTGTTGAGGAAATTTGAAGAATTTACCGGTGTACCCGGTCCAAGGTTTGGAACGAAGGCTCGAACGACCCGACTCAAATGGGGAGCATAGCCGAACCGTTTCTTCGTCTCGACCATAGTCTTCAGGTTATTAAAGATGATCGATGCCCAATTGATGGGGGTTGAGCTGATGATATAGGTCATCACGTCAAAGGTTTTTCTGGAGTAGTTTTGATTGGGGGTCTGGCAAAGGATCGACCGGTTGACGATCTCATGCAAGGTTTGAATGTAGGGAGCAAGGTGGGCTTTAAGGCCGTGGTTTTGAACCGGTGTGTCGGAGGCGGAGAACATTTCAGCGTAATCATCAAATGTACTGCCCACCCGTGGTGGAAAGTCCGAAAACCCCTCAGTTGGGAGGTTGAACATCCCAGCGAAAGTGTTTTCCGAGAGAGTGATGATACTGGTGTTTACAGTGGAGACGATAGCACCGTTATGCAAAAATGCATTGGAGAAGAACTCCAGTACTTCTGGAAGAAAGATAGGTCCAGATTCCTCTAGGAATCCGCGGAGGCCAGTATCAATCAAAGATTCAAAGAGTACTTCCCTTATTTCAACGTAATCAAGGGATAACACTGAATCAAAGTCGATGCACAAATAGTTTCGGAGGATGGGATGAGACATTTTTCAGATTTGCTTAGAGATGTAGAATGTTGTCTTGGAGTGTATTGGAATGAGAGTGAGAGGTTTCTTAAATAGATTGGAAGTGAGAGGTAGCGTAAGAGCATTTAAGATTTAGATTATGTTTTGTCTCATTAATGCTTTAGAATATTTATGTTTTCAAAACGTCATGGGAAGTGGTGATTTTGACTGGTTACGGAGACCAAGGTTGAGAGTCTAGTTGGAAACCAATTAAGTTTGTGTAGTTTCCCATACAGTTAGAATTCAAAAGTACTAGAATTTCATTAAGACGAGACAGATTATAGTATACCAAAAGAAGACATAACCGATTAAAATAGATAGAAACACAATCGGTGCGTGAAGCAAAATGACCGGTTGTCCGAAGGAGTGATTCTTTAGTGGCCGGAGGAGGTGATGTTTCTCTGCTTTTTCTTCTCTGCTTTCTCAAACCGCTCATAGAAGGAATCCGCGGAATCCCTGGTCAAGACCTGGGATTGGTTCAGCCCTTCACCTGGATACAGTGGAACCCCGAGTTCGATAAGTAGAGAGCTTATTTGAGGAATAAAACCGGTGTGTCGGGTATTGATCATCCAGATTAGGTTGTCAAACAACAACCTAGACCAGTTTATCGGAGTATCGATTGTTATGGCGGTCATGATGTTGAAGATCGTGGTACAATAGGTATTGGTTACATCCTTTCCCAGGATGGCCTTACCGATGATGTCGTTGAGGAGCTGATATTCGGCCCTCAACGATGATCGTGCACTGTGATCATCGACCGGAGAGTTGGAGTGGCTAAATTCCAGAGATATTTCGGCTTTTTGTTTAGCCGAAACGGAGAGGTCTGTGAGACCTTCTTTGGAAAGATCGAAGCACCGAGCGAAGTCTCGCTCGGTGAAGTCGAAAACTGTTCCTCTTACCCTTGACTGGATAAGAGTGTCGAAAAATGGATTGCCACGAAAGACTCTTGCATTGTGAAAGAATTCGGTCACAGTTTTAGGAAATATGATATGTTTGTCATCTAGGAAAGACCGAAAACCGGTACTCTCCAAAGATTTGATCATCTTGAAGATTTCGTAATGTTTTGTGCCTTGTGCTGAGTCAAACTCAACTTGAAGAATGTTCTGGTACTGAGACATTTTTGCCTTAGGAGGATGAGAGTTTGAGAGTGTGAATATTTTTTTGATATTCATCTAACTTATATATCAGTTGGAGGGTGATATAGGTGAGTAGTATTATCTAGTGGGTAGCAGGTAATTTAGTTTATTATCCGTAGGATAAAACATTTTGCATGAATTAGGTGTGTTTACAGCCTAAGGATGTGAGTCTTAGGCCTGGACAATGAGAGATATTATATCTTCACGTCTTTTGAGGCATGACTGTTTTGTTTTGAAAAGGAAACTTTTCAGAACAGATACGTCTAAACACAGACAATTGTTCCATATTTGTTGGGAAGCCAAATATTCCAAAGTATAATATATTCAAACCGGTTGGTTTTCAGTCATTGGTGTCGATGCAGTTAATTAGTGTATGTACTAAGTAACTGGTCGGTTTACTGTAACTGATAGACAAAGCGGTTCTTCAATAAATACGATAGTAAATTCGGTTTCTGACATTTTAGGAAGAACTGCCGGTTTTGTCTGTCCAAACCGATTTTTCCTTCTACAGGTTTAAAGTTTTAAGAAATGAGTTGATTTATATCTGTTAGACCAAGGATGTTTCTAAAGAAAGAAAACTTAGCTTCCTGTAGAGGTTTTGTGAAGATATCGGCCACTTGTTGATTAGTTGATACATATTCCAACCGGATGTGCTTCTGCATGACATGTTCCCGGATGAAATGATGTCTTATGTCGATGTGCTTGGTTCTAGAGTGTAAAACCGGATTGTGTGTGATTGCTATGACACTTGTGTTGTCATAGAAAATTGGAGACTCTTCGGCGATGATACCAAAGTCCTTTAGTTGCTGTTGAATCCGTAGAAGTTATGAACAACAACTTCCGGCTGCCAGATATTCAGCTTCTATGGTTGACGTAGCAACCGACATTTGCTTCTTGTTGTGCCATGAAACAAGCCGATCACCTAAGAATTGACATGTTCCGCTGGTACTTTTTCTATCAATTTTACATCCTGCATAGTCTGCATCAGAATAGCTTGCGAGGTTAAAGCTTGAGTCCTTTGGATACCACATACCGACTTCAGGGGTTCCCTTTAGATATTTCGGGATTCGTTTAGCGGCTGTATAGTGAGACTGTTTGGGGTTAGCTTGGAATCTTCCACATACTCCGACCGCAAATAATATGTCGGTCTACTTGCTGTCAGGTACAGAAGTGAACCGATGATTCCACGATAGGCTGTCAGGTCTACTCCCTGACCGTCATCATCTTTATCCATCTTGATTGATGAGCTCATTGGAGTGGAGGCAGAGGAACATGTGTCCATCCCAAATTTCTTTAGAATTTCCTTTGTATATTTGGACTAATTGATGAAAGTTTCTCCTTCCAGTTGTCTAACCTAAAGACCTAGGAAGAAGCTTAATTCTCCCATCATACTCTTTCAAATTTGTTAGTCATCAGGGTTGAGAATTTATCACACAGCTTAGGATCGGTTGATCCAAAAATGATATCATCTACATATATTTGAACAAGTAGGATGTGTCCCTTTTTCTTAAATTTAAATAGGGTTTTATCCACTGAACCTATGGTGAAGTCATGATGTATTAGAAATGCGATTAATGTATCATACCAAGCTCTAGGAGCTTGTTTTAAACCGTAAAGAGCTTTATTTAGACGATATACATGATTAGTCAGGTCAGCATTTTTAAAACCGGGTGGTTGTTCAACGTATACTTCTTCACGTAGGTCACCATTTAAAAAATGCAATTTTAACATCCATTTGGAATACTTTAAAAATTTTGAAAGCAGGAAAGGTTAGAAAAATTGTAATGGCTTCAATTCTAGCTACATGAGCAAATGATTCTTCAAAATCAATTCCTTCTTCCTATTTGTATCCTTGTGCCACTAATCTAGCTTTGTTCCTCGTAACCAAACCGTCTTCATTGAGTTTATTTCTGAATACCCCTCTTGTTCCTATGACTGGTTGATCTTTCGGTCTAGGAACTAGATACCAGACTTTATTACTCTCAAACTGGTTTAACTCTTCTTGCATTGCTAAGATCCAATCCGGATCCAACAATGCTTCATCCACCTTTTCCGGTCAATCTGGGATATGAAAGCGGAATTAAAGTATTCCTCCAGTTTTTGTCGCCTAGTTTGGATGGGTTTTGAAGGGTCACCTATAATAAGCTCAGAAGGATGATTTGTGTTCCTTTTGAAATTCGGTTTATGAATGTCTACCAAATTACCGTTTGTTTGATTAAGGCTAGACATATCGGTAGGCTGAGCAATAGTGTCAGACCGACCGATTTCCTCAGTTTGAACCGAGGTGTCAGCTTCCTGCTGTGTGGCAGCTTGATCCGACTGGGTTTCAATAACACCCATTTGGTCATGGACAAACCGTCTGAAAACCGGAATCTCATCTTCACTATCAGAATGGATATTATGATTTTCCAATCTGTTGTGTAGATCAAAGGATGATGCAGTGTTATTTTCAATCGATTCATCGAATACAGCATGAAGAGATTTTTCCACGGTTAAAGTTCTAGTATTATATACTCTATATGCTTTACTAACCGCTGAGTATCCTAAAATTATCCCAATATCAGATTTTGCATCAAAAGCAGATAAGTAGTTTTTGCCATTAATGTGAATGTAACATTTAGAACCGAACATCTTAAGATACCAAATATTAGGAATTCAATCAAAATATACTTCGTACGGTGTTTTATTGTGAAATTTATTAATCAAAGACCGGTTTTGTGTATAACATGCCGTGCTGATAGCTTCAATCCAAAATTTTTGAGCAACACCCGAGTCGGCTATCATAGACCTTGCGGCTTCCTTGAGAGTTCGGTTTCTTCTCTCAGCCAGGCCGTTCTGTTGAGGAGTTTTGGCACTAGACAACTCGTGTCTAATGTCAGATTCATCAAGAAATGCATTTAGAGTACTATTTGTAAATTCGGTTCCTCTATCACTCCTAATGTTATTTATACGTGTTGATTTTTCATTTTGTAAACGCTTAAGCAGTGTAATTAAATTGGATGCGGTTTCACTTTTAGATGCCAAAAATATGACCCATGTATATCTAGAATAATCATCAATAACAACCATAGTGTAATGCATACCACCTAGGCTGGTGACCCTAATCGGTCCAAATAAATCCATGTGAAGAAGATCTAAGCATCGGTTAGATTGAATGTGTCATTTACTCTTAAAGGTTGATTTAGTTTGTTTACCCATTTGACATGCTGAGCACACCTTATCCCTATTAAATTTTATATCAGGAATTCCTTCAACTAATTTTTTATTGCTGATATAGTTTAAGGTTTTGAGGTTTAGATGGTTTAACCTATTATGCCAAATCCAGGTTTGATCAGTTTTAGCTACCATGCAAACAGGATGCTCCACTTCATTTTTCCAGTCTACCTTGTATATATTTCCTAATCTATTTACGGTTAGTAGTGTGCTGCCTTGAGAGTTTTTAACTAAGCATGCATGTCTAAGAAATTCTATAGTATATCCAGCATCACACATCTGACTAATACTTAGCAGGTTAAAATGTAGATTTTCAACTAGAAGTACATTGTTAATTGTTAAATTACCATGGACAATCTTACCCTTGCCCAAAGTTCTACCTCTTGAGTTGTCACCAAAGACTATCATTGCACCGGTTTCTATTTTGATGTCGGTCAAAAGGTTGCTATTTCCAGTCATATGCCTGGAACAACAACTGTCCAGGTACCACTCAGAGTTTCCTAGCCGTGTCTTCATAACCTGCAAAATACACATATTTACAACTATTTGGTACCCACATTTACTTGGGTCCACGGTTGATTTGTCCCTTGGGTATCTAGATCTTAATAAGTCGAATAGCTTTCCCGGTTATGGTTCTAATTATTTTTCCTGTGCTTGGCTTGACATCTTTCTGTTGTCCTAAGAGTGCCTTATTTTGTATTGGCTTTTTGTTTATTCTATGTGGTCGTAGATCGGTTTGTTTACCTGTTGGCCGGTTGGCTTTCTTTCTCTCAGGTTGAAGCCATTTTTCCGAGTTAGTGGGACTTATATATATTATTTCTTCTTCCGGTTTTGAGTCACTTTGTGCCTCATTGTCGGTTGAAGAGCTCTTGACAAATCTTAAAAAGGGAAGATTGTCTTTGTGAGTTTCATCTTGTTGGAACGGTTCCGGTTGGCGGGTCCGTTGTCTTTGTATCCAAGACCAAATTTGCATTTAGGATGTCTTTGATATTTAGACAACGGGTTCACTGCTTCACTAGATCTTTTCCATGCGGTTATTCGATACCTAGTTCGTGCATCTTCCTCTTCGGTCAACTTTTGAATTGACTCCTTGAGCTGTTCAGTCTCAGAAGATAGTTCAGGTGCTGCCTCGATTTCTAAGATTTCATCAGGTTGAATACTATCGGTTTCAAGATTGGGGGACCGGGGTGGTGCTATAGGGTCGGTTCTAAAGTTGAGTCGGATTGGTACTATGGTTAATAGATTCTTATACTCTACTACCATGTCATTTAGTGCATTAACTAAATCATCTTTAGTAAATTCTTCACAAGAAAAATCAAATACTTGTTCTTCGTTTGCCATGAGACAAGAGAGTTCATCATCGCGCTGTCACTGTGAGCCCATAGACTTCCTCCATCATCGGCTATTAGCGCCTTCTGAATTTTCTTCCCTTCACCGGTTTGTGAGTAGTTGTTTCTTTGGTTCTGATCATCCGGCTTCCGGTCATCCCGTCTTGGTTTTCTGCATTCCCACCTGAAATGTCACAAACAATTGCAATTATAACATCTAATATTAGATTTATCACCGTAATTATAGTTGTTGTTTGTGGGTTGGTTTTTCTTCATGAATCTGTCAAACTTTTGTGCAAGCATTGCCATTGCATCCTCAGTGAACTGTTCAACGGATTTGATTGGTGTTGCAGCTACAGGTTCTATAGATGTGACTAGTGCCTTAGTAGCGGTTGAGGTTGATGCTTCATCTTCGATCCTAGATCTCATTTCAAACTCATATGCCTTCAGATCTTCGAATACATCGTGTAGCTTCATCTTGTTTAGGCAGTTTGATTCTCTCATCACCATCGTCTTTATGTCCCATGCGCTCAGAAGAGATCTTAAAGCTTTGATGATTGTTTCCTTGTTATCATACTTCTTTCCAAGAGTTGATAGCTCATTTATCACATTTGTAAACCGGTCACTGTACTCCCTCATGGTTTCTCCTGGCTTCATCTTGATGTTTTCAAACTTCTGGGTAGCCACCAATATCTTGTTTTCCCTGGTTCTTTCATTTCCCTCATGAAGTTGAATCACTGTTTCCCATACTTCCTTTGAGGTTTTGCAATCTCTGACCTTATAGAAGGTGTTTCTGTCCAAACCTTTGAAGATATGGTTTTTGGCGTGATTATCCAGATTGTTTCCCCTCTTATCATCAGTTGTCCAATCCTTTCTATCTTTATCAATCTTTATCGGTCCTTCAAACAAGATGAACGACATCTCATCATCCATAGTGATTAGGTGAAAGTGCATGCATATCTTCCAGTTGGCGAAATCATCACCTTCTAGCATTGGAGGCTTCTCGAAAGTCATGCTTGCTTGCTTCGGGTTGCTTGAGTATTGAAACTAACTGCTCTGATACCAATTGTTAGGATCTAGATCGCGGATGGAGGACCGGGGGCTAGCCGGTTAACACTTTCTAACAACACTCAACGGTTGGCGCTAATCCGGTTAGAGATTAACACCGGTTTCAATACTACACAAACTATCACAAACCCTTGATCCGAGTTCAAGTACGGAAGTGGTTTGTTTCAGGTTGAAGCAACACGCACACAGGATGTATAGAGATAGGTTTTGGAGAATATCGTTTTTGAGATTAGGAGGTCGATTTGAGGTTTAGTGAATCGGTTAGAGTGATGTAAGTCGGTTAGGACAATGTGAGTCGGTTAGAAAGCAGAACCAGCATAAAGTAAAGAACAAGACACAGGTTTTTATGGATGTTCGGAGATAACACTCCCACGTCACCCCTTCTTCTCAAACTATGAGAAGGATATTCACTAATGAATACACAAACACAATACACGATCGAGTCTTATTTACTGCTCGATAATCACTCTTACAATTCTCACAGAAATTGTAGTCACACTTCAAATGCACACTTAAGCTTTTAATCTTGTGGAGAGATAAACACAAATTGTAACTTGGGTTGTTGGCACTCTTAATTGTTGTAACTCTTGATTGTTAGAACTTAGAACTACTTGGAACTGCATTTACTCCTCTTCAGCTCCTTCTTTTATAGGTGAAATGTGCCAACAGTCACATTTCTTCAACGGATACCTTCAGGGTAATCCTTGAATCTGATTGGTTGGGTAGAGGTTTAGCATTGCATTAATTGCGGTTTAAGCTTCCAAGACATGGAGCAGACCGGCTTCATTTGTCTTTTACTTAATATGGCAACTGTCGGTTGGCCAGTTGCCTACATATGGAGAACTGCACCTTTGACTTGTACCAAAATGGTAACCGTTTCATCAGACAATCTTCTGCAGCCTTCGGAGTATCATCAGACTTGTATGGATATGGCAATGTCACAGTCTGATCCTTTGATATCATCTACTTGAAGATACTCAAAGTGTTCGTTTGCACCAATTTGTAGATTGTACTTAGTTTGATAATCTTGACTTATTTCCTTAAGTAGTCTCTTCGTCGGTTTTCGGTTGAATACTGCATTACGGTTTAGGATGTCCACCGGTTGTTCATAGCTTCAGGTTAATCGGATAACTTCCGGTTTTGGATACATCATTTGCTTCTTCTTCTAACCGGTTTGATTACTTGACCGGTTAGATCTTTGACCGTTCAAAGTTCTTAACCGTTCAAAGTTCTTGATCGTTCCTGCACAGGAAATTTGTTTTTGTTAAGTTCTTATTTTAACCGGTCAATTTTATCTAACAATTTAACATTATCCCAACTAACTAAATGACAAAACGATTAGTTAAATGATCCCCATAGAAATTTACACATTATTATCTCAATTTTCACTACCACACTCTTGAGAAGAATTAATAACGACATTATATATGTGGGCATAGATGTCAACAAACTCTTAATGAGAATTCACCGACCCCTTTCGAGATTATTTTACTTTTCCATCTAGAAAGTTTACATTCCATAGATAATCGGGTCCCAAGAGACCTTGGATCGTAATTTTGGACTCAATGACATATCAATGTATGTTGATGGAAGATCACCAATTCTAAACCCCAACACATTTGCCAACATCATCCTTCTTCTATTAGAAACAAGATCTGAGAAAAAGATATCTGACTTATTAAGATTCACTCGAAGACCAAAACATGCACTGAATAACCATATAGTATCCTCAAGGTGTTTAAAACTCATGTAGATAGCGTGAACCATGCAGAGCGTGTCATCATCGAAAAGAAAATGTGATATAGAAAAATGATATCTTTTTGACCCATAACTCATTCCACGGATGAGTCACGAGTTTTCTACAAATGATATCATTTTTGAGAGAACTTCTACAATAATAACGAACAAGAATATAGAGAGTGGATCACCCTGTCTAATCCCTTGGGAACTCTTGAAAAATCCTTGAGAACTACTATTAACAATGACATAAAACTTAACCGTCGAGAGACAAAATCTAATCCACCTAATCCATTTTGTACTCATTCCCATTCTGCTCATTACATCAAACAAAAAAACTCCCAATTAACGTGGTCATAAAGTTTTTTGATGTCTAAATTGACAAAAACACATTTGTCACATCTTGAATTTGTTGAGTCAATGCATTTATTGGCTATTAATACAACATCCTATTTTTGACGACCTTTGATAAATATCATCTGATTATTAGATATGACCGTCTCTAATACTTTTCTAAATCCGTTAGCCAAAAATTTTGTGACAATCTTATAGAAAGATGAAACAAGACTAATAGGCATAAAGTTCTTCACATCAATAGACCATGGAGCTTTACGAATAAGACATATCAAAGTAGAGTTTCAACTCTTATCAAATGATGAAAAACGATAAATATGATAAATTGCTTCCATAATTCCTGTCTTAAGAAAAGACCACACATTCTTAAAAAAAGCCAAAGTAAGCCCGACGCTTTATCACTTTCGCATCCCTTAATGGCCTCCTCAACATTTTTCAACGAAAATTGAGCCTCCAACATATCTTTTTTTACTAAAATAAATGAATAAAAAATAATACCATTCAATTTAGGTCTATCCTTAAATGGCTTCTTAAACAAATCCTTATAAAATTTGACAATACTCGTAGAAATTTCTGGTTCACTATTATGAACTTTTCCCTCGATCGTGATCAAATTAATCACATTATTCCTTGCTTGTGCATTAGAGATCCAATGAAAAAATTTAGTGTTTCTATCTCTGGCATTTAACCATGTAGCTCTACTTCGCTAACGTGCTCCAATTTCTTTCTCCTTACACATATCGAGCAACTTATTAAGAATGTAAATCAGAGAACTAACCTCCTCAGCGGAGAGTTCACGAATCTCATGAGCCCCGTCAATGACATTAATTTCATTACATAAGTCATTAATTTTAACACAAAATAAAGCAAGATCTCCCACAAACTAACTTTTGAGAAGTTTACGTAGATTCCTTAAGTTCACAAAGAGTTTACTCGATGGAAAACTAACTGATGTCCGACTCACCCACCATGATTGCACATGCGGTATAATTTCTTCCTTGACCAACCATTTATTTTCAAATCTAAATGGTCGACATGTTCTATTTATCATACGATGTTCCATCAAAATTGGTCGATAATTTGAACAACTCCATGGAATAACCTTTTGAAATATATTAGAAAACCCTCGAAAAATAGTTTCACTATTTAGAAATCTATCGATACGAGAATGAACTTGCCCCTCATTACCATTACCTCTCCTAAAGTTGAATTTACCGTCTTCCAAAGGTAAGTCGATAAGTTTACGATCTTCAATTGTCTTTGAGAACTCGTGCATTAGGTTATTAAGCCTATTGGCCCCTTTCCTTTCAGACAGGGATCTAACTTCGTTCATGTCGCCCGAAAAAATAATTGGTAAGTCCCAAAGATTCACCACGTTCTTCATTTCATTAAAGAACTCTATTTTAAAATGTGATAGATTCGGTTCATAAACCACATAAATTACCCAAAGAAAATTATCCTCCTGATTTCATAATTGAACATTAACCGAGTATCTACCCAAATTAACATATTTTTTTCATACATGTCTTCATTCCATGTCACAAGAATTCTACCTATGCCCCAATAGAATCAAGAGCCTCCCAACCACACAACCACCAATTACATAGATCCTTAATGATACAAATTTTAATCTCACTAAACAGTATATACCACAACCAAGTGTTCCCGTTAGTAACTTAATGACACCTCTCTTCACATCATCATTTAACCCATAAACGTTCAAAACAACACTTTTTCAAATCATTGATAAAATCTAATTATAATAACCATTTCCCGGCTTCAAGACACACTTTCCTACTTGCATATAACTTTGTGGTAGGTCATTTAACTTCTTCATCTGGCAATGTGATAGTTTTTTTATGAAAAAACACTTGGATGAAAAGTATACGATAGGGGTGGAATTTCATGCACAATGGGCCACACTTCTGTCTCTAAATCAAGTACCTCATTCATGGGGGATTTGTTTTCATCAATCGTCATATTATGTACCGAGAATCATATTTTGATATTCTCGTTGACATCATAATCTAGCTCAAAAACTACTAATTCCTCATCAGACACATCATGAATGAAAACTGGTGATTCAATAATATTAATCTTAGGATAAAGAGTTCTAATAGGATTGACCTAGATTATATCTTCTATAGGTGACCATAACTTATTTTCTACTTCATCAATAGTTTCCTTTTCGGACAACAAATCTGAAATAGGATGATGAGTTAATGAACTCAGATTTTGATATACCACCATCTGTCTACTCTCCCTTTTTTTGCCATACTAGGAGACATCACAACTCGATTTGTGTGAAGAAGAAAACTCTAACTCAGTCTCACAAGAGTCTATTGCCTCATTTAATCTAGCTTCATCCTACTTCAACACCCTCTTGACCATATCAAATCCCCATGAATTGATCATCTCAACAAAAAGTCTTTCAACATCTACAAGGCTAGCCATACGAATCTGATCGACATAAAATGGAGTTAACACTAACTCTCTCATTAGCCCAAACGAAGTCAATGTCTCCAACACATGCAAATTTGATCCTAGTGAAGGAGATACGACACTAGGACGTTCAGGCCACGCCATCACTTTATATACTTGTATCTCGTTATCAACACAAATATATTTAGGGTAACGTATATGTGGATCATATTGACACACCTTAATTCTAATCCAATCATTCTCTTGTGCACTCTGAGTTTCCTCGTCGAGTTCAATAAATCTCCCAAGATCATTACCGACCTGAGTAAGAAGATCATTATTCCACATATCCGTTGTCATTCCAAACAATTGAATCCATGTACCCTCCCTATCTAAGGGCGGTCTTATGTTCCGTGTGGGCACAAAGACATGTTGGTTTTTAATATTAGCTGATTGACCATTAACAAGTCGTCGAATTCCTTCATCGACTAAAGATCTAATACATTTATCAATTGGCATGATAAATGTTGTTTTAAAATCTTTCCATAAAGCAACATATCTTCCATGAGAATTGAATCCATACCAAAAGATACCATCATTAGGTCCGGCCCCAAACGCCCTCGGTTTCAAGTCGACGTATGAAGAGCCTGACGTAACAATTTTAATTGAAACAAATCATCCGAAATTGATCTTTTTTTCCGTTCTTAATTTCTAAAATAGCCACAACCCCAGGGCGTGCCTCCAATGTTTGAAATTGAAACGATTTAGTTCTGAAACGAACTGTCTTTGACCAATTGACCCAAGGAGTGCCTTCAATAGTCTATTTCTTCACGCCTACCACTACTTCATATGTCTGAGATTTATCCTTACGAGGATCTGGTTATACCGCTCCAAACCTAGTTTGCAGCATATGTTGAATTATAACTAGAGACATCTCATTCCTTTTATTGTGGACTCGGAGTCTAGTCGATTGTCGACCCCTTTCTAGAACCCTCCCTCTACCACCTGTGTCATTCATGTTACAACATATATCCTCCTCATACCCAAACACCTAAGGTATCTTTAGAGGTTGTTAAGAAAGCCGATTGAAGACCGATGTACGATTTGACCTTTTGATTTCTCATGACCCTCTCACCATGTTCTTATCGCTTTACCCTGAACACTCACTTGAGGTTGTCCTTCCACCAAGCGAACATCACAACCACGTCTACATGAGGTGGATATCCCCAAGGCCTCCATGAGGTTCTGGGTTCGAGCACGTTAGGCGACAAGTTCTGCTCCTGGTTAAATGGTTAGGTGTGTTTGCGGGCTATGTACTTAACCCGCGGGGATTAGTCGCACTCCATAGGAGCAACGGAACCCAGCGTTTTCACAAAAAAAAACACGTCTACTAACCAAGAACCATTCTTCCTGAGGGGCTTGAGGTACATCGAATATAGGCTTCCAATAACTATGGTTTTTCATAATAACTTTTTTATTAATTAGAGAGAAAGATAAAAAAGAACTCTAAAAACCTAGATATCCAGCGCTTTACCGCAATCACGATTGTTCAGATCGTCGATCTCAACATATACTCGGTCCTAATATCCACGCTCTCTTTGATTGCTTTCAAATTCGAAAGGAACAAAGAATCCTAGAAAGAGAAGAGAGCAAAATCTAGGTTTAGTTGTCGCTTAGAGAGAGAAAAGAACTTTTAATTATGACTTTCAATTTAACTGACCATATCTGATAATTTAAAAGTTAAAATTATCACCAAGATTTGGTGATTATTTCCCTTATAAACTCAGGCCTTCAACTCTCCAGAGAAGATAGAATTCGGCTGAGGAAAAGACGAGTCATAAATGATTGCGAGGCTAAGATTGACTATAAAAGGGAACTCAGGGTCATTCTGAAGGACAAGGAAGAAACGGGGGAAGAACAATTCTTCATAAATAGAAATCCTCCATTTTAATGTTAAAGCTTCAAGCTTCGTTTTTTATTAAAAAAAAATTGATAGAAAGGGTTAGAAGCTAATTCAATCCACCCAAAAGCTTCAAATATTTTGTCCAAGTTATTTCCAATCAGTGGTAAGTTCTCAATTACGTTGTAATTCAAGTTACAAATAAAATTAATTTTATATCAACGGTAAATTATCAATTATGTTGTAATTCAAGTTATAAACAAAATTAATTTTAAATAACATTGAGTTCTTAACGCGTAATTTTCAGATTTGGAATTAATCTTAAAGTCATTTAAGAGCTTTATATCAATGTGAATTTGATCAATTCACCTCGAATAGAAAAGCCTAAATTTAATTTGAAGGTCTTAAAAAATCAAGGATTGCAATCCATTAAACTTTCTAAAATTTTCTAAATGATATATATTCTAACTGAAAAATAAACAAAAGAGTTCGGCGAAACCAGTACTGTTGAAGTCGAAAATAGTGAACTCCTCGTGACTTCTGTTTGCGATGCAAGATTGCAAGATGATTGAATATTCAATTATGGTTGTAAGTATCATTTGTTCCAATCAGGATTATTTTTAACATATGACACAATTTCCAAATGTGTTGTATTAATGAGAAATAACTAATCCTATAAATTGGTGGTGAGTATATGAACAATAAAAATTACTAGTAAAAAAAGGGTCTACAAAAACATGGATAATTAGCGACGCTTTTTACTGACAGGTTTTTCGACGGATATATCATTTGCGACGGATATTCCATTATTAAAATAAAGTTTGCAAATTAGCTCGTCGGTAAGCATCCGATGACTATTCAATCTGTCAGAAAATATTTATGACGGATATTCTGATGTATGTTCAAATTTTTAGCGACGATTTTCCCTATAAATATGCCACATACTTGTTATTATTTCCGACGAAATTTTCAACGGCCAATAAGTTTTTTTTTATATTATTTCCAACGGTTTAAATAAAATTGTAAATATTCTTTGTTGCAATATTATGGCAATTTTTATTCCATTCAAAATTAATATTTATTTAATTATTTTATTATTATAGTGAGAAATGATTTTATTCTATATTAAATATTATTTTATAAAATATCAAAAATCAATAAAAAAAAATACATTGAAATTAAATATTAATATATTTTATTCTCAACCATGATTTATCACAAATAATTTAATAGAAAGTTATAAAACACTAAAACACTATATTCAAATTACACATTAAAAAAATATCTTAATATCCAATCCAATTGCGTAATACTCATTAATAATCTGCAACAATATCAACAATATAAATTAGATAATTATTTCACATTATACTACTATTTAAACACAAAATATACCAAACAACAAAAGAAGTCAATAAAACCACATGATAAGCATACAAATAGTCATATAAATTAATAAAATCAACACAAACAAAATATAACAACAACAAAAAGAATCAATAATATCAAATGATACAAATTAGCCAACTAACCTCACAACTAAGAGTAGTTAGTTGTTTTAATGATTTGAAATCCAATATATATGAAATTGCAAAAATAGTTTGCACTGTCTAATTATTAATTCATTAAACTAGTTTAAAATTAAATCTTACACTTACCAAGCTAAGAAATTAATTTCAAAATAGTGAATAAAAATTTGAAAATTCAAATCAATTTCAAACTATCAAACAAGCAAGCATGGTAGAAAGTTCTTACTGACATAATCTGAAAACGTATAGGATCAACTGCGTAATCTGATGACTATTGGAGTATGGTTGAATTTTTGTCTCTTACTAAATTGTATTGTTGTATTGACCTTTCTGAAACGAATTCTCGCCTTATTCGTCCTGATTTGACCAATTACACCTGTCAACATATCAAATTAATGCTTATAATATCACGATTGAAACGCTCCGTAGAGTCGTAATTGGACGAGAAAATTCAAGTAGAGACGAAAGATTAGTATAGCTAATTCACCTAACTGAAGAAGAACACACGTATTGAAACCTGAGAATTTGGTTCATACATTACAGTCATTGACTAAACTTTTGATATCATGTTTGACTACTTTACAATTAGAATCTAAAACAATTATTTGTAGAATAATTGATCAATTGCAACGATAGAGGTTAATTTTATAAACAAAAGAATTAAATTAAATAGTTAGTTGAAAAGGAAACTACTAGATTTGTGCAGTTTGAGAGATAGGGAGCTTCAATATCCCTAAAATATTTTATTAGAATTCATCTTTTTGCATTTGGTTCAATGTTCCATACTGTTGAGTCCAAATTTTTAGAAAAACAATTAAAGTGGACCATGAAGGTGGAAATTTTATCGAAAAGAACTAACTTAATTTACATTTCATGTTTACTAATTTACCATTGATTGTGTTACTTACCAATGACATGCTCTCTCTTGTGATCCTCTTCAAAAAGTGAAACAATTATCCTATATGGTTTCCATCTCTTCCTAAGCCTCCTGCATTAATGTTCAAATAGAATAGAATAAATGTAAGAATGATACTGATTTTTTTTATCTAATGTGAAACGACAATCAAATGCTACCATAAAAATATTTGTTGCGTAGCCAGTTGAACCATCATTGTTTGATATCACCTAGACAGACATGTTACATTTAAATATTCATAAATTTGTTGATTTATAGCGTCCAAACTCAGTTTCAGCTGCTCTATAAGTGTTTCCAAATGGGATTATATGTTTAATTTTCCCGAACAAGAAGAATTTGTATAAAAAACTAACACATAGTTGTTCTCCTCTGTTTACCACATCATAAAAGTAAGAATAGCAAACATAATAATGTCCTGGGAAACACAAATATTCCTCATTCCTACTAGACCTACATACACATTACACACCAAATTAAGTACAATAAATTGTTGGAAATTGCAATATATAAGGATTCCCACAATGAATAAAGAAGTTACAATAACAACCAACCTGGAAAATTGATCGCCCACTCGGATCGCCACATATCTTCTTAACGCCTCCTAGATCCACTATCCTATTAGCTCTCTCCAGTTTTTTCCAAAAAAGAAATACAACCTATAAACACACAACACACATATTATCAAAAGTATCTTCAATCTTCAACTTCTTGTTGACCATGACAAACACGCACTTATAAATGTGAGACTCTTTATCAAACTCATCAATAAATCTGATAATCTTGTTGATTTATAGGCAAACAAAATTTTAGGAACTGCTTAATTGAACTGGATTGTCAACGAAATCTTAATATCCATACATTGGAATCAAGCAAATCCATGAAAGTATCGATCAATCCAGTCATAAATTTGTACTAAAGTCGTAGAAAAAGTATTTAATATAAAAGGGGACATATCATCTAGTTAAAATTGAATTTTGTTGGAACAATTATGATTTACAATAATAATAATCTAAACACAAGTAAGTAGTGTCTGAGTTTGGTGCAGTTGATTCTCAAAAATAAGTCCAAGCTGAAAGAACCCTTGGTAATTAGTATCACTAGCGAAAACATCTCCTTTCAAAGTTTAATGGATCTTAAAGAGGATCTTGATGCATTTAAACTCTGTAGGTGAACCAAAACAGGGTTAAGTTTAAATGAAAATCCAACATAGAAAGAAAAATGGGCAGACTCTTCTCACCCAAGCAGACTATCCTTGGTTTTCATCAACATTATTATAGAGAAGAGACTCAGACTAGCTAGGTTTGAAATCATTTAAGATTACCGATTTTGTTGCTATTGGATGATCGATGGTAATTATGCAACTCTAGCATCTACACACTGATAAAATCGAATTTGCCAGGACCAATTTCTTTCAACTCCCAATATTATCTACTTAATTTGCCACGGACCAATATTATCCGTGGAATTTGTGACAGCCAATATTAAATATATTATTTATAACATGTAAATATTTCATTTTATATATAAATTAATTTTAATTATATTTGACTAAGTAAAAAATTAATTATATTTGATTTGTTTCATTATTTAAAGAAGATTTTATCTTTTATATATATATATATATATTTGTTTAATTAATCTAATTTGTTATATATTTAATTTATAATTATATTAGATATTATCAACTGATTTTGCTAAAGTAATATTAAATATTTTCTTTATAAATTAATTAGAGTTAATTCTATATATAAAAATAATTAAAATAATTTAATTATATTTATTTTATTATTTAAATGAGATTTTATCTATGAATTTCATTTTTGTTTTAAGGTAGAAGATAGAGCGAAAACAAAATAGAAAATAAAGTTGAAATATAATGTCAAAAATTTTTGACAAACAATAAACATTTTTCGTCAACAATTTAATCCAAAATATATTAGTAATTAATTCACTTATTTTTAACTGAAAATTATCTTTTAATTTAGCAACATAATTAATCATAGGTAAATATTATAATTTTTTGCGACGGTTTATGTTTTTCGTGGATTATATCGTCGGAATATCCGTCGCATAATTTTGACGTTATTTATACGTCGCTAGTTATTCGTCGCTAATTAGGCATTTTTTTGTAGTGTATATGACGACCATCTCTACCGATTGATTGTAAACCAATTGATATTAATAGAATAATACCGATTGATATTAATATAAATCAGTATTAATATAATAATACTGAGTGTTACAACCCATCGGTAAAATCCCATATATAATACCGATTATCGGTATAGCGCTAAGAAACCCACGTAAAATGGGCAACAATTTTGTCCGTGTTTATTTAGCCATAATACTGATTGGTTATAATACCAATAATATTTTCCATTTAATTAAGTCTCTCTACTTTGCCCTTTCCGAAATATACTTCCCTTTTTACCATACACGGATCTCACCAAGCTCGCTAGGAAATTCGCTCAAGAACTGTTCCTTACATTAATTTGATGCATTCTCCCAATCTCCTCACCTTGTGCTTTGTGAGCCTCCTCCCGCATCTTCACTCCAGTTCGTTGGTCTCTACGAGCCATTTCTTTTTGCTTCCTCTTGACGGAAATGCACCACAACGGTAAACAACAAAATGTGGAATTTATCCTTCGTTTGCAATACTTTCCCAAACCGTTTAAACCTGTGAGGAAGCTAACAAATATGTATGAAAAATGCAATCAACACAACCCTAAAACAGTGAGTAACACACCAAGCAAGCACACACAAACAACACAGAATTTTAGCGTGGAAAAGCCCTCAATGGGTAAAAACCACGGGACACCTAGTGCCGCTTAAAATCCACTATCACCAGCAAGAGAGCAATACAAAAGTCTTCTCTAGACAATACTAGAGAAATAAAAATTCATAATACCCTTGGAAACATGCACATCAAGGATATAGAAACAATCAAAGAACAAGAAAGGAAGAATATCACAAAAAACAACTACTACTGTTCCGGCAACGAAACCCCGACCTCCAAACCTCAGAATCCGATCTCCACCATCCAGAATGTTGGCCCAGAAGTTGTTAAGTTGATGTCCAAAAATTAGGACGATCCAACGGTGCAAACTCCGGCAATCATCAAAACACTAAGACTGCTGAAACTTGAAGTTTTTCCCTCTTTTCTTTCTTGATTTTCTCTCTCTTTCATTTGTTCTTGTATCTTGCAAAAGAAGCTTTCTCCCCTTTTATATTACTCCCAAATAAGTGAATTAGTGGTGGCCCAAGATGGGCCTATTTTCTGGGCTTTTCCTCATGGACTAAGGAAACAAAAAACCCAACAAATCTCCCCCTTTTCCTGACTATGAGGAAGAGTTCGCCATCCCGGCGATCGAACAACACACCTTCAACTTTTCCTTTGTCAATGCCTTTGTCAACATATTAGAACCATTATCATCAGTGTGAACTTTATCAAGTTCAAACAACCCATCTTCAAGAGATTCTCTAATCCAATGATATCGCACATTAATATGTTTCGTTCTCTTATGAAACATGGAATTCTTAGCAAGGTGTATTGCACTTTGATTATCACAGAGAACCACGTAGCGTTGTTGCTTGAAGCCAAGCTCTTGTAGAAATCTTTTCAACCACAATGGTTCTTTGCAAGCTTTCGTTGCTGCCATATACTCAGCCTCTGTTGTCGATAAGGCCACACACTTTTGCAATCTTGATTGCCATGAAACAACTCCCCCTACAAATGTCATCAAATATCCAGAAGTGGATTTCATGTTATCCTTATTTCTAGCCATATCAGAATTTGTGTATCCCATAAGCACCAGCTTTTCATTTCCAAATGTGATACCCAATTTGGAAGTACCGCGCAGATATCAAAGAATCCATTTATCTGTTTCCCAATGCTTCTTACCAGGATTTGACAGAAACCGACTAACAACACCAACTGCATGAGCTAAATCCGGCCTTGTACATACCATAGTATACATCAAGCTACCGACCGCTGAGGCATATGGAACCTTATCCATATCTTCAATGTCCTCTTTTAAGTAGGACAATCTTTACCTGTTAGCTTAAAGTTGTTTGTAAAAGGAGAACTAACCACTTTAGCTTTGTCCATGTTGAACCTACAAAGCACCTTCTCAATGTATCGCTCTTGTGACATGTGCATCTTCTTGGCAGCTCTATCTCGAGTGATCCGTATCCCAAGAATCTATTTCACTGGCCCCAAGTCTTTCATTGCAAAAGATTTGCTCAATTGTTGTTTCAACTTAGCAATTCTTCCTGCATTCTTGCCAACGATAAGCATGTCATCAACATAAAGCAATACAATTATGAAATCATCATCACCAAACCTCTGAAAGAAAACGCAATGATCTGAAGTAGTCTTTCGGTAGCCTTGCTCCCCCATAACAGACTCAAACTTCTTATACCACTGTCTCGGTGCCTACTTCAGCCCATATAGACTTTTCTGAAGTCTACACACATAGTCTTCTTTACCTTTTACCTGAAACCCTTCAGGCTGCTCCATATAGATTTCTTTATCCAATTCACCGTGAAGGAAAGCAGTCTTGACATCCATCTGCTCAACCTCAAGATCAAGATTGACCGCTAAACCGAGAACCACCCGAATAGAACCCATCTTCACAACTAGAGAGAAAATCTCATTGAAATCAATACCCTTTTTCTGGATGAATCCTTTGACCACTAATCTAGCTTTGTATCTGGGTTGTGAGGTGAACTCATCGGTCTTCACCTTATAAACCCACTTGTTCTTCAATGCTCTCTTGCCTTTAGGCAACTTCACCAACTCATAAGTATTGTTCTTATACAAGGAATTCATCTCATCTTGCATAGCTTCAGCCCATTCTTTCTTATGCTCATCTTCTATAGCTTCTGCATAACACTCAGGCTCCCCTCATCAGTGAGAAGAACATACTCATTTACAGAATAACGTACAGAAGGATGACGATCTCTCATAGACCGTCTGAGTGGAATACATGGTGGCATGTCTGGAACTGGTAACTCTGGATGAACAACTTCCTCTACATCTTGCTCTTGAGCATCAACATCATCAGCACCATGGTCATCAATAGGAACATCATCTCCAACTTGTGTGTCAACATATTGTAGAGGAACTGGACCCAAATCAATAAGATCATCACTATGTCGAGGAACTGTCTCTGTCTTCTCAACATCCTTCAAAATCTGATCTTCAATAAACACAACATCTCGGCTTCGAACAAGCTTCTTCTGAACTGGATCATAAAGCCTGTATCCAAACTCATCATTGCCATAGCCGAGGAACGCGCAAAGCTTAGACTTCACATCAAGCTTTGACCTTTCATCTTTGGGAACATGCACAAATGCCTTGCATCCAAAGACTCGCAAGTGACTGTAAGAAACATCTTTGCCGCTCCAAACCCTGTTAGGAACATCAAACTGCAAAGGAACACAAGGGGTTAGATTAATAACATGTACCGCCGTGTTCAACGCTTCACCCCAAAAGGAACACGGAAACCCTGAATGTGAAAGCAAACATCTGACTCTCTCAACCAATGTTCTGTTCATCTGCTCTGCTAAGCCATTCAACTGTGGTGTCTTTGGAGGAGTCTTTTGATGCCGAATACCATGCTCTCTACAGTAAGCATCAAATGGTCCAATGTATTCACCTCCATTGTCTGTCCGAATACACTTGAGCTTTTTTCCACTCTCTCTCTCAACTGAGGCATGAAACTGCTTAAACACATCTAAAACTTGATCTTTAGACTTCAAAGTATAAAGCCACACCTTCCGGGAGTGATCATCAATGAATGTGACAAAATATGAGCAACCACCAAGTGTTTTTGTCTTCATAGGACCACAAACATCGGAATGAACAAGATCAAGTATGTTCTCTCTTCTGTAGGGAGGATGACTCTTGAAGGAAACTTTGTTTTGTTTACCTGCAAGACAATGAGAACATCTCTTCAATTGGACATCATTTACACCTGATAACACTTCCTTCTTTGACAACAAAGCCATGCCCTTTTCACTCATATGACCAAGTCTCTTATGCCATATCTCAGTCATGTCAGCATTCTCCACAACATTAACAATGCTCTTGGACATCTTTGGTTGTACCAAATACAACTTTGAGCACCTTTTACCTCTTGCCACGATCAAAGAACCACGAGTGAGTTTCCACAAACCATTACCAAAGTAGTTGTTGTACCCATCATCATCGAGTAAACCTGTAGAAATCAAATTTAATCTCATATCCGGGACATGTTTTACATTTTGTAAAACCAACTTCATCCCAGTATCAAATTTCAAACAGACTTCTTCAATGCCAACAACCTTTTATAGCCCACTATTACCCATCTTGACATCCCCAAAATCACCTGGAGTGTAAGATGAATAAAAATCTCTTCGTGATGTAACATGACACGAAGCTCCACTATCAATAACCCAACTCGCCTCATCATGTGCAAAGTTCACCAAATTATCATCATAACAAACAAAGAAATCATTAGTGATAGTATTCACTTCAACCTTGTCACCGTCATCATCATCTTTCCTTTGATTGTTGTTTTGGTTGTTGTAGTTTTTTTTCTTGTTCTCTTTCTTTGTCTGTCTGCAGAACTTTACTATGTGCCCCTTTTTACCACAATAGTAACACTCAACATTAGCATACTTCCCTTTACAATAGCTGCTAGTACCACGCTGATTTCCTTTGTTATCCAGACCTCTACTCTGAATTCTCCCCCGCTTTTCAAAGATCAAGACATCTGATTGTGAAGAGGAACCCTGTGACTTTCTTCTCATCTCTTCATTCATAACACTGCCCTTAGCCAATTCCATGGTGATAATACCATCTGGTGCAGAGTTGGACAAGGATGCTCTAAAAGTCTCTCAAGAATCCGATAATGTACCAAGTAGCCATAGACCTTGAATCTCATCATCAAACTTGATACTCATTCCTGAAAGCTGATTCACAATGCCCTGAAATGCATTTAAGTGATCTATAACAGGAGTTTCATCTTTGTACTGTAACTTGATCAATTGTTTAATCAAGAACAATTTATTGTTCCTAGTCTTCTGAGCATACAACTGTTCAAGCTTGTTCCACAAAGTACGAGCATGTGTCTCCCCAATAATATGATTCAGCACATTATCCTCCACCCATTGCCGAATATATCTACAAACCTGTCTATGCAAAATAGTCCATTCTGCATCAGTTTTATTCTCAAGTTTATCAATAGCAAAAACAGGTAAGTAATAATCTTTCACATATAGGAGATCTTCCATTTTTGCCTTCCAAACATCATAATTAGAACCATTCAAATTAATCATTCTACTTATATTAGTTTCCATCGTTCAAACAGTTCAATTCACAAATAAGCAACCAATGCTCTGATACCACTTTCATGAAAATGCACCACAACGGTAAACAACAAAATGGGGAATTTATCCTTTGTTTGGCAACACTTTCCCAAACCGTTTAAACTTGTGAGGAAGCTAACAAATAGGTATGCAAAATACAATCAACATAGCCCTAAAACAGTGAGTAACACACCAAGCAAACACACACAAACAACACATAATTTTAGCGTGGAATACCCCTCAATGGGTAAAACCACGGGACACCTAGTGCCGCTTAAAATCCACTATCATCAACAAAAGAGCAATACAAAAGTCTTCTCTAGACAATACTAGAGGTATACAAATTCATAATACCCTTGGAAACATGCACATCAAAGATATAGAAACAATCAAAGAACAAGAAAGGAAGAATATCACCAAAAACAACTATTACTGTTCCGCAACGAAACCCCGACCTCCATTCATCAGAATCCGATCTCAACCGTCCAGAATGTTGGCCCATAAGTTGTGAAGCTGCTGTCCAAAAATTAGGACGATCCAACGGTGCAAACTCCGGAAATCATCAAAACACTAAGGCTGCTGAAACTTGAAGTTTTTCCCTCTTTTCTTTTTTGATTTTCTCTCTCTTTCTTTTGCTCTTATTTCTTGCAAAAGAAGCTTTCTCCCCTTTTATATTGCTCCCAAATAAGTGAATTAGTGGGGCCCCAAGATGGGCCTATTTGCTGGGCTTTTCCTCATGGACTAAGAAAACAAAAAAAACCCAACACCTCTCTTAAAACTCCCTACTCTCGTGCTTCCGTGCCTAAATCCTGATCTTCATTCCTTCCTTCCTTTCGGATCTTGTATCAGTCATCTCAGATCGATGGATGAGGGCAAGATTGAAATTCCCGACGATCTCATCTCGAAACCCGGTGATTAATCTTGAACTGACAAAGGTACTCGGTTACTCCTTCATGTTTTTCATATTCCTTCAATTTTTCATTACGAGATTTATATTTTCGATGTTAATGCGTCTATATAGTTCTAATTTGAAAACCGATCTAAGCAAGCGCAAGTAAGTTCTTCGTTGTTTCAGATATATGATTTTATTTTACAATTACAAAGCATGGCCGGTGTGTTTTCTCTGTGGATTCTTCTGATATGTGGCGTTTTGATTCTTTTAATACGGTCTCAAGCTTCTTATGCCTTGTAAAGAATGATGATTCATAATTCTATTGTCGTGTTTTGAATGTTTAATGATGTTGGTTGTTTTCTTCTCTATAATCTTTAATGATAATGTTACTATTTTTATCGTGGCCACTTTTGTTATACATGTCTTTCTTCTGCTTATTGAGAAAATTTCCTTTGAAGAGCAATCGTCTTTAGTTTGACAGTTCTTCTACACAATTCCTGTGAGTATGTTAGCGAAGTTTCTTCCTTGGCTCACATCTTCTATTTGTATTGATGACTATCAGGATATGCATAAGTGTTTAAGAAATGTAGTATTCCCAATGTTCTCTTTTATCTTTTCTAGTTTATGTGGTTAAGCATGACTTTCAATGTTTACATAATATTATTGTAGGCATTAATTAAATTCACTAACTGATTGAGGGATTCTATACTTTCAAAGGATGAACCAAAATTAGCAATTCCTTTGCTATTGCTAATTTCTCAGCATCGCTAAGTGTAATTCTTGTGAAGATTCTCCGACTTATATGTGTTCCATAAATTGGAAATACATTTTGATATCAAATTCATTTTAGTGAGTTGTTGATGATTCAATAATATGTTGTGCAGGGTTGTCTTAAACACTGATGTTTTTTATATTAAGATGGTGAGTGAGTAGTTTGACAGATGCCATGGAGCTCTTCTTAAATATATTTAATTCTTGTGGAGTGCAGTTACACCACCTACTACTTATGCTCAACTAATTTCATCTCTTCATGATCTTATTCACTTATATCCTGAGGTATACCTTTCTTCTCTTTGCGTTTATGTATTAAATTAAATAGATTCATTGGCCTCCACGACATGTTTTCTCTATATATGTACATCCTTTGTCCAATAAATATTTTTGAAGATACATAATTTTATTTTTGTTGTAATCTCAATTTTCTTATTAACACCATCTTTGGGTTTTGCTTATTAACACAACTATTTTCTTTTGAAAAAATGTCTCTCTATACCTATTGGTATTTTAACCGAATGGTGTTAAGATTGGTTAAAATATCAATCGGTGTTACCCTATACCAATTGGTTAAAGCCCAATATGCATGTCTTAAATTTGTAATACCGAGAGAGCTTCTACCGATTAGTGCCGATCGGATTACATCCAATCGGTATTACCCTATACTAATTGGTAATTAAGGTATTACCGATCGGTATAGACCATTTTTACTAGTAAATCTAGATATTTGATAGAACTACTCAAACATTTGGTGATGTAAGACGTGTTTCTGGTTTGAAGAGAAATCTAATTTAAAAGGGTTGAAGATATATTGAGAAAAAGTTTGAGTCGTGATGAAGGGTGAAAGAAAATCTTATATGCTATATATTTTGAAAGACTTTACCATCTTGGGAGATGTTGTCGTTACCTCTTCATTATATTATGATGACAATGTCACTAAATTGTGGCATATGCGACTTTTTCATATGATTGAGAATGGTATTACTTAATTAAGCAAACAGGAACTTCTTGATGAACAACATATTACCAAATTAAAGTTTTACGAGAACTATGTCCTTGGTAAGTAGAAATGAGTCAAGTTCTCTAAAGACATCCCCAATACTAAAGGAATACTTTATTATATTCACTATATTCTTTGGGGACCGTCTAGGTGTCTTCTATGCGAGGTGCCTATTATATGTTGACGATTAACGATGATTTTTCTAGAAAATTTTGGGCTTTCTCCTTAAAGCAAAATAGTAATGTGTTCTCTAAGTTTAAAAAGTGGAAGACTATAATTGGGAAATAGATGAGGAAAGCAATAAAACTTGTGTTTACTGATAATAGTTTTGAAGTTATGTTGTGAAGAGTTTAATGCTCTATGCAGGACTCAAGGAATCGTAAGGCACCACACAATGCCTTGAAATCTACAACATAATAGTGTGACAGAGATGATGAATACAACTTTGATGGAGAAGGTGAAGTATGCTCCTTAATATTGATTTATCAAAGCATTTTTGGGTTGAAGCTGCAACTCTAGCTTGTTTAACCATCAACCGTTCTCCGTCGACTGCAATTAATAAACAGAGTCCGCAAGAAGTATGGTATGATATGATATGATATTCCCTCTAATTATTATGACTTGAGAATTTGTGGTTATTTTGTGTATGCTCATGTTGATCAACAACAACTTTATAATATAGTTTTAAAATACAAAAGACAACTTTAATCCTTAAAAATTAATTAAATTACGTCAATATTAGGGTTTTCTCAATTAGTTTTATATTTTACCAAATTAGCTTGCATTTAAAGTACTTAAAATTCAGTTATTTTATTTGGTTTATTCAAAATTTAATTTTGAGTTAGTAATGGTTAGAACAAAATGTAAGAGATGACGTAAACAATAAAAAAGAACACAGATTTAACGTGGTTTATCAATATAAAACTCGACTACATCCACCTAGAGAAAAAATGATACCAGAAGAGAAATAATGACATAACAAACTAGGGTTATGACACGAATTTATATAGCGCTAGGTCTTCAAATTACAAACGTATTTTTCTTTTCCTAGAACTAGGAAACCAACTAGTTGAGTCATGTATATTTCATTCTCTAACTCTCCATTTAAAAAAGTTATTTTCACATCAAGTTGTTCAAGCTCTAAATCTTGTTGTGTCACTATTGCTAGCAACACCCTGATGAAAGTATGTTTGACTACTGGTGAAAAAAATCTCATTATAGTTTACTCCCTCTTTCTAATGAACCCCCTTATTACAACTCAAGCCTTAAACTTTCCTCCATCAATAACTGATATCCCTTATTTCTTCTTGAAAACTCATTTGTAACTAATAATTTTTATCTCTATAGACAATGAAACTAACTCCCAATTATGATTGATTTCATATCATCTCACATTACTGCAAATCACTATGTAACTCCAGAACTAGATACAACTTCTTTGTAGGCGGATGGTTCTGACGTTTCCACCTCGTTCACATTAACATATAGTGCATAACCAACTATATCCTCATAGTCATATATTTGAGGTGGTCTAACTTTAATCATCCTTAACCGACCTTCAACTACATCCTAATTAATAACTTAAGACGATTGAGAATCTAATTATTCAAGCTCTAGTAGCTGAGCCTTAACGTGGTGTTCTTTCTCTTTTTGTAAAGAAATTTCTAACTCCGCCTATTTATCAACACTATTATTTTTTCCTATAGATTTCATAATAGAGTTAAATAGAGAATTTTCATCAAATTTGGCGATGTGCCCAAGATTAGAACCAATACACGTAGAAAGACGAAGTTGGGTGATGTATCATTTTTTGCCTTTATATATTATTTTTGTCCTTTGGATTTTTTTTACTTTTTAGATTTTTTTGTAAGGGTGTAAATATTATTATTATTAAGAATGGCTAAAAGTTTATTTCAAGCTAATCATCCATTATTATCCCTAACAGAGTCGACAGAAAAGTTGTAACGTCCAAAATTGACCATTCTTGAGAAGGGATTTTCGTTACTTGATAGTCGCACCCCATAACTGACCTAAACGAGAAACCAAAATGGTATGATTGACTAGAGTGCATTTAAAAAATGTTGATTTAGACTAGTTTTGAATTTTTTTTAGAGTCACGACTTAATTTACTACTCGAGAAATTATGATAGAAAAATATTTTGTGTGTTCAAACGCATTTTAGAAATTTTGTTCTTGGTTTGGTGCTTGGTTACAAGTGAGAAAGGGTACTCGCGCTATGTCTCACATGCCCATCAAACGATAGTCTCTACTTTAAACTTTTAGCCATTTAAAATAATATTATTTTACACCTTATTTATTTATTCAATCTTAGGACAATTTTCTAAGGTAATCCAAACCTAAAAATGTGTCTAGTTTTTTATGATTATGCTCTTAGAGCATGCGTCTATGTTATATTATGATAAGAAAATATAATTGAATTCAAATGTACCTACAGGGTATGCCAAAGAGACCACCCACTACGAATTCTTTTGATATTCAATTGAATGAGAAACATAAATTGTTAGCCTTTGAATAACAAACGAACCATTAAAAATCCAAAATCAAATAACAAAAAATTAAGTTGAAATCACAGATCCAAGCATTCAAACCAATCGACCAATAAAAAAACCTTAAATGAAAATTGAACTAGAGAGTTAACATTTTCAAGAATGGAGATTAAGAACTCGTCTTCGTATTTTATTCAGTTTTGGGATCTTCGAGCGAGATCAAATGGCGCCGAGCAACTTCGGATTGAGGCTAGGAGACCCATTTGGCTATGCTACTCACAATATCAGCTAATAGCCTCCCCTTTTTTCAACCCCTCCATGCCTTTTATCATTGTCATATTTCCCTGATTTATCGTGCTCCACAAGGCTTCAAATAAAATCCCCCAAAGACCCACAATCAAGCTATCTCTTTTGTCCTTTTCATCATTTTTGGAAGGCCTAATTTGGTTTGGGGTCTAGGTGGTATGATGTGCTTATACCTCGTTCGACTTGGCGTTCAATAAATGTTTTTCCTGCAAAAACAAAACCAAACGCAAATTAATTAAATAGATTAAATTTATTTTAAATCGATTTAATTTGTTAGTTTTATTTACTACTTTTATTTTATTTTATTTTATTTTATTTTATTTAAATAGACATAAATTTAATTATAAATTTAAGATATAAAATATGAGTGTCTATGCTCATCTTATACCTACAAGTATAAGAGGTCAAAGGTCTCTAGGAATAGTCCGACTGTAAACCAAGTTGATGGAGGTGTTTTATCTTGAAGGGCTGTTAGGGAAAGGTAGACCAATAATTAACTAGACATTTTTTCTTCTTTCTTATAACTTTGCTGCCTGACATATGTAGAATTGATAGAGTTTTTTTTTATGGAAAACAAATTATTGTTAAGAATATTCTAAAGATTTAGAAGACCAAGAAGAAAGGTATGTCTGAAAATTTTCTTAGTAATAGCCAAATATATATATATATATAATGATGTTTAAAATATAACTGTGGAGGTATAACACACTTTCTTCATAATCATTTACGTTATCAACTAATTGTTTTTTAAATTATTTATTTTAATTATTTTATCTCTCCTAATATATAAATATTTATCACTCTTAATTTATCTTTCTCAATTAATCTTTTTTCTCTCCTTTACCATATATATATATATATATATATATATATATATATATATATATATATATATATATATATATATATATATTAGAGAGTTTAATTAATTATTAATTTGAATATATAACCATCTTAACAATTAATGTATTTTATAAATAATAATTTTATTATATTATATTAAAATAATAATATTTATTATATATTTTAAAAATATAAATACATATTTTAAATTTTTTTTATTCCTTCTCTCATTTAATTCTCCAATTAGTAAATTAAATATATAATAATATTAACAATCCAAGAGTTAATAAATTTTTAACTATATTATATTAAAATAATAAATATTTATTATATATTTTCAAACTCCTTCTCTCATTTTATTCTCTAACTAATAAATTAAATATATAATAACTACAAGAATTAATAAATTTTATAAATACAATTTTAATTATATTAAAATAAAATAATAAATATTTATTATATATTTTTAGAATACAAATACATAAATTTAAATAACCTTCTTCATACAAAAATTAATTAATTTTAATAATAAAAAATAAATTTAATTATATTAAAATAATAAGTGTTTAACTTATATATATTAAGAAAAAGTCTAACTAATTAATAAATTAAATATATAATAACCTCACCAATATAAAAATCAATAAATTTTATAAATAAAAATTTAATTATATTATATATATTTTCCCTATATATATATATTAATGCTTAAATTTAAATGGTTGAAACATCTTGTTAATTTGGATATTATTATTAACGAAAAGATTTTTATTTGGATATTATTATTAACGAAAAGATTTTTATTTAATATTAAGATAAAATATATAAAACAAAATAAATTCAAACAAAATTATAATAATTTTAAAATATTTATTTATTGTGTCTTATACTATTAAAGGCAGTCCATTTAATAAAAATAATACGAGTTTAGTTAAATTTATTAGTTTTTTTAACATATTATTGTATAGCTTAGTGTTTTAAGTTGAAAAAAAAATTAATTTTAATTGGTCATGAATTCAAATCTCAAAAAAAAAAAAATTAACAATTTGTTTTAACTAATATATATATATATATATATATATATATATATATATAATATGCTTAAATCTAAATTATTGGACAGCTGAAGGCATCTGGATAATTCATTAGTATTAACTATTTTTTTTATTATTTAATATTATGATAGGTATAATTATTTTTATTATATTTGTTTTTGTATGAGTATAAATTTTTTATATAATATATAGTTTTTCAAAATATAATTTACAAATTATGTATATTATATATACATACACAAAATTATAAAATTATTTCAACAATCATAAGTGGTCTAGAGATTAAAGTGTTAATATTTCATACTTAAGACCAGAGTTTGAATCCCTCTAAAAGTAATTATTATATGCGAGTGCGCGAACATTAGTTCACATTAGTATATAAAGTGGAAGCGAGAATGTTCGGCTTGAGTAACACAAATGTTTGTGATAATAACATAAGGATTTGTCCACGAAAGGAATTTCGGTTTGAGTAAAACAAATATTGCTAAGAAAACTTAAAAGTTCGTTTTTATAAATTTGTAAGAAATTGTCACTTTTTTTAAAGTTAATTTTTGAATGGTTAAATTATCTAATTAAAATAAAGTAATAAATAAATAAATAAAGTAATATTGTATTTTGAAAATAAAAGTAGATCATTTAGAAATTTATTAACAATAATAAACAAAATTTTTAAAAAATATAAGTTTATTTTTTATTAAATGATCGGTTAGAAGAATGTTATGGACGATTCAATCAGTTTATTCTTTCACCAAATAGACGAGAGATCGGTACCTAAGGAATCAAAAGACACTAATTTGATTTGACGGTTTGACCGTCACTAGACTAATGAACCGACCATTGAGTTTAGTATAACAATTTCATAAATCATGGTCATTTGGTTTGATTAATAAGTTAATTTTGATTTGTTTTCAATTCGATTTTAGTTAAAATTTGAATTTCACCTTCTTAACCCTGTTTTTTTAACTTTCAATTCATTCAAATACATTTATATAGAAAATAAAATATATAATAAATATTATATAAAATAAAATAATATTCTTATTTTTCGTCCATAAACTCTCACTTTTTAAACGTTACTCTTTTAAGTTTGAATACACAAACTTTGACTCTGCATTGTTTTCATCTTCTTCATGTCTTTATCAACCATCTTTATTAACAATGAAAACACTATACATTTTTCAATTATTTACTAGTTAAAACGTTTAATAGGTTTGATTAAAAATTGGATTAACCTCGTACGTAATTATAAATTGCATTCAATATATTGTTTGCAATATAGGTAGAATGTCAAACAAACTAACACAATATAAAATAGAAAATTATATTGACTCTATTTTCCACGATAACAAAAATCTCTATATAAATTTTTATTTTCTATAGGCCGTTTTCTGTATTCATTTTTGTAAATATATTTTTTATTTATTATATATATATATATATTACTTTAAAATAAAATATTTTATTTTAATTTTTATTTAATATATTTTATTTTAATGTATTTTATTTTAAAATTTATGTAATTTATTTCTATTTTAGTGTATTTCTATTTTATTTTAATATATAATATTTATTTGAATGATTTAATTTAATATGTTTAGTTTTAATTATATATATTGTATTTATAAAATAAATAAAAAATATGTGCGCTATTTTAATATATAAAATTTAAATTTTATTTTATTTTAATTATTTAATTAAGTATTATTAATTTTAATTTATATATTTTCAAGTTAAAGTTAAAATAAATTTCCCCTGATCAAAGTTTGAGTTGGTCAATTCTCTTACCATTGTTTCAAGAAAACGTGATGTATACTGTCTAAATTGATCAACCTTACCTTATGCATTGCCTTCAGGTGTGGCTGTGATTTCAAAATTTCTATGTCAACAAATCAACACATGCATGCATGTAGTTTCTCTTGTTATTCCAAATTTCCAATTAGTCAAAAGTCAAGTCTTCCCCATCTTACTTTGTTTCGTGTAAAAAACTTCTAATTAAAAATTGAAATGCTTTTAGTATTTATTACCATAGTCTGCTGATGTGTGATGCATGCATACTCTTACACTTCCAAAAATGAGGTTCTGGTTGGTGCTACAACAATTGGCACTCATCCTCATACTAATCATTACTACTGATGCTCTTAATAATAATAACGAAACTGATCATGCTGCATTATTGGCTATGAAGTCCAAGATCCTCGACCCTTTTGGTGGAGGAGCTTTGAGTTCATGGAATGAGTCTTCTCATTTCTGCAATTGGGAAGGCGTGGTCTGCGGTAAAAGGCACAGGAGGGTCACTCTCCTCAATGTAAACTCTTTGGGTTTGTCGGGCACCTTGTCTCCTCATGTAGGAAATCTCACCTTTCTTAGATATCTGTGGTTAGACAACAATACTTTCCATGGAGAAATCCCTAACGAAATAGGTGGCTTGTACAGGCTGAAAGTATTGACGCTTCAAAGGAACAGTTTTCAGGGCAGGATTCCTGCCAGCCTGTCGCGATGCTCTAACATCGTGGAACTATGGATTGGGTTCAATAATCTGGTGGGAACCATCCCCGAAGAATTTAGCTCCTTGTCGATGCTCAAGGTGATCTCTGTACCTTCTAACAATTTAACTGGAGTAATTCCAAAATTTCTGGGCAATATCACTTCTCTTGAAACATTATCTGTTACAAATAATCACTTTAGTGGAACTATTCCAAATAACTTGGGGCGACTAAAGAACCTCGTACAACTTGGATTGGCTGGTAATCAGATCTCTGGTACGATCCCTTCATCATTGTATAACCTCTCCAACTTGAATGTTTTATCTTTATCATATAATGATCTTCACGGGAGTCTTCCGTCCTACTTTGGCAACATGTTCTCGCATTTGAAATTGCTCGAACTCCAACATAACAGCTTTACCGGACAACTTCCAAATTCAATAGGGAATCTTACCAAAGCCGTGAATCTAGTTTTTTCCTATAACGAATTCAGTGGGAAACTGACAGTTGATTTCAGCAAACTAGTGAATCTCGTGAGTCTTACTTTACTTTATAACAATTTAGGGAGTGGGGATTTTGATGAAATGCATTTCCTCGAGTCGCTTACTAATTGCAGCAGTTTGAAAATATTCGGCACAATTAGCAACCAGTTTAGAGGAGTGCTTCCCGATTTTGTAGGGAATCTATCATCAAATATAGAAAAGATTTCACTTTCTTTAAACCAACTGTATGGCAGGATTCCTCCAACCATCGGAAACCTTGTTAACTTGTCTTTGTTAAGCTTGTTTGAAAACAGATTCACTGGGCCGATACCTAGTACCATAGGTAAACTTCATAAGTTGCAGAGATTTTCCCTTAGTCTAAATCAGCTTTCGGGTACTATTCCGGATTCCATTGGGAATCTTTCTTTGGTGAATGAGCTCGATTTCATGAACAATAACCTAGAGGGGACGATACCTTCCAGTTTTGGCCACTGCAAAAGATTAATATCATTGGATCTTCATCAAAACAACTTGAGTGGAACCATTCCCAAAGAGCTTTTCCAAATTTCATCTCTATCAATTTTTCTCGACTTATCTGACAATAATCTGTCCGGCCCACTTCCTTCAGAGATCGGAGAACTCAAAAGTTTGGTGGCGTTAGACATATCAAACAATAATGACTTGTCCGGCGAGATTCCTGGTAGTATAAGCAGTTGCACCAGCCTCGAATTCCTATTCCTTGAAGGAAACATGCTCCAAGGATCTATTCCCATGTCGATGGAATTCATGAGAGGACTTCAAATCATTGACCTGTCGAGCAATAATCTATCGGGACAAATCCCAGCTTTTTTGGAGAAACTTCCTTTGATCAACCTTAACTTGTCCTTCAATGATTTCAATGGAGAAGTGCCTTTACACGGGGCTTTTGCAAACTCAAGTGCAGTATCCGTGTATGGGAACGATAAGCTATGCGGCGGAATACCTTCTCTACAACTTCCGAGATGTCCTGTCAAGAAACTGAATCGTAACTTCTTCTTTTCATCCAAACGCATTTATGCAATTGTGGGTGCTTCAATACTAGGAATATTAATCCTAATTTCAAGCTTGGTGTTTTACTTGAGGAAAAGGAAAAGGGAATCCAACACTTTGAATTTGTTGCCCAAGGAGTCTTTCGTGCAAGTCTCCTACGGTGAGCTCCTCAATGCAACTGATGGGTTCTCTTCCAGCAATTTGATTGGTGCTGGCGGTTTTGGCTTCGTCTACAGAGGAGTTCTTGATCAGATCGGAGATGTTGCCATAAAAGTACTTAACCTTGTAAATCAAGGTGCGACCAGGAGCTTCATTGCAGAATGTAAAGCGTTAAAGAACATTAGACACCGGAACCTCGTCAAGATCGTAACATGTTGTTCAAGCATTGATTTTCAAGGTAACGAATTCAAAGCTCTAGTTTACAAACTCATGATGAATGGGAATCTGGAGAAATGGCTGCACCCATCTCAAGAAACTAGTAGACCTGAGTTTAATCTACTCCAGCGTTTAAGAGTTGCGATTGATGTGGCTTCTGCACTCGAATACCTTCATTATCAGTGTGAACCCACGATTATTCATTGTGATCTGAAGCCAAGTAACATCCTTCTTGACCAACAAATGGTTGCACATGTTGGAGATTTCGGACTGGCCAGACTTTATCATCCAGAAATGGGTATTTCCCATCACAGTACTTCGATGGGAGTGATGGGCACAGTTGGATATGCAGCGCCAGGTATGTTAACCATAGTAGAACAAATCCTGTCTTTAATTTTTGTTGGCCTAATTTATTTCTTAATCTTAATCAGAGTACGGTATTGGAAGTCAGATGTCGATGAAAGGAGATGTTTATAGTTACGGGGTTTTGTTGCTAGAGATGTTAACGGGAAAGAGACCTACCGATTTGATGTTTGTAGATGGTCTTAACATTCGTAACTTTGCTAGTCAAGTCTTAACAGAAAACGCAATTGAGATTGTAATGGATCCAATAATTTTAAAATGTGACATTGTTAATGGTCAGAGGGATAATTGTCTGATCGCAATTGTGAAGATTGGTTTGGCTTGCTCGGAAGAGCTACCCCAAAATAGGATGAACATGACCGATGTTGTTAGGGAGTTGCAACATATTAAAAAGGCCATGTTCAAGTGAACATAAAAAGTTTTACTTTCAGCTTTAATTTTGTTTTTGTAATTGTACCCTGGTTAAGCATATAATAAATTACATCATTGATGAACTCTTAAGTGGAAATTAGTTTTGTGTACTTAAAAGAAAATAAGATCAAAATATATCATTATGCAACTCTTTGGTCTGGTAGAGAGCCGTAAAATAGATACAATATTGTAATTATTATAATTAAAAGATGTCAATATTCAAAGTTAAATGAATAGATTCATAAAAAAAATGAGAGCATTAACGAGAAATCCAATTCAAATAGAATGTTGCACAAATTAAAACAAAAAATACAATTCAATTTTGAGTAGTGGAAGAGAAACGAGACACCCTTCGCTATTGAAAGACTATCAGAGCCAACCCCGAGTTTTGGGCTGCCCCAGCCCCCGTTAGAAAAAACTCGATATTTTTTATTGCCCTAGGTCGAGTTAAAAAATTTAATAAAAAAATGGTTTTTGGTGAAGTTTGAACCCATAACCAAAACAAAGGTTTTAAATTTTTTATCTAGAACCACTAGACTAGAATATCTTATGTTCAAAATTACAATATATTTAATTAAAACCTTACTATTTTTAATAAATGGGCTGCCTTGGGGAGTGGGCTGCCCTAGCCAGAGGGCTTGCCGGGCTTACCCCGGGCCGGCCCTGAAGACTATAAACCAGATGATTGTTCATAGTATGAACTGTAATATTCTTTTTAAAGTGATGATAATGAACTGTAAAAATACTTATTTATAATGAGTTTTTAAACTGAAATATAAATTCTAAAAAACTGAAATATAATTGATTGATAAACCTAAGTGTACTTTCTAATGAACTGAAGTGTAACGTTTCTAATAAACTGAAGTGTAACGTCGTATATACTCAACTTTAACTTATTTTACACTAAACATTAATGTTTTATAAAACTCAACTAAAATATAATGTAACTAAAATATAATGTAATTTATGAACTGTAATCTAATATCATTTAAATACTATTTGTAATGACACTACAATAAAATATACTTTCGGCGACCCTTATATGACAATTCATATTAAGCGTGCTAAAATTCAAAAGAAACAATTTTTTTCCAACCTTTATACACACAACAATTTTGATTAATTTTTGTATATACATCTGATTTTTAATTAATTATTATTTAAATTTAACTATTCTAAATTTTAATATTTTAATATTTTTATGTTTTATTTTTTACTTTATAATTATTTTATTTCACTATTTTAATTTTTTTAAATTAAATTAGACTTATAATTTTATTAACATTAAATTTTATTATTAATGATTTCTTGAGACGGTTGTTTATAGCTTGATGCAATTCGAATCTATCTGTATATTATAGAACATGCAATCTTCAATCTGTAAGTGTTGATCTATTGATTGATTTACATGCAGTCAGATGCCTTATTTTAATATTGATGTAACAAGGTAAGGTTAAATTTGAATGGATGAAGATGAGTTACAATGTTTTTTCTTGGCTCTTAACTTAAGTTATTATAGTTTCGATCCATTGTCCTTGTTTTGTTTATCTTTTGTAGATCACTGTTCTCTATTTAGTCTATCTACTAATTCCTTCAATCTTGAGGTATGTTCTTTATTGTTTATTGAGCGGAGTTTTTTTTTATATTATTATGTGATTCAGATGTCGGTAATCTTCTTTTTTTAGAGTTTATTCTGTTTGGAGGTAGGTATATTTAAGATAATATTTGAAGAATTGCTTCACCGTTCTTATCTTAGCCTTCTCTACTGAAAACTATAGTACTGATATAGCTTATCTAGATGTAGTGCTAATATGATCTGATAACTTTTTAACATCAGTCTTGATTGTATTAGATTAAAGAGAATGTTTGATTTAATTCTAAAATATGAAGTCCATTTGATATTGTAGGTAGGGAGGGAGAACCAGTATCCATGTCTATTTTGTAGATCTTCTGATGCAGCAGCTTATCCAGTATTTGGTGAACCAGGTATCATTTTCTATGTTAACCAGGTACCAATGTGCATATGATTATTTCTCTTAAACAACAATATGCATATTATATTTCTCTTGTGTGTTAAGGCTAAAAGTTCACCTTTCAAGTTTGTAATCAAAATCTGCAGGAGTATCAGAATATACCTACAAATCATGTGAAAAAATATTAGTCAAGTCATTGGAGTTTATCATCATTAGAACTATATTCATTAGCAAAGAAAACATGTTTATCACAAATTTTGAATTTGAGATTGTTGTCATTGTAGTAGCACTTCACATGAAAATACACATCAAAGTTTCAGTATTGATTATAATAAATCACCAAAATTACTCAATATAACGCAAAATAGTTAAATTCACTTTATATGTATTTTTGTAACATTTCGATATAAATCATGTGCGACAAACAATAAATTAGATGATCCCAACTCTTAATGATCTTCAAAAGTCTCTACTAAAAAATTGAAAACAATCTCCCGTCCTAGGTTCAGCGACAAACAATAATATATAATGGATGAATAGATTAACAAATTTGGCTACATATTTGAACATCATTCACAAGTGCAGGGGAGTCTTATACCGAACTTTTGGTGTTGATTTTCAATGTAATTATTTAATTCCGTTTGAAAATTTTAAATATTTAAAATGTTAGTTTAGGAACGGTACTGACGGATGTTTTGTTTGATTTCGAACAAAAGCCCGAAAGTTAATTAACAATTTAATTTTAAATTCAATTATATTACATGTATGATTTAAATATTTAAATTTGAACATCTTAAATAATAAGTATTTAATACATCGTTAAAATGAAAGGGTAAAACAATAAAATTTTAAAATTAGCCAAAAATTTAAAGAATATACAGTAATTCTGACGGACACAAATGAGTAAGTGCGATAGCCCTTTCCCGAATGTAACAAAACTCCGAATCAAAAACAGAATCTCTAAAACGTGTTTAATTACACAAACCAATTTCCTAATTTTAAAAATATTAGGCGGTGAATCTATAATCTAAAAAGTCAATTCCCGATTTATTTAAAATATTCAAAAATATTTTCTAAATTAATCCGGAAATAAAAAGACAATAAAAAAATTAAATAGAGAGACTAGAAAATTTGAGGCGTCACATGATTAAAATAGGTTCAATATTATAAAGTATCGAGAATAATATAATAGACAGTAGTATTTATAAAACGACTTAAATAGACCATTCACTATTATCTCAACAATTTGTTTATAAAACGACTTAAATAGCCCACTCACTATTATCTCAAAAAAATTTCTAAAAATTATTACCGTAGGCATAAAGGGGATGTCATGAGCGTCTATATCGTAAAATCAAATTTTTGACATAATAAAAAATAAACATGGTAGAATTTTTAACCATCAAATATTACCAACCTAATTTATAATTTCATTTAATTTAGTTTGTATTTATTCATTAAAAGCATTAGAGGATGGATAAATAAAATCTGACGATCACATTATCAATATACCCCGATTTCGGTGCTCGTTGGTTGCCTTGTCGAGGGTTTGGATCTTGAAAGATGTAAATTTAGCTTCGTCTGTGAAACATGGTAATATAGGCTTTTAACTTTGGCTAACGTGTTGACTAGTGATGCAAGTGTCTCATCCGGGCAAGGATGTGGATACATTACAACACGTTGCACGAGGTTTTATGTCATCCTTCGGATTAATAAAAACGGATGGGTTCTCTTCCAGCACTTGTCTAGGGATTTCTCCACTTTTTTGGTTTGGAAAATTCTTTTAGCTCTTGTCTAGGATTTTCACCCTTTTTTTTGCGAGTTAATGTGCCTTGATCTCTCTCATTTTAGAACGAATCTCAGATAAAACATGTTCGGAGTCTCACTTTGAGTGTCGCTTTTGGACCGTCTCAAAAGGAGACTGACTTTCCTTCTCTTATTTAAAACACATTTTGTATTACCCATTCAATTCCCAGTTGAGAAATATTCAGATTTGTATTACCCATTCAAATACCGATTGAGAAATATTCATAATATTAAGCATATTTTTGGTTCTTCATTGATATAAAATGAGACATTATGAATATTATTAACAAACTAAAATGAATCAATTAGTCCATTAAATTTTGAAATAATCCCTTGAACCTAATTTGTTTTAATTAGACCCTTCACGATTTAAAAAAATTAAAATCACCCATTTTCCCAAAATTCATCTTTAAAATAAGTTCTTATCTAAAACAAATACATACTAATTGTTCAAAGACTAGTTTCCCAATTTGTTACACATGAATTGAAAAGAAAGAAGAACAAAATGAGATTTCAGCAGTGGGATGTAGTCAAAAGACACTCCCTTTACCATTAATTAATTGAGGGCAGTGAAAAAGGTTGAAAGATTAGTACCGTAAGAGGTATAGCTATGCCACAAAATCGAACCAGAATAGGGTCCTCCAAACTCCTGATAATGTAATTTTTGATCCCTAATATTTGAAATTCATGGATTTTGTGTAAATGTCGATTGATTGATCTGAAATTTGTTTGGCGATAAACATGTGGTAAATTAGTTTATCAAACCACAAAGAAGAGGGTGAGTGGTCTGAAATACCCTGTTAACGAAAAGAGAATTCAAGGGGTGAATAGCAATTTAGCAAGCCTATATTTGATCTTTCGATTTTAATTAACTTGTTAGAGCCACGTCAAAACTATAATAGGCCTCTCATTGATGGAGTGCATCATCACTCGTTTTTTATACCGAGTTAGCATTTCTCACATGCTTTATTATCCGCAATGCATTACTCCATTTATATGGTTGGTTGGTTGTTTTAGATACTCCTTTTGTTAGAATAGAATAAAAAAATCTTCAAAAGATATAATGAGGTCGCTTCAAGTTTGTTGAAAATACAAAACGTAAAAGACATATGAGGAGTGATGTTCATTCTCGTCCTTGTACTTGATCTTTAATTAGTTGATCTCTAGAGATCTTAAGTTGTGGGTTATGATTATGATATCTTGTCATGAATTGAAGGTTGATGAATATGCATGACCACCCTAAATCACGTATTTGTCCTTAACATCTCCGCATACTTGAGTTGCTTCGAGATATCATCGTTTATACATATGGTAGCATGTCAAAGCTAAACAAGATAAACCATTACAAGTATTCAACCCTCGTCATCACCTTACAAATACACACAATATGTTGCAAATTATAGAAAATGGTTTACATTCAATGGATAGATAAAGAAGATCTAGTCTTCTTTGAGCTCCTCATTTTCTCATCATTTGGTCTTTCCTCTTCTTCGTTAACTTTTACATGCCTCTTGTAGAAAGTTAACCATAAGTTTTAGATCTCTCTTAACGACCGTCATCATTTTTGTGTCGCTTCACTAGGATGAATATGAGGCATATGATTTGTGGTTGATAATGCCCTTCATGGCTAAGGGCTTTTGACGTGGCTTGAGCGTTCGGGAACGAAGAACGACTAGGACTTAGGAATCATAACCGGGATTTTATTTCTATGGAGAAATCATAAGAGAGACCCCATCGGAGAGTATAAAAATCATCGGCTAAGAGGAAGCGTCGTCTCAATTGGGAATTTCTCTCCATCCCCATGATGCATATCCCTCGAAAGGGACCTCATCGTCGGGGAGAATGGTCGATCTCATGTACCTAGGTTCATTCTTTTATATCACCGCTCAAATTTGAAAGAGATCGTCATTCCTAATTGACTAATCTTAATACTATAGGTGTATATATGACGTCACAGAACGCACATCGTGTACTACCTCAAAACAAATGGCGATGTGTCCAAGATTAGAAGCAATGCACGTAGAAAGACGAAATTGGATGATGTACCCTTTTTCGCCTTTATGTATTATTTTTGTCCTTTGGATTTTTATACTTTTTAGAATTTTTGTGTAGGTGTAAAATATTATTATTAAGAATGACTAGAAGTTTATTTCAAGATAATCATCCATTATTATCTCTAGCAGAGTCGCCAAAAAAAGTTGTAACGCCAAAAAATGACCATTCCCGATAGTTTTTTTTTACTTAATAATCGCACCTCATAACTCACTTAGTCGAGAAACTAAAATGGCAGGATTGACTAGAGTGCATTTAAAAAATATCGATTTAGACTAGATTTGACTTTTTAGAGTCACCACCTAATTTACTACTCGAGAAATTAGGATAGAAAAATATTTTGTGTGTTCAAACGCATTTTAGAGAATTTGTTCCATGTTCGGTACTTGGTTACACGTGAGAAATGGTACTCACGCTATGTCTCACATTCCCATCAAACGATAGTCTCTACTTTAAACTTTTGGCCATTTAAAATAATATCATTTTACACCTTATTTATTTATCCAATCATAGGGCATTTGTCTAAGGTAATCCAAACCTAAACATGTGTCTAGTTTTGAATGATTATGTTTCTAGAGCATGCTTCTATGTCATATTATGATAAAAAAAATTAAATTCAAACGTACCTACAGGATATGCCATAAAATGTTAGCCTTTCAATAACAAACGAATCATTAAAAATCCAAAATCAAATAACAATATTAAGTTGGACTCATAGTTTCAAGACTTCGAACCAATCGACCAAATAAACAAACCCTAAATGTAAAGTGAACTAGAAAGTTAACATTTTCAAGAGAAGATTAAGCACTCTTCATATTTTATTTGGTTGTGGGATCTTCCAGCGAGATCAAACGGCGTACAAGAGAGATATAAAAGTTATAACGTCTACTATCACCATCTTAAATTAATTTAGGGGATCTTAAATTGATTTAGGGAGGAAATGTTTGCGTTCTCGATATATCAATTAATGTTCAGTACTTTGTTACATGCGAGAAATTACATCGGCGCAACGTCTCACGTGCCCATAAAATTATGGTCTCTAATATAAACTCTTGGCCATTTTATACAAAATATTTCTTTTACACTTTGTTTATTTATTTCGACATAGTGTCTAAAGATAATCCAAATATAAAAATGCGACTAAATGTTTGTATTAATCTGTTCCTAAAACATATATCTAGGTTATAATAGTAATACAGAAGTAAACAGGTAAAATCGAGATAAATAAATGTACGTGTAGGCGAGGTCTCAATAATACTTGAAAATAAGATAATTGAGAGTTAGGAAAATAAATAAATTACAAACAAGACCTAAACAATTGTTGTTTTATATTTATATTGAAAAATAATTATTTAACCATTTTATATTTGGTTGGGATTTTTAAAATTTACTCGGGACTTGAAAATGGCTAAAACAAATAATTTGCTAAATGTCTGAAAAACAAAGATGTCCCAATGGATTATGATTTAACTGAGGGTCAGGTCAACAATGGGGTCGTGGATTGGAATTCCAGGTAGAAAGTGAAATTGGCGTATGGGCTTGGAGCTGGAATTTGGATTTGATGCACGGCATGACCCACAGACTTGCAGTATTAGCTTTAGCCGTTAGACAGAAAGTGAAGTCCCATTGCAGTATTAGCTTTGGGAATAAACATATAGGAATAAATTAGAACTCTTGATTTCAATTACACATGGAATTAAAAACCTGTTTTAATTCTTTTACAAGTTTTTGGAATCTTTGAAAAATCTCTCATGTGATGAAATCCAATTTCTCGGGCAAAATTGAATTGCACCGTGGGATGATCGTGGCTTGAAGTTGTTATAGTTATCTATGAAGTGGCTTGAAGTTGTTATAATTATCTTATTCATAGATTTGTGATAGTGAGACTTCTTTTCAAATTGAATTTGGTTGTCCCTAACGAGGTTTAGAGATTCCAAAAAATTCATTAAACACTACATTATCATCATCTTATGCATGGGAGGATTCAGGATTTAAAATCTACCTGAGCTAATTGTTATTTTTTATATATAAAAAACCCAGTATAACATAATAATAAAAACTAAGTATGCATACCTCTACGGTTAAAGCTAAGTTTTCACTCGGTGCAAAGTATCATTCTGATTGGCTCCTCTTTATATCTCACGTTCACCGTCAACGATAGAATTAACAATTTAATTAGATTGAACTGACTGTAACTCAGTATTGCATTTTGAAAATGAAATAAGATTGAAAATAGACGTTAGATTCGAAAAGAAAAGTTACGATTCATCAAATTATGGTAAGCTTTCGCAATCTTTAATTTCTCACCTATTATATTAAGATCTAATTCGGATAATTATAACATACAATACTTTTATCAAAATATTTAAAGTTATCAAAACCAACATATACATATTATGAATAATTTGAAATTATTAATAAATTCATACATATATATCTATACCAAATTATACATATTCTTAAAAAATTAAGTTATGATACAATGGTTTGAATTGTCGAATTAGATTCTAATTTAAATTGTGATAAATTAAAGTGTGTCTTAATACATAATCTTTTAATCTTCTTTTTTTTTATGAAAAGAATGATTCTTTTATTTTGATGATTACGTGATTTTCTTTTCTTGTTGACGAGGAGTTGAGAGCAAATTATAGTTCATCAATTTGGGATCATTAACTTTACAAAATAACCAACATGATATCGGTTATTTTTATTTGATTATTTCTAATTTCATCACTTCATAAAATTTAAAATATCATTTATGTAACTGACTTTACATTTATGATAAATATACTCCTAAGACATAAGTTTGATTTTACGTCAAATTACATTATTTTAACTTATATAAAAATTACATTTCAATTATACTAATTTTTCATAAATCCCAACCGTTTTAATTTTAAAAAAAATATCTTCAATCAATTAATAAAGAATGTAATAAAAAAATTATTGATTTGATTTTAAAATTTAATTTAATTATATATATATATATATATATATATATATATATATATATATATATATATATATATATTTGAACCAATGCACTAAGGTAACAAACTCACTGACTAACGTAGTTAAAGGGAAATGATTGTTTTATAAAGGTACAAAAATAATGACATATGTAAATTTAATATTATTTAATATTATGTAAAATGACATATTATTAGAATAAATAAGAAATATGTAAATTTAATATTATTTAATATTATGTAAAATGACATATTATTAGAATAAATTTTGATTATATATATACACACTAATAATGCATTCTCTACAACATGACAAAGATTGAATAACTTTAAAAAAAGTATTGTGAACAATACATTGAATAAAGATTTAATGATTATCACCGGAATGTATTAATATCAGTTAGTTTTCAACATTCGAAAAAATGATAAACTTCTTCTAAATTTTACATTTTTTCTAACAAATTATTTTTTTCAACTAGAAACAATAAATAGTAAATTTAATATTTAATTTAAATGAATGTAAATTGACATATTAATAGAATATAAATTGGTTTTTGAAAACTTTAAGATTGGAGAACTTAAAAAAAATGGTGAACGATCCAGCTAATTTGAACTAACCCTAGCGTGAAGTTTGAGTTGGTCAATTTTCTTAACATTGTTAATTGTCAGAAAGTTATATGTATGTATAAACTAACTTATGTTTCTCTTGTTATTCCAAATTTCCAAATAATATATAATTTCCAATTCCAATTCAACCCACATGATTAGATTTATGTGATCTCAAAGTCATAATGGAGTGTTATCATTAATTATTTTGGACTAGGTTCGTACACATAATGACCATTTTCATTGCTATTCTAATTAAGGTTATTGATTTTTTTTCTCTACACATTTTTTTTTTTCAAACAAGCATAAATTTGATTTTATCAAAATTTAAAATGTTGCCATACACAAAAACAGTCTTTGTTAGGTTATGTGAATTCTAACCAGACTATAATATTAATTTTGATGGTTTGTCATTTTAAATATAATTGTTTGGTACTTGTATTTTGTTGTTATGCTATGTAATAATTTTACTACTTTAATTTGTTTTGTTCGAACAGTTTAAACCATATTTTCGTGGGAATGAAATTTGATGTTTATTAGGAAATAATATAGTGAAATTAGTAAAATATTTTTAAAATAATAAAATAAATTAAATATGAATTCACTTGGCAGAAGGAAAGCTCTCAAATGGGCTAATTAAAAATGGGATACACTATATTTGAAAAGCCAACAAACAAATGGTAATAGGATTAATTGATATTGATAGAATTCGGCTTGATTAGTACTTTTTGCACAAAAAAATCAGAAACTGATTGAGCATACTGTCACTAAAATATCACCATGCATTTAAGTAAGATTAAGAAAAAAAATCCTTAGTATACATCTAAATCTCAAAATCAACAACATTTTGGTAATTTTTTTTTTACAATTTGTCCCGATTGAAGAACTAATGGAAGTCATCAATGACCAATCTCCAAACATGATTCATCATATAATATCCGAGCTGACGCAAAATTATAAGTTAATTTGAGAATCATATTTGTAAAATAGGCCAGAATTTTAATTTTTAAAAATAAATATAAAACATAAATAGAGAGATGATTGAGGAAGAAATTTGGGAGAGTGAATGAGGTGGTATTGCAATGTAATTCACTGAAAAAAAAAATAATTTCTCTTTTTTTTCTTCACATTTTTCATTTTTTTCCAATAAAAAATGTGATTTCACGTCATTTCCTTTTTCAAAATTATTTTACTTTTTCATGTAGATAGTTTACATTTCATTTTAGTGATAAGATTCATGTTGCCCAATAAAACAATTGGTAAGTCTTAAAGATTCATCACGTTCTTCATTTCATTAAAGAACTCTATTTTAAATTGTGATAGAACCGATCCATAAACCGCATAAATTACCTAAAGAAAATTATCCTCTAGATTTATTAATTGAACGTTAACCGAGTATCTATCCAAATTAACATCTATTTTCTCATACATGTCTTCATTCCATGCCACAAGAATTCCACCTAATACCCCAATAGAATCAAGAGCCTCCCAACCACCCAATCACCAATTATATAGATCCTTAACGATCTATTGATCCATTTTCCAAATTTTAATCTCACTAAAACAGTATATGCTACAACCAAGTGTTTCCATTAGTGACTTAATGATACCTCTCTTCAAATCATCATTTAACCCATAAACATTCTAAGCAATAATTTTTCCAATCATTGATAAAATCTAATCAGAATAACCCTTTTCTCGGCTTTGAGACACGTTTTCCTACTTGCATATAATCATGTGGTAGATCATTTAGTTTCTTCAGTTGACAATGTTGATATTTTTTTGATGAAAAATCACTTGGATGAAAAGTATACGATAGAGGTGGAATTTCGTGCACAATGGGCCACACTCAGTCTCTAAATCACGTACCTCATTCATGGGGGATTTGTTTTCATCAATCATCATAGTATTTGTCGAGAATCCTATTTGAATATTCTCGTTGATATCATAATCTGGATCATAAATCATTTATTCCCCATTAAACACGTCATGAATGAAAACTGGTGATTCATAATATTAATCTCAAGATAAAGAGTTCTAATAGGATTGGCCTAGATTATATCTTCTATAGGTGACCAAAACTTATTTTCTACCTCGTCAATAGTTTTTTTTTCTCAAATAACAAATATGAAATAGGATGATGAGTTAATGAACTCAGATTTTGATATACCATCATCTGCCTACTCTCCTTTTTTTGACATACTGGGAGACATCACAACCCGATGACTGTGAAGACGGAAACTCTAACTCAACCTCACGAGAGTGCATTGGTTCATTTAATCCAGCCTCATCCTACTTAATCACCCTCCCGGTCATATTAAATCCCCATGAATTGGTCATCTTAACAACAAGTCTTTCAACATCTGCAAGGCTAGCTATACGAATCTGATCGACGTAAAATGGGATTTACACTGAATCTCTCGTTAACCCAAACGAAGTTGATGCCTCCGACACATGCAAATTTGATCCTAGTGAAGGAGATACGACAATAGGACGTTCATGCCACATTAACACTTTATCTACTTGTATCATGTTATCAACACAAATAGATTTAGGGTAACGTCTATGTGGATCATACTGACACACCCTATTCTAATCCAATCATTATCTTGTGCTCTTTGAGTTTCCTCGTCGAGTTCAATAAATCATCCAAGATCATTATCGGAATGAATAAGAAGATCATAATTCCACATATCCGTTGTCATTCCAAATAATCGAATTCATGTACCCTCCCTATCTAAGGCGGTCTTATGTTACGTGTTGGCACAAAGACATGTTGGTTTTTAATATTAGGTTATTGACCATCAACAATTCATCAAATTCCTTCTTCGATTAAAGGTCTAATACGTTTATCAATTGGCATGATAAATGTTGTTTTAAAATCTTTTCATAAAAGCAACATATCTTCCATGAGAATTGAATCCATACCAAAAGACATCATCATTAGGTCCGATCCCCAAACGCCCTCGGATCCAAGTCGACGTATGAAGAGTCCGACATAACAACTTTAATTGAAAAAATCGATCGTAATTGCTCTTTTTTCCGTTCTTAATTTCTGAAATAGCCACAACTCTAGGGCGTGCCTCCAATGTTTGAAATTCAAACGATTTAGTTCTGACATAATCCGTCTTCGACCAGTTGACCCATATAGTCTATTTCTTTGCGCCTACCACTACTGCATAGGTCTTAGATTTATCCTTACGAGGATCTAGTTGTACCGCTCCAAACATAGTTTTCTGCATAGATTGAATTCTAACTGGAGATATCTCCTTCCTTTTATTATGAATTCGGAGTCTAGTCGATTGTCGGCCCCTTTCTAGAACCCTCTCTCTACCACATGTGTCATTCATGTTACATCACAGAGCCTCCCCGGACCCAAACGCTTGAGGCATCTTTAGAGGTTTCTGAGAAAGCTGATTGAAGACTGATGTCCGATTTGGCCTTTTGATTTCTCTTGACCCTCTCACCATGTTCAGTGTTGTTTTACCCTGAACACTCACCTGACATTCTTCATCCACCAAGCGAACCGCAGAACCATGCCTACTAACCCAGAACCATTCTTCCCGATGGGCTTAAGGTACATTGAATATAGGCTTCCAATAACTATGGTTCTTCATGATAACTTTTTTATTTAATAGAGATAAAGATAAAAAAGAATTCCAAAAATCCAGATATAAGCGCTTTACCGCAATCCCAACCGCTTAAGATCGTCGATCTTAACCTATATTCCATCCTAATATCCACACTCTCTTTGATTGCCTTCAAATTCAAAAGGAATAAAGAATCCTAGAAAGAGAAGAGAGAAAAATCTAGGTTTAGCCGTCGCTTAGAAAGAGAAAAAAAACTTTTAATTATGACTTTCAATTTAACTTGACCATATCTGATAATTTAAGAGTCGAAATCATCACCAAGATTTGGTGATCATTTCCTTTATAAACCTAGGCCTTCAACTTGCCGTAGAAGATAAAATTCGGTTGAGGAAAAGACGAGCCATAAATGATTGTGAGGCTAACATTGGCTATAAAAAGGAACTCATGGTCAAAAGTTAATTCAATCCATCCAAAAGCTTCAAATATTTCTTACAAGTTATTTTCAATAAGTTGTAAGTTCTCAATTACGATGTAATTAAAGTGTAACGATCTTCCTTTAGTATAGAAATAAATATCACATTTAATTCTACAGTTATGCTTAATTAAGTTAGTATTTACGTTTTCTTGTTTTCAGCATTTTTATAATCGTAGTTTATTTCTTTTGTTGTAACATTTTCATCTTCATCTTTGACAATAAGAAATCTCTCTTCATCTGTTTTTTCCACACTTCATTGTTCATCACTTTCTTGCATTCCGCACAACAATTGGTATTAGAGCGGGTTAGATCCGATCAGATTATCACTATTTGTTTTCTAGCGAGAAGATGTCTTCAATGAATCTGAAAATCGAAAAATTCACAAAACGAAACAGTTTTGGTCTATGGCAGATCAAAATGCGAGCATTGCTTAAATAACAAGGCGTCTGGGCACCATTGTCGAAGGAAAAGGCGAAGATAGTTGCAAGTCCTACAAAGGAGTCTACCTCTAGTAAAATCACTATTGAGCTTGAGGTCTTGGAAGAGAAGGCGCACTCAACGATTTTACTTTGTCTAGATGATGAAGTGATTACTGAGGTATCAAATGAAGATACTGCAATTGGTCTGTGGTCGAAGTTAGAGGCTTTGTACATGACAAAGTCACTAACTAACAAGTTGTTGTACTACAAGGTAAGACGCTGACAGGTTTCGCTGCGGTCGCATCCAAATTTGTGGATCGGCACCCTAATATAACCAAGTTGTGGCATATGCGACTTGGACATATGGGGGAGAGGTGAATGCAAATTCTGTCCAAACGGGATCTTCTATCTGGCCATAAGGTTACCAACCTTGAGTTGTGTAAACACTGCATTTTCGGGAAAAAGCATCGCTGTAAGTTCAGTAAGGGAGTTCACAAAACTAAGGGCACGCTAGATTATATTCACTCTAATTGCTGGGGTCCTGCTCAAGTCGAAGGTATCGGAGGTTATAACTATTTTGTAACATTCATAGATGATTACTCAAGGATGACCTAGTTGTATCTTCTAAGACATAAGAGCGAGGTATTTAAGACCTTCAAACATTGAAAGGCACTGGTGGAGAATCAAAGTGGAAAGAAGGTTAAGAGGCTGCGAACAGATAATGGACTTGAATTATGTTCATCAGAGTTTAATGAGTTCTGCAGGGATATGGGGATTGCAAGACATCACACTGTCTGAGGTATACCACAGCATAATGGTGTAGTAGAAAGGGTGAATCAAACACTATTAGAGAGAGTTAGAAACATGCTCTCTAATGCTAGATTGGCAAGAAAGTATTGGAGCGAGACTGTCTTAACGGCTTGCTATCTGATAAATCGTGCACCACATACTGGGATTGATTGTAGAATCCCTTACGAGGTATGGTCTGGTAACGTCGTTGATTATTCTCATTTGAAAGTCTTTTGGTGCACATCTTACTATCATGTTAATGAAGGAAAGTTGGAACCAAGGGCAAAACAGGGTATTTTCATGGGCTATGGAGATGGAGTCAAAGGATATAGAATCTGGTCATCTTTTGAAGGTAGAGTAATCATTAGCAGGGATGTCACATTTAATGAGAAGTTTATATACTTAACTCCTCTATCAAGCCATCACTTTCTGGAAAAAATAATAATACCGAGAAACAGGTGGAGTTTGAGGTGGCTCCAGTTCAAGGGACAACTGACATGACACACGATATTGATAAGCTACCTGAGGAAGTTTATCAATTTGGAGCACCTGAAAGTCAATCTGACATTGCAACATGACCTAGAAGGCAAATTAAAGCTCCTGACAGGTTAATTCATTCAATCGATGGAAGAAAGATCTCAACTGGTCCTGGAAGTAGGATAATCAGTCCCTCTATGAATGATACTGAAGAAATGGTAAGTTATGCACTTCAGGTAGCTGAAGATGTCATACATAACGAGCCATCTTCGTACAATGAAGCTGTTAATGGTGGTGATTCTGCGTAATGGATTTATGTCATGTGTGAGGAAATGGAATCACTTCACAAGAATAATACATGGGAGCTGGTTACTTTACCTCAGGGAAGAAGAGTCATTGGGTGCAAATGGATTTTCAAAAGGAAAGATGGAACCTCTAGTGCTGAAGGGACCAGATATAAAGAACGATTAGTTGTAAAGGGATTCAGTCAAAAGGAAGGCGTAAACTACAATGAGATATTCTCACATGTAGTCCGACACACTTCTATCAGGGTACTACTAGCTATAGTAGCACATCAGGATCTGGAACTCTAGCAATTAGACGTGAAGACGACTTTCTTACATGGTGAGATTGAGGATGATATATTGGTGAGTCACTCTAAAGGATTTCTTGTTCCTGGTAAGGAAACACACGTTTGTAGTCTGAAGAAGTCTTTGTATGGACTTAAATAGTCTCCTCGATAGTGGTATAAGTTGTTTGACAATTTCATGATTGAACATGGTTACAATAGGAGTACATATGATTGTTGCGTTTATCACAACAAAATTGGGGATGGTTCTTTGATTTATTTACTCTTATATGTAGACGACATGTTAATCGCAGCCAAGAAGATGTCGGAGATTCAAAAGCTGAAAGATATTCTCAGTTCCGAGTTTGATATGAAAGATCTAGGTGGAGCACGAAAAATTCTAAGCATGGAAATAGTAAGAGATCGAGTTCAAAAGAAGCTATTTCTTTCACAGAAGAGTTATATTTTGAAAATGTTGTCTCGTTTTGGGATGAGTACAGCAAAGGCTCTCTATATTCTTGCAGCTGTTACTGATCATTTGTCTGCATTCGCACCCCAGTCTGAAGCTGAGAAGTTATACATGTCTAATGTACCATATGCTAGTACGATGGGTAGTTTAATGTATGTCATGGTATGCACTAGACCTGATATTGCGTATTCAGTTAGTGTTGTTAGAAGGTTTATGTCTCGACCTGGTAAAGAACACTGGAAAGCGGTAAAGCAAATATTTCGCTATCTGAGAGGCACATCCGATGTTGGTCTCATTTATGGGAGTAATAACCAGTGTCTCGTAACTTGTTATTCGAACTCAGATTATGCTACAGATATTGATGGTAGAACATCTATGACTGGTTATGTTTAAACCCTTGGTGACTCTATGGTTAGTTGGAAGGCAACATTACAGTCAACGAAGATATTGTCCACTACCGAGGCTGAGTATATGGCGCTAACTGAAGCAACCAAGGAGGGTATATAGTTGAAATGATTAATCAGTGACCTTGGTATCCATCATGATCAGGCAATTGTTTTTGTGATAGCTTAAGTGCTATTTGTTTGGCCAAAGATCAAGTGCATCATGATAGAACCAAACATATTGATATTTGTTATCATTTTTTTCGTACTGAGAGGAGAATCAAAGTGAAGAAGATCAGCACACATCATAATCTTGCTGATATGTTCACGAAGCCGGTCTCACTTAACAAATTCACTCATTGTTTGGACCTGCTAAATGTTGACAATTGGAAGTAGTTTGATCAGGCTCTTTTTTTGGGTGATAAAGCAAGGTGGAGATTTGTAACGATTTGCCTTTAGTATAGGAATTAATATCACATTTAATTCTACAGTTATGCTTAATTAAGTTAGTATTTACGTTTTCTTGTTTTCAGCATTTTTATAGTCGTAGTTTATTTCTTTTGATGTAACCTTTTCATCTTCATCTTTGACAATAAGAAATCTCTCTTCATCTGTTTTTTTCCACACTTCATTGTTCATCACTTTCTTGCATTCCGCACAACATAAAGTTACAAGCAAAATTAATTTCTAATCAACAATAAGTTATCAGTTATGTTTGTAATTCAAGTTACAAACAAAATTAATTTTATATAACATTGAGTTCTTCAGCTCTCATATAATGCGCAATTTTCGGATTTGAAAATTTGGAATTGATTTTAAGGTTATTTAAACGCTTTCTATCGATGTGAATTTGATCAATTCACCTCGAATCAGAAAAGTCTAAATTTAATTTGAAGGTCTTAGAAAAATCATAGGTTGCTATTGAGCTCTAAATCAAGAATTACAATTCATTAAATTTTCTAACATTTTCTAAATGATGTGTTCTAACTGAAAAATAAATAAAATAGTTTGGCGAAACCAGTATTGTTGAAGTCGAAAATAGTGAACTTACTTCTGTTTGCGATGCAAGATTGCAAGATGATTGGATATTCAATTATGGTTGTACGTATCATTTGTTCCAATCAGGATTGTTTTAACATATGACACAATTTCCAAAGGTGTTGTATTGATGAGAAGTAACTCATCCTATAAAGTGGTGGGTATATGAACAATAAAAGTCACCAGTAAAAAATGGTTTATGACGACCATCTTCACCGATTGGTTGTAACACCAATCAGTATTGTATTATTAGAATAATACCGATTGATATTAAAACAAATCAGTATTATTAAAATTATTATTTTAATAATACTTTGGTGCTACAATCAATCGGTAAAATCCCATATATAATATGAATTGATTTTAAAATCAATCGGTATAGCCCTAAAAAATCTCACAAAAAATGGGCGATAATTTTGTGTTTGTTTAGCCATAATACCAATTGGTTTTTATACCATCAATATTTTTCATTTAATTAACTCTCTTACTTTTCCCTTTCCAAAACCTACTCCCCTTTTTTTCCATATACGGATCTCACCAAGCTCGTCGGGAAATTCGCTCACGAAGGCTACATCGCTAGGAAGTTGGCTCAGGAACTGTCCCTTACATTAATCTGCTGCATTCTCCCTCTTTCTCCTCACCACCTTGTGCTTTGCGAGCCTCCTCCTGCATCTTCACTCCAGTTTCTTAGTCTCTACGTGCCATTTCTCTTTACTTCCGGTCTTAAATCTCCGTACTCTTGTGCTTCCATGCTTGAATCCTGATCTTCTTTCCTTCCTTTTGGATCTTGTATCACTCATCTCAGATCGATGGCTGAGGATAAGCTTGAAATTCCCGACGATCTCATCTCGAAACCTAGTGATCAACCTTGGACTAACAAAGGTACTCGGTTACTCCTTCAATATTTTCATATTCCTTCAATTTTCCGTTACGAGTTTTATATTTTTGATCTTAATGCGTCTATATAGTTCTAATTTGACAACCAATCCAAGAAAGTCGCACATAAGTTCTTCGCTGTTTCAGATATATGATTTTATTTTACAATTACAAAGCATGACTGGTGTGTTTTCTTTATGGATTCTTCTAATATGTGGTGTTTTTATCATTTTAATACGATATGCCTTGTAAAGAATGATGATTCACAATTCTATTGTGTTTTGAATTCTCAGATGTATGTTTAATGTTGTTGGTTGTTTTATTCTCTATAATCTTTAATGAGAATGTTACTATTTTTGCCTTAGGCTACTTTTGTTATACATGTTTTCCCCTACTTATTGAGAAATTCCCCTTTAAAGAGCAAGCATCTTTAGTTTGACAGTTCTTCTACACAATTCCTGTAAATAAGTTAGCTAAATTAAGTAACGAGAAGATAGAGAAAATTATTAATTGAGATAAAAGAGAAAATTAAATATATATACTTAGGCTTTGATAACTTAATTTATCACTTAATTTGAATATATTAAGGACTTATTTAAAATAAGTATATTTATAACACATATTTATAATAACTTATTACTATAGACTTAAGTGAAAACACGTTAAAAATAATAAGCTCAAATATGAAGCTTATTTTAAAAGAGGAAAAAAACTTAATGCGCTACTCTAAAAAATAAATCATCAAAATACAAATATATCCTTTTAAATTTAATAAAATTACTGTTATATATTATAAATTCGTATAACTTTTCCATTTTTTTCTCTTTTTATTTTCTTTATCATAATTCATTTAATTATTTTTTACGAGATTATTTTCGAACATTATTAAATAAAAATAGGATTATATCTAAACTAATTATAAAATAAATAAAAAATAAGAGAAATATATATATATATATATATATATATATATATATTATCTCTCATATTTATTTATATATATAAATATAAAATCGTATTAATTTTTCAATTTTTTCACATTATAAGTAAATAAACTTCCTTTTTCTCTTGGGATAAATATATATATTTTATTATCTCTTATATATATATATATATATTACGTTAACAAATTATAATTTAATATATACTAGTTAAAAAAAAATATAATATTTATTTTAATTTTTTATTATTTAATATATTAAATTATATACTTCAATATATTATATTAATATATTATATTAAGTTTATTAATTAATATCATTAATATAAGTAGTCTAGAGGTATTTGTTTAGATATTATCTAACTAACTAAAATATTGAATACAAATTTCATATGTTTCTGTTTGTTAATTTAATTTTTTATCTCTTGATATTTTAATCATTAAGTATTCATAAGTAGTATTAAGTATTCAGATCTTAATTTTATGTTTTATCAGCAAGTCTAATCAAGGTTCTACGTGCTATCTCATTCGCTACCATATTTCTCTCCCCTATCATTACTCTTATTTTTATTATATTTATTTTTATACGAGTATGAAAATTTTATATAAT